>NC_067235.1:11085000-11685000 GCF_019924925.1 Ctenopharyngodon idella | reverse complement strand
TATATATAAAACGTACCTCTGTATCATGTTGTGCAGAAACCTGCGATGATTGACTTGTCGTTTTGATGGCTTGTTTTTACGTGGTTTTTGCAAAGTCCTCATCATGTGACCGGCTGCTGAGGTCACGAAAGTAAAAAGATCCCGACCCCATGGCACTCCATGCTCCAGCCCTGGTTCAAAGGTCAAAATACTGGATGGACGCATAGCTTTGGGGATAAAATGAGGATAAAATATGAGGGTCACTGTGACAAGTAAGACATCTTTTGTTGATCCAGGAACAACATTCCTGTCAAAAAACATAGTGCTAACCCTGTCCCTACCCCTAAACCTAACCCTGCCCATAACATCCCTAAAATCAGAGGGAAATGACAGGTATTCTCGTCGCTTTATAATATTAAGATAGAACGAATGAACTCACATGAACTGTTTCAAATATGTTTTTAATACCTTTATGGACCTTGAGAGTTTGAATGGCTTTGCTCTCAATCAAGGCCTCACTGAGCCATCGGATTTCATCCACAATATCTTAATTTGTGTTCTGAAGATGAACGAAGGTCTAACTGCTGTAGAACGACATGAGGGTGAGTAATATATGACATTATTTTCATTTTTGGGTGAACTAACACTTTGACTATGAAACTATCCCTCAAATCTGATTGGTTGATTGGAACATTGTTCCAGGATCAACACAGATGTTGATTCAGGAACATGTTCTACTTCACGTTCACCAATTAGGAGCATAAGAGAGAGAGAGAGAGAGACAGAAGGTAAGATAATATCACATCAGATTCAGTAGTTGTTTGCTAAACTGCAAATGAATATCGATAGTTTAGGCTCAGTATGTTAACATTTTGTTTAACACTTGCAGTCATGTACCCCAGAAAAACTAAAGGAGCTGAACTACAACATTCAGTATTACATCAAAATAAGATTCAGATCTCTAAAAGCTTGATAATGGTAACCAAATTAAATCTTTCTATATGAAAGCACACTTACCTTCTGTTACTCACTAAGAATCCACTTTAAAATGCGAACCAGGGAATCAGGGAAAGCTTTGCACAGGTGATCCAGTCATGCACCCTGACTGACCGAGAGACAGAGAGAGAGTGAATGAATGACCGAGGGGAGGGTGGCATTGGTTCAGTGATGATGCCACAGAATGAACGATTCTTTGTCTGCTTAGATAAAGGGAGGCAAGACCGCACCATTAAAGAGGACAGAGAAGTGCAGCAGAATGAAAAGAAAAGCAATTACCTAGAAGTCAACTGGTTCATGCCGTGTGGTCTCCTTGTGCATTGTCAAAAACATCGCTTGTTAAGTGTTAGCAAACACAGCGCACCAGTTAAGCGCTTAACGGGCCTTTAATTGATCTCTTTAATCTCAGATCCTCATTAACACATTCTCCTGTCTGAGAGCTCTACTGGTTGCCACAGACAAATTGCCTTCGCATTTCAGCCCTCAGACAAAATGTTATTTTTACATATCTATGGGGACGTTCAACATAATGGAACGTGGTCCAGAGGACAGGAAATATGACATGATTCAAAGCAGGAACATGTTAACTTTGAATGCTTAATATATGACTTAAAAGATATTCTGCAATCTATACCCACATTAGAGCATTATATTTGAAATTAGAAATGCTTCAAGGGCTAGAATCTTTTATGTGCTGTTCTGTGTTGAAAAATGTTTACCTCTTTTCATTTAGTGTTCATGTTCAAAATTGACTGGCCTTTTAAATTGCTTGTAAATCTCTCACTATATCACACTATCACCAAACACTCGATTCAATCTTTTTGTCAACTTGCTTTCTTTCAATTATAGCAGTTTCTGTATTTCCTTTTGGAACTGATTGATTATAGGCCTCATTGATTTAAGCCTCATTGATTTGAGCTTATGTGGATCACAGTTTTTGAGTGAAAAATGTTCACACAAGCTTATTCACTTAAAAAAAAAAAGAAAAAAAAAAGAGGTGAATAAGCTTGGATTAATGAGGAGGCCTATGATCAATCGGTTCTAAAAAGAAATACAATTCATGTCCTAATTAAAAGAAAACAAGTTGAATACATTATTTTGCAATAACAGCATACTGAGGGATTTAGCAATTTTTGTGTAGGCCAGTCATTTTTGACCAGGTAACAAGGTTGGGGGGAAAAAAGTAAAAAAATTATCAAAATATCTTTGGGGAAAGTTGTTATTCCCTGTGTGTGCAAAGTCACTAAGTTTTGGTCCAATGTGATAAATAATACAAGTATTTTCAGGAAAAAGAACATCCTCTCCATTTTAAACCTCTATTACTTTCTTTCATCTGTGGAACATAAAAGACATTTTACAATAGTTACCAATAGTTGGTTTTATTTTATATGTTTTACCTTGATTTTCCTGTTTCCCCCACAAAGAAGACCTTCATGATCAACACCTAAAAGTGTCTAAAGTTAAAGAAATATCCAGATTAGTGTTATTTTATGTGCATAATATTTTAGTATTTTGTTATATGCTTTTTATTAGTTCACCTAAAAATGAAGAGAGAGAGAGAGAGAATTCTCATATGTGCTGTGTTGGACAAATTTAGAGACTGTGAAAAGTGTTTCGGAAGAATTTCTACATTTAATTTAAATATCTCTATTTAGCTTTCATACATTTTTATTTAAGTTTTAGTTGTAGTAATTTTAATACTTCAACTTCAGCTTATTTTATTTCTAATTTTTCAACATTTCTCATTTTTATTTTTAGGTCAAGTTTTATCTAGGCTAATATTTATATTTGATTTTATTTCTGTCTTATTTCAAATAACATGCTATTTGTGATATTTTTTAGTTTTAACAACACTGAACCAGATGTGAAATTGCTAATAGCATCTTGTTTGAATTTTTGTGTAATTCATTGGTTATATTACCTAAGTCCACCTGTAGTCAATAATTTTATCCCTTAAAACTCATCTTTGATCACCAAAACGACATTTTTTTCACAGGAAAAAATGTTTAAATGTGTTTTAAAATAGCTTGAATGTAACTCTACACCCTTGCCTCATTTATTATACGCGGATCTATGAATATGATAATTAGCCCCGCATCCACTCATTCGCACAAGCTCAAGAGATCCACTCGGTCAACTTACTGAGGTAAACTCTGCACAATGGTATCGCTTTTTACAACGTCAGACACATAACGGTAATTAATATGATTAGGATTTTGCTTGACTACATTATCAATCAGCTAATAATGTGTTATTGTTATACAAACCATGTTCCCGGTCTTGAGTCAGACAGTTGCCTTCTAACAATCAGTATCATTAGAAACGCTTTGAACAACTCAGAATGTCAGTGGAGAAAGGCATATAGTTCATTGAGTCTTTTTTTCACAGCAGTTTTAAAGAGAAAATACTCAGCAATGGTGTTTGACTTATGATTTTGCACATGTTTGTCTTAAAGCATATTTAAAACACCACATAGACATATAAACAACATTAAAAACTTGATTTTCACCACAGGGGGACTTTAATCTTTTTTAGTCCATTAACATTCAGCATGGTAACATAAGCAGTGGGTGTGGACAGGAGAGTCTTCACTATATTTAGTGCAACTTCACACATGTGCTTGTCACTGCAGCATGCGTTCTCTCTTGGTTTTGAAGAACCTGTGCTTTCAGATTGGTGTTAGAATGTTCTTCTCTCAAGTTTAACATTGGTGAGCTTCATACTTCATGTTGTGTATCTGATTTCTGCATTTCGTTCTGTATGATTATAATGTGTTTTACTGTTAGCAGGAAAGCAGAAGAATGTTTTATATGCCGATTACTAACTAAAGACGTTTTTCCCTTTGGTAATATTCTCTCAAATGTTCCCTGGTTCTAACCATGTGTTCTTTTCTCACATTCTTGCACTGACTGATAAACCTTATCATAAACACTCATTCTTGCTACTTTGAACTTTGTACCTCAGAACAAACAGTTCTGATTGGTCTGTGTTTGACCAATCAGCCAGCTTTGTTTACAAGAATCAATCAGAGGGATCCACAGAGTGAACCTTGAGATTTGTCATTCATTCTTGAAACAGGACAGCTACATGGTGAGTTAAGCCAGTGTGATTTTGTACATATTAAAAAACTTTAAGTCAGCATGAAAAAGAAATTGCTATAGTCTTTTCTTCCCTATTGTGACATATATCTGAGTGAAACGGCATCTTAAACAAGAAAAAAATTTATAGGCCGGGAATTTATTTTGTCCATCAGGAATTGATTGGATTGTTGTGGTTCAAGTGGTGCTCACTGCAGAGCCAAATGACGTCCAACTCCACTTCTCTGAATGTAATGGGCGGAGTTCGACCTAGTCCAGCTCCACCTTCGTGGACCTAATGGGTGGAGTTATGTATAGCGATTTATTATGTATAGGGTTATGGGTAGGGTTAGGATGTGGCCGGGCCGTCTAGCTCCACCCATTAAGTCCAGTGAGTCTCTCTTGTGGTTTGCTATTGCTGTGATGTCATGTGAGTGACAGGTTGCCCCGCCCTCACGCCAGTAAACACATCATCAGAGATGAGATGTCGCTGCAAAAGGGAGGGGAAGTTATTTTGATTTATTTTTTATTTTTTTAAATAATGGTGTGCAAAGATAAATCATTTATAATAAATACTGCAATATTCCATAAAGAAATAAGAATTGTCAATTTTGATTTTATGGTGACTTTAAAAGGATGAAATGACATTTAATGTAGATCGAGCCTATTCATTTTCATTAAATATTTGCTTTTATTATCCCTGTCCAGCGGTCATCATGAAAAGAACATGGGCTTTGTTCAAATCCCATCCATACCTCTCCAACGTGGTGGGATACACAACGCTGTTCGCCACAGCAGACCTCATTCAGCAAAGCATGCTGGGAAAAGCTCAGGACAAAGTGACAGAACACAAACTGGATCGAATGCGACAAGATCCATCCAAGATATCCACTGAAGGATTTACTGTGGCTGGAGAAGCAAAGACAGATGATCTGACTTTGTATGATACCAAAATAATTTACTCAGAAGGCAACAAAAAAGCCTCAGAAGAAAATAAAACATTAGCTCCAGTACAACATGTTTCACAGCTTCACAGCATTGACTGGGCCCAGACTGCTCGGGTGGCACTGGTTGGGTTCTGTTTCCATGCCAACTTCAATTACCATTGGCTACGAGGACTGGAGAGGATGTTTCCGGGGGGAGGGGCCAAAAGAGTGTCACTTAAAGTGTTTCTGGACCAGCTATTTGCAGCCCCCATGACAATAAGTGCTTTCTACATTGGTGAGAATCAGGATTTTTTTTTAACTTCAAATATAATGCTCTAATTGTTGGGTGTATATAGTATCTCACAATTGAGTACACCCCTCACATTTTTGTAAATATTTCATTATATCTTTTCATGTGACAACACTGAAGAAATGACACTTTGCTACAATGTAAAGTAGTGAGTGTACAGCTTGTATAACAGTGTAAATTTGCTGTCCCCTCAAAATAACTCAACACACAGCCATTAATGTCTGAACCGCTGACCACAAAAGTGAGTACACCCCTAAGTGAAAATGTCCAAATTGGACCCAATTAGCCATTTTCTCTCTCCCGGTGTCATGTGACTCGTTAGTGTTAGTTGAGTGTACGTGTTCAGCCTGTCAGTGCTCAGACCATACGCCGCACACTGCATTAAATTGGTCTGCATGGTTGTTGTCCCAGAAGGAAGCCTCTTCTAAAGATGATGCACAAGAAAGACAGCAAACAGTTTGCTGAAGACAAGCAGACTAAGGACATGGATTACTGGAACCATGTCCTGTGGTCTGATGAGACCAAGATAAACTTATTTGGTTCAGATGGTGTCAAGCATGTGTGGCGGCAACCAGGTGAGGAGTACAAAGACAAGTGTGTCTTGCCAACAGTCAAGGATGGTGGTGGGAGTGTCATGGTCTGGGGCTGCATGAGTGCTGCCGGCACTGGGGAGCTACAGTTCATTGAGGGAACCATGAATGAGCAGAGCATGATCCCCTGGGCCGCAGGACAGTATTCCAACATGATAACGACCCCAAACACACCTCCAAGATGACCACTGCTTTGCTAAAGAAGCTGAGGGTAAAGGTGATGGACTGGCCAAGCATGTCTCCAGACCTAAACCCTATTGAGCATCTGTGGGGCATCCTCAAATGGAAGGTGGAGGAGCGCAAGATCTCTAACATCCACCAGCTCCGAAATAATGGTTTGCCACACAAAATATTGACACTTTGGGCCCAATTTGGACATTTTCACTTAGGGGTGTACTCACTTTTGTGGCCAGCGGTTTAGACATTAATGGCTGTGTGTTGAGTTATGTGAGATACTGTATATATATATATATATGTATATATGTATATATATATATATATATGTATATATGTATATATATATATATATATATATATATATATATATATTGTTTTTGTTTTTCCACCAAAAGGAATAACTGAAGAATTTCCACTTCAACTTATCCTGTACAATAAAACAAAATCAATACAAAACTATATTGGTGCACAATTGAATGAATAATGATAAACTGTTTTAGTAAAGTGTTTATTACACTTCTTAAGGGCTGAGTACATTGGAGGGTGCAGAAGATCCCCTTGAAGACTGGAGAAATAAATTCTGGACCTCATATAAGGTAAACATTGAAGAGCGCAAGAGCTATTGAACATATGTGTAAATATTAAAGGTTCTGGATTAATTTTGACACATTGATTTACTCTTTTTTTTTCTCTTGGTAGACTGGATTGGTGTACTGGTCAACAATGCAGGTACTATATCCATTTGTACATCTGTGCATCTGCTTCTAAGATGCTTCCTATTTTTTTTTTCCTAACTATATTCTTCATGTCTCAGGCTGTGAACTTCTCCCTGATCCCGCCAGTGGCTCGTACTGTTTTTGTTGGAGGAGTAGCTCTTGGCTGGACTGTCTTCTTGTGTCATTTCAAGCAACAGAAAAATGACTTCCTGAGCTAGGCTATACAGCTGCTTGGCATTGAACTTAACAAAAAAATCAAAATATGCAACATGCATATATGCAACTTTGTACATATAATGGATGCATTAAAGCTGGCTGATGTTTCAAACAACTGAGATTTGAACAAATCATTTTTCATGTCTCCTATTGGGGTAAAGCACAAATAAATGAATCTTTTAAATGGTCAATTATGCTACTTAATAAACATACATTATTTCTTACCCCAGTTTTTCCACATATTCTTTTAGAAACATTAAAGTTGAAATGAAACAGAAGTAGAGAAAGATCTTTTTTTTCCACAGTGAAATGGATTATCGAAATTATAGAAATAATGGTGGGTGGGAACTTGGTTATAAACATTATGAGGTCAAAAAATGGTCACTTTATATTAGGTGTCTTCAACTATGTGCTTATATAAAAAAGAATAGGTACATTGTACTTATTGTGTTCATGTTGTATTGCAAAACACTTGTGCTGCTATTGAGGTGGGATATGGGTAAGGTTAGGGACAAGTTTGGTAGTCTGGTAAGGTTTAAGGGTGGGTTAAGGGGTAAGGAAAGTGTCAACAGTGTAATTATAGAAATTTATTGCAGCTGTAATTAGCCTACATTCATGTATTTTTTACAACATAAAAACATGTATGTACACAATATGTGTAATGTTTAATTTAAAGGTTAGTCTACATAAAATACATCTAATATAAAGTGGAACCAAACAATTAAAAAATGACATTGTTATAGACTAAAAATCTATGCATTTAAAAAATTGACTGGGTGAATTTTCTTTTCATGCTGATATTCAGAGAGATTTTATAGATATGGGAATTGGTTAAATGCCTAGGCTATAATTATCACAATAACGATATATCCATTATAATAAATTTGTAATCAAACTCTTTTAAACTTTATGTAGCTAAGATAAACCACAGTGATGTTCTATTATAGACCCTAAATTTTAATTTAGCTATTTTTGTTTGCTTAAACACCGTTTAGTATGAATTTCACCGTGCTCTTGCTGTAACCAGCCATATCCAATGTACACACGATTTTTCAGTGACAGGAAGCGTAAACCAATCCGGACACGGCTTTTCAGTCACATGACTCATAGCGTTCAGTAATCTCGCTATACGTCCTCTCGCGAGCTTTCCTTTTCCCTTTTCACTCTGAGTCCAAGATGGTAGGTAGCTTGATTTCTTTTGGAAAGAACCAGTGTCCAAAATCTACCTCCATCCTCAGTGATATATTTTCTAGTTGTACCGCAGATGATGTTTATAAGCATTACATAGCGCTATAAGTGAAAAGATGTAGGTATTATTGTGGATTGTGTGTGAATTTTATAAGTAAATGCCGGCTAACGCACATCGGGCCGCAGAGCTGAGACTCTAGTTCATGTGTCGTGTGTAAAAATACTTAAGGATGTCTGACGACAGCGTGTTACTGTCTTATTAATCTTTTGTTTTTAAAGATAAAATACATAATGGCTTTGAAATTTATTTGACTGGGCAGAAGGAAGAGCACTAACGCAAACTCGTGTTGGCTAAGCTAGCTTTACTACTGCTAGCAGTATTCGGCTCTCACAGCCACATGAGTTACAGCTTCTCTGAGATAAATGTGTAAATATGAATGATGGTGAAGAAGATATTTTTCACTTCAAGTTGTTTTTGTAGCTATGCTAGCCATTATTGATCAATATATGTAAGTTCTTAGCTAGTGTAATTTATGGAGAAAGTGCTAATTCTGATATCCTGAAGTTTTTTTGTAATGATGCTTTTTATTGGTGTGCAACTTAATTGAGTTATTTTGTGGACTCTCACAGGGAGTTGACATCAGACACAACAAGGACCGTAAGGTTCACAGGAAGGAGCCCAAAAGTCAAGATATTTACCTGAGGCTCTTGGTCAAGGTAAGAACCATCATGAAACTAAATACTGATAAACATGCAAGAAACTCGAGTTTCAAAACGTATTGCTCGATTTGTCTGACTAGTTGTTTTCAAATTTTCTCTTTCATTTTATACCAATTCACTTTTTTGTTGTGTGTTGTAGTTGTACAGATTCCTGTCTCGTCGTTCTGATGCTCCCTTCAACAAGGTTATTCTGAGGAGACTCTTCATGAGCAAGACCAACCGCCCCCCTCTGGCCCTGTCCCGACTGGTGAGTTTGAACCCCAGTGTTTCTCATGTAGATCTTGTGTGACCTGTTGCGTGTTATTATTAGGGCTGGATAATAACGCAAATTTCACAATTCAATTTGATTTCTATTCACAATCTTGCGGTTCGATTCCATTCCGATTTCAATTCCATATCGATTCATTTGGTATATGTCAGGTACAGTACACGGCAAATTTTCTCAAGGAAAAGAAATCTCCCAACTAATGCTGTAACAACTTTTTAGGGAACCTTATCCGTTGGTCCATTACTATAATATTAAACGTAAAAAATAACTGATTTATATGCAAACATTTAAATTACACAAGGAATTTGTTATAACTTTTTAATCACAATAAATATGCAAGTTATGCTATTTTTTTTTTTTTTTTTTTTTTATAAATATAATTGGTAGCAGTCATAACTTTTTATGACAGATTTTTTCAAACATACTATAAATAATTGAACAGGTTAAGGACAAATATAATGAATATCTAATATAGTGCATGCATATATTTAGCAAATAATCATCTCTAGAATTTATTTTTCTAGCTGCCTAATGAGTTTATGATCATTGAATGGCTTCTCTGAGAAAAATTACTTGACATTGTTTACAAGCTGTTTTATTGACTTCTTTCTGTGGTTGAAACACTGGTTGAGCGATTGCATGAAGCATTTTTGAAAGTGATATTTATTGTTTGAATTTTGTGATAAAATCAACAGAATTTGAAAGCTGAGGCTTTTTCATATCAAAAGTAACAAAATGCGATTTAATTGGTGCTACAATGTTTTGTTCATCACCTTAAAACAGCATAGGCTTAAAAAAAAAAAAAAAAAAAAAAAATTTAAGAATCAATATTGGTTCATCAAAATGAGAATTGGTTAAAATTGAGAAATCAATATTTTTAACCCAGCCCTAAATAAACCTTGTCATTTTTGTCTTGTGCTAATTTTTTTTTCCTTCTTTGCCTCCAGATCCGTAAGATGAAGCTTCCAGGCCGTGACAACCTGACTGCTGTTGTTGTGGGAACTATTACTGATGATGTCAGAATTCAAAACATCCCTAAACTGAAGGTAAGACCAGACGTTGAAAGTTTGTTTAATGTCTCCACATCCATTTTGCTTATTAGATGTTGAATTGTATGAGTGGACAGAGTATCACTTCATTAAAAATAAAATGCAAAAGTAACTACAAGCATGAAACGTCGTAGTAAGTAATTATCAAAAAGCCTAAATAAATTGCGTAAGTGGTAGGGGTGGGGGAAAAAATAAATTCACATATGAATCGCGATTATATCTTCAGCCAATTCGCATCGATTCACAAATTTCAAAAATCGATTTTCTAAGGTGTTACATGTCTTTAACTTCGCAGTACTGCTTAATTAAACGCATAGTTTTAATAATCACAAGCTGTGAGAAGGACTCAATCTGGTGCTCATGCCGACGGATACAGATGAAGTTCGAGCACAAATGCTGCCTCTCAGATGCATGCGATCCTGAATTCAGTTTACTTTCACAGCTTATTGAGCTTGAATGGTCAAATACACACACATTTATGTTGAAATGCACATCGTCTTTAGTATTCATATAAACACTCTGTCCTATGCAAACATAAACAGATTTCGTGCATTTGTTCTTAAAGGAACAGCAGCCTCAAAATGTTTACTTAAAAAAACAAAAAAACAAAACAAATTCATTTAACTGCTTTTGACTGAATCACTTTTGTATCTTCGTTATGATTCAATTTATATTTAACAGTGAAGACTCAATTTATATTCTATAAAGTGAAAAATATACTGTATTATTTTTACATTTGATTTTTCAATTACTGTAGTATTTCCTAAGACATGTTAAATAAACCTAGGCTACTGTACCTGAAGCTTTCAGTATATGTATATTTTCTTTAAAGTTGACATTTTGTACTGCATTCAAATTAAGTTATTTAATATTCAATGTTTTAATATCATCCTGCGGCCCTTTAGGAAGGTTGCTGAAGCCCTCAGTAGGACCCAGCCAGCTTATTTAAATGAGATCTGGCTGATACATCAACATGAAAACCACTGGTCTTAAGTTTGTGGTCAGTGGTTTCAATGTCCAGCTTGATCTGGTTTATGCAAACGTGACCCAGCGCACGTTCGTTTCTGTCTTGTCTAATCTGATGGATTTTTGAAAACCAAATCTTCAGATGTAGAAAGATGAGGCTGTTGATACAGCAGTATCTCTGCATATGTGCACAACGACACAGTTCTTGTTTTAAGTGACTTGTTCAGCATGCTCTAGGGCTGCACGATTTGGAGAAAAAAAATCTAATTGCGTTTTTTTTTTATTTTGGTTAAAATTGCGATTTAAATTATTATTATTTTTTTTATAAAACAAATGAAAACAAATGTTTTGCTTGTTTGTAGGGCTGCACAATTTGGCCCGAAATTGTGCTAATATATTATTTTGACTAATTATTTTTATTATTATTATCATTATTGCTAAATAAAAATACTAAACTAAATAAGAAATATTACTGTTGTAATAACCTTCATTATTAAAGTATTTAGCATTAGTATTTAATTATAAATATAACTATAATAATTAGAAAATATTTAAAACTTGTATGACTAAATGTTGGGGTTACCTGTTAACATGCAAGCAGTATAAATCTTAGAAAGGTATAAATCGTTAGGTATAAAGGTATAAAGCTATAAATCGTTAGAAAGGTTATATATGCAATATAACAAACGCTGTTCCAGGAAATCCCCAGTGGGCATCATGCTATTGCTGTGACTGAATAAAAAGGTGAAACGCTTTGATTGATTAAACATGAATAAAATAAACAGACGACTACAACAATACATGGTTTATATGTTTTCTTCAAGCCTTCTCGGGTATTTCTGTAATAATAAAGTATATTTATAATCCAATGCTAATTAAAATGCTATTTCAAACACTCAACTGACGTTATGAAGTGAGTTTGGAATAAAAACGCATTAAATGTTGTCTTTTGTTAGAAAAGAAGTTCATAAAGGCTTATGTTTGGAAAGTTTGTATATTTGACGTGTGTTGCTTTTTCTAATGCAGTGCTCTCAGATGGAGCGTCATTTACTACTGATCACAGACGTGTACATATTTATATAATTAAAAATCGCAGCCTTTGTCATGTCATAATCGCACTAAGCCAAATCGCGATTTCGATTACAATTAATCGTGCAGCCCGCATCAAACCTCTTTCCAGACATAAGCATTTATTAACATCCTGTCCAACAAAAGACAACATTTAATGTTTTAACTCTAAACTCACTTCATAATGACAGTTGAGCATCCTTCTGTGAGATGTGGCTTCTTACACAGAATAAGGCAGTCGTGTGTTTATTCATGTTTAATCAAAGCGTTTCAATCTTCTGTTTATTCAGCTACAGCGACAGTATGATGCCTATAGGGATTTCCTGGAATGACGTGTGAGCGCCCTCTGGCTTTCAGATGGAGCAGCATTTACTACTGATCACAGAGCTGTACAGCACTTACAAGCTGCGTATAAAATAATTGCAGCCTTTGACAAATTGCATGCGGTTTAATTTCAATTAATCGTGCAGCCCTAGAATTTACTGTATAACACGGGGAAATTTTTTTTTTCGAAAATTACTTTTTTTGCGCGTGAACAGACTAATCAGATTAAAAACAATAGTGATATTAAACTATTCATTTAAATGTTGATATATAAAAGTTTTATTGCAAAATATGCATATGCAAATATTTACATATTTTGAGAGTGTTGGGAGCATATATAATGTCATTTGTGGTGCTTCATGGGAGTGGGCGGAGCTAAAGAGATCTTTTGGCACATGTTTCGAGACACTGATGGAATTTTCTGTACAGCATCATGGGTAATGTAGTTTTTAACCATGAATTCTACTATTAAACACGATTATTTTAAAACTAAAACCCTATTGGGACTGTAATTGTTTCTCGTGGGGTTTTAAGGTATTTACAGGGTTTTATTGCCACCATAATGCAGTATGTCTGTGTTTTTCTCCCACCACTCGTGTAAAAAAAAAAATGCCCAGCTGAATTACCTACTGTTTTTTGACATGCATCAAGGTAATGTGTTAATTGCCGTCCGAATCCACATCTGAGTTTACAAGAAGAGATCAGTTCAAAATTCACTGTTTAATCCTTTTTAACCACTGCAGAACATCGTACAATGACTTACGCTTCACTGTAATGTGAATATATTTGTACTCTTATTACTGAAATGCTGGAAAGTATTTATATTTCATCACTGCTCCACCTCGGTGGTGACAAAAAAGCATGCAAATATTTGAAATTAGTCGTCATTGTGGCAGCAACAGGTATGCAATACAATTTTATATTATATAATTATATATACATTAAAAATATAAAGAAAACAGCTTTGTTTACCTCATGTTTAAAAAAAAAAAAAAAAAGCTGCATTATTTCTGCTAATTTCCACATTTTTTTTTAAATGACATGCATCATTTTGAGATAAAAAACAAAACTATTTCAGCTATAGTGTGTTTATCTTCCTGTTTTTAAATGGGAGATTTAAATAATCAAACGAGATTTTTCTATTAAATTAAATATGAATTTATTCTTATTATTCAAAGCATAGGCCTTAGGACATTATTATTCACAGCAGACAATTATGCGACTGACCACATGAGCAGCGCATTCCCGGGTTCGTAGAATTAGAAAACTCGTTCCTGCACCATCTCCATCTGAATACATGAGTTTTATCACTGAGGTGTGATGCAAATTTATTTTTACAGATGTCCACATGACAAACAATTACCGTCCAAATAGGGCTTAAGTTGAAATAATGTGTTTTAACAGCTTCAACAGAAGCAAATGCTATCAATTAACAACCTTGTAGCTCACAGTAGGTCTGTCTTTAAAGGTTTTAAGTTATTGTTAAAAATCAATTTCCCTAATGAAAGGAGTTTTTACTTCCGGTTGCTCTCTATAGTACTGTTGTACTAATATTGTAATGATAATACAATTTATTAAAACATTTTATTTTAGAAACATCACAATAGTTGTATGTGTGTTTTCGAGAGATGATGTGAATGATCAAATTATGTTGTAGATGTTTTTTTTTTTGTTTTTTTTGTTATATAAACAGTCCTAAAGTTTTTTGCTTTTTGGACGTTTCAAGAACTGCAAAATACTTCAGGTGTTTTTCACCTGGCAGCGAGTGCATGCAGTGTGAGGTTGTCTGAATATCTAAATGAACATTATTTCTCTTTCCTGTGACTTCTCACAGGTGTGTGCCCTAAAAGTGACCGACGGTGCTCGCCGCAGGATCTTGAAGGCTGGTGGACAGATCATGACCTTGGACCAGCTGGCACTTACTGCACCTAGAGGACAGGGCACCGTTCTGTTGTCAGGTACGTGTGTGCACAGCAAGAATACAACTTCAATTAACAAATTCAGTGTAAATCTGATTGTTCATAGTAACTTTCTCATTTTTTGTAACTACTTGTTCCCTGAATGAGTTGCTGAAGAGGTTTTTAGCTAAGCTCCAGGTTTTTAAAGCACTTGTCTTCTTTGCAAACAGGACCCCGTAAGGCCAGAGAGGTGTACAGGCATTTTGGAAAAGCTCCTGGAACCCCCCACAGCCACACCAAGTAAGGAAACAATATGAACTTTAATTTCAAAACTTAATGAGGTTGAGGCTGTTTGATAAAAGTTGATCGTTGTGATGAATTATTTAACTGAAAACATGATTTTTCCCGTCTTTAGGCCCTATGTGCGCTCCAAAGGCAGGAAGTTCGAGCGTGCCCGTGGTCGCAGAGCCAGCCGAGGCTACAAGAACTAAACATCTGTCTTTTTGTATTCAATATTGTAATGCAAATAAAGATTGGGTAATATTCAAAATACAATCTCATTACATGATCATGATCTCATTTTATGTTCTGTTCAAAAATGCTCTAAAATATTTTGCTGCAGCAAGTGATTTTTTTTTTTTTTTTTTTTTTTTTTTTTAAACCATTTGCTGTGAAATTGACACCCTACATGCACCTGAAGCACATGAATGACTGTGACTTCACCACATCAAGTGGAAAAGCAAACCTAATGTTTTGTTTACAACTGCAGGTACATGTGCGTATGCACATGCTTCAATACAGTTTCAGAATTAATCTAACTCACTGATCGCTAACAATATGATTGTCAAGTTAAAAGAAGTTAACGTCAGAGGAAAGACGCACAGACCTTGATTGAACTTGAAATTTTCCATTTTAATTTTCACGAAACAAACCAGCTCTAAGCAGTTAGTGTTAAAATAGATTTCTGGAATCTTTTTGATTGAGGCTCAGATATAAATTTATCTTATTTTGTTGTTTTGTTTTTGCTTAAGGTTTGTAAATTTATAACTGTTTCTTAACAGACAGGTTTTGCACCAGTTTAATCGCCTAATTTTTTGCAGCCTGTCATTGGTAAAATATATTTTTAAAAGTAAAAAATTATATATTTAAAAAGGTAAAAAAAAAAAAAAAACTTGCACAGCAATAGATTCTTTTTAGACAAAGTAAACATGGCATGATGTCTGCTACCCATATATAGAAAATAAATACAGCAATAGTCATTTTATGCACCGGTGTAGTTTAAATGAATTATTAATTCAATCACTTGACTTCAGAGTTTTTGTGAGCGATTTATAAAAAAAAAAAAAAAAAAACTGTACAAAATGTAATGCCCTAGATTAAAATGCCAAAATATCTGTTTGTTGGATGACCATGCAAATGTAGAAGTTAAAAGGCACAACTTATGAGTAATGTTACTCTGTGTAACGTGTAACTCTGTATGTGGAAACGAAAAATCATTTGAAGCATTTGGACACTATTCAAAGAAGCTTTGCTATTGGTGAGTAAACACTTTTCGGAAGCTGACTGCCTTTGATCTGAACAATTGTGGTTATTTCTTCCAGTACACAGAGGACAAATTAAATAGTTCAGAAGACAGTTAGGATTGGTTTCAGCCACATGTGATGGTGTCATGATAGCAAACAATGTATATTAATTTCTAAATTTCCACCTTGATAATTTCAAAATTAATCTCGAAATTAAGGTTTTAATTGATGCAATCTGAAGTCTTTGTGAATAGTAGGTTTTCAAACACACTGTAGAGCCCTCTGAAAAATCACATTTAAGTTGAATTTGAATTTAAAACATATTTTGGGTTTTTCTATATAAGGACAAAACTTTCTAGATGAAACCGATCTATGCCATGATGTAAGAAACGGTAACTGGCTGACAGACAGCAGCTGCTCAGAGGAATAGTGTACGTGATGCATATCTATTCTATAAAACCATGTTTTGACTAATTTCTATTGAGAAATGATCTGTGGGACTGAAACTGTGGGCTCTGTTGTCCCACTGCTGAGTTTCATGGAACTTTGACCACTGCAATGAACGAGGCTGAACTGAACAACTTCAATTCTTATTAGTCACATTTTGCATGTTATTTTGAATAAAATGTGTTAGTGTCAGCAGATTTGTTACATATTTAAAGTAATTCAAATATACAATACATTTTAAATTATTAATGTAATAATGTACAAATGTACAATGTACAAATTAATGTAGAAGCAACACAAATCAAGTTAATGGCAAAGTAATGTTTAAAGGCACCTTTAGTTACCAAGTGCTACCAATACCTTTATTAAACTTATTTTCTAATTTTGAGGACAAAATTAATAATAACAGCCATAACTATCCAAATCAAGCAAACTGCAAATGATCAAAAAAAACAAAAAACAATTACAGTACATAATCCTATAACAGTGATTTAACTTAAATTATAACAATCAGCATAAACCATAAACTCATTATAATATATATATATATATATACTCATTTTGAAAACAAGCATAAAAAAAACTGTTTTCCCATCTTTAGAAGTTTATTTATTTATACAAGTTTCAACTATTTATTTTGTTTTTTAAAATAAAATCTATTAAAAACTAGTAAGAACTTAGCAATAATGGCTACTTATAAATTCAATTAAAAAATTAAGATATAGAATTGAATTAAAAAATGATTCAGGATATTCATTTTCAAGAGTGTAAAGGACTGAGTGAGACAGATGAATCTGTTTGTGTTTATGAGAAAGCAATGAGTGATGGGGTCAGTGGGGAAGAAATATGTAATATTTCAGTCACAATCCTGCCATCAAGCATAATCAGTGTTAATATGTTCCATCCTCTCTGCTATCTGCATAATATTCCCACTCGTGACAGTCTCTTTTTTCCACATCAGGGGCTCACGTAGGTCTTCCCCAGCTCTCCTGTTATTCAAATCAATTGTATCAGCCACATACAGTGAGTAGGAAAGACCCCATCACACTCTTGTATCGCCCCCTCTAATCTGAAGAAAGTGAAGGTTGATATCCGGATGTTCTCTATAACCACATGTCCCAGATACACAGCAGTGGTTCAAGTTGACCCCAGTTTATATTTGGATGTTTTCTTGTGAAATGGGGGTTTATGGGTACAGAAAGTCATGAGAACTCATGAGAGGCACAAAGGAAGGAAATGATGAGAATCTAAGCTTGAAAGCATCTGAAAATCTGTGGTTATCCTCCCATACTTTACCTCATGAAGGCATACATACCTACCTGCTTTTTCCATGGATTTACATATTTACATATTCAGTAGCCAGCTTACTATTTCCACCTGGTTCAAAGCTCTTAACATCACTGATCTGGTGTACAGCGGCCTCAAAAAGCCAAATATATAGATAGATGTCAAGATATTAAGAATAAGGTTTTACAAAATGGTCACACTTTATATTAGGTGTCATTAACTAAAAATTTTAGGTACAATATTGTGTTCATGTTGTTTTGCAAAACACTTTTGTGACTATTGAGGTGGGATATGGGTAAGGTTAGAGACAGGTTTGGTAGTCTGGTTAGGTTTAAGGGTGCACTCTACAAAAGGCTGGGTTGTTTCAACCCACGTTTGGGTCAAATATGGACAAACCCAAACAAAATTTTAAACCCAGTGGTTGTGTTTGCCCATATTTGACCTAAACAGGTTGAAACAACCCAGCATTTTTTAGAGTTTGGGTTAAAGTGTAAGGAAAGGGTCAACAGTGTGATTATAGAAGTGAAATTAATCACAGCTGTAATACTACAGTGTAAGTACAGTGTAAAAACATGTTTGTACACAATAAGTGCATTGTATCAAATTATTAATTTAAATGTTACACTCTAAAAATGCTCAAGTTGGGTTGAAAATGGACAAACCCACCGGTTGGGTTAAATGTTTGCCCAACCTGCTGGGTAGTTTCATTTAACTCAACTATTGTTTCAAAATTACTGTATTGCTTGTTTAAAATGAACCCAATGTATGTTGGAAATTAACATGTATTAATATGTTTAATAAATAAAATTAAACAATAAACATTTATTAAATTGCTTATTAATAAATGTTCAACTTTTGATTATTATTGGTGCCTCTAGTAATTATATGTCGGATTTTTAATTTAATTTATTTTGGGTTCATTTTAAGTGAGCCATATAGTAATTTTTAAACAATAGTTGGCAAACATTTTCAACCCAACTTGGGTTGTTTTTAACCCAGCATTTTTTAGTGTACACTGTAAAAAATGCTGGATTGTTCAAACCCAACCCAACCCAACAATTACATTTTTTAATTAAATATTTGACCCAAACATGGGTTGAAACAACCCAGCATTTTTTAGAATATAGTTTCAAAAATGCAAATTCTGTCATCTCTGAAGATATTTTAAAGAATGTTGGTAATCAAACAGTTGACGGTAGACTTCCATAGTATTTATTTTTTCCTACTTTAGACGTCAATGGCTACCGTCAACTGTTTGATTACCAACATTCTTTAAATTATCTTGTGTTCAACAACAGAAAGAAGCTCATACATGAACTATCCCTTTAAAGTCACTTAATATAAAGTTTAACAATGCTGTAAAAAATGAAAAACAAATGTATTTGGACACTTTCTGTTTGTCAAATGTTAGTGGAACATGTCTATAGTTAATGTGATGATTTACACCTGTGAAAACTTCACACATTTACGAAAAACACAGAGAAAAAAAAAGTTAGTTCTGAGAAAAGCATCATTTGTTCGCAGAAGTCCCTTGGTTTGAAACTTTGTATCTCGTTCATTAAAATTCAGTTAATTCATTGCATGTCCAAATACTTCTTGGGGCCATTTTGCAGAAAGAAAGAAAACTTGCTGTATAGACGTTTCAAATTAAGTGTGTCGTAATTTTGCTTAAACAAAAAAAAAAAAAAGTGGACTACAGAAGGAACTGCTACTTGCTTGTGAACTGGTTTATGACAGATAGGAGGAGTGAAAAACAAAGCAAAAATGGGAGGGGAGAGACTGAGTCAGCCACAGACTCTTTTCTTCATCAAAACAACTCCAGCCCCCATATTCATGTCACTCGCACACAGTCTCTTTGTCTTTACTGGAAGTGATGCTGTTTTAGAATATGCTGATTGCACATCCGCATATCAACGGCTGAATCAAATGCATTCCGAAGCTCAGCTCTGATTCTGGGCTGACTTAACAGAAAGCAACACTTACACAACCACATAAACAAATAATGATGCCATGGTGCAGGCTAAAATTACATATGACATTTGTGTTTTTTACCCACTGGTTCAGGGTGGGTTAATGTCAATAACAGAAATGCATGCCTGATGCAACGGTGACGTATATTGGGGGGAAAACAGATGTTAATTACTAAGTTTGGTAACAATTATTTTACAGTGTTTGTTATACGTTACATGTACTTACTCTAGTAATAACAGCAAATGATGCATAATTACATGCAACTAACCCTGAACCAAACTATAACCCTATAGCAAATATATGTTGTTAATTTATATTACTCAGTACTTAAATGTGTAATTACACTGTAATTAATACACCTTAAAATAAAGAGTGATTTAAACATATATTTGAACATAACAGATATTATTTAATATTTAATAATGCACAATTAACTGAAATTCATGCTTTGCATCATCCATGATTTTCTAACATGCAAAATTTGATCAATTATTTGTGTTATTTATCTATTCATGCTGTCTTTTCATGCAATGAATATCATGGCAAGTATATAGAAAACATTTATAATAAAATAGGGAAGTAGACAGTTAATAACTGTGAAAATGTGCAAATAAAATTATAATTTCTTATGATATTAAAACATGCATAGACAAATGCATGCATTTTCTGTAAAGCTTATTTGAAATACAGATGCTGGTCATATAATTAGAATATCATCAAAAAGTTGATTTATTTCACTAATTCCATTCAAAAAGTGAAACTTGTATATTATATTCATTCATTACACACAGACTGATATATTTCAAATGTTTATTTCTTTTAATTTTGATGATTATAACTGACAACTAAGGAAAATCCCAAATTCAGTATCTCAGAAAATTAGAATATTACTTAAGACCAATACAAAGAAAGGATTTTTAGAAATCTTGGCCAACTGAAAAGTATGAACATGAAAAGTATGAGCATGTACAGCACTCAATACTTAGTTGGGGCTCCTTTTGCCTGAATTACTGCAGCAATGCGGCGTGGCATGGAGTCGATCAGTCTGTGGCACTGCTCAGGTGTTATAAGAGCCCAGGTTGCTCTGATAGTGGCCTTCAGTTCTTCTGCATTGTTGGGTCTGGCATATCGCATCTTCCTCTTCACAATACCCCATAGATTTTCTATGGGGTTAAGGTCAGGCGAGTTTGCTGGCCAATTAAGAACAGGGATACCATGGTCCTTAAACCAGGTACTGGTAGCTTTGGCACTGTGTGCAGATGCCAAGTCCTGTTGGAAAATGAAATCTGCATCTCCATAAAGTTGGTCAGCAGCAGGAAGCATGAAATGCTCTAAAACTTCCTGGTATACGGCTGCGTTGACCTTGGACCTCAGAAAACACAGTGGACCAACACCAGCAGATGACATGGCACCCCAAACCATCACTGACTGTGGAAACTTTACACAGGACCTTAAGCAACGTGGATTGTGTGCCTCTCCTCTCTTCCTCCAGACTCTGGGACCCTGATTTCCAAAGGAAATGCAAAATTTACTTTCATCAGAGAACATAACTTTGGACCACTCAGCAGCAGTCCAGTCCTTTTTGTCTTTAGCCCAGGCGAGACGCTTCTGACGCTGTCTGTTGTTCAAGAGTGGCTTGACACAAGGAATGCGACAGCTGAAACCCATGTCTTGCATACGTCTGTACGTAGTGGTTCTTGAAGCACTGACTTCAGCTGCAGTCCACTCTTTGTGAATCTCCCCCACATTTTTGAATGGGTTTTGTTTCACAATCCTCTCCAGGGTGCAGTTATCCCTATTGCTTGTACACTTTTTTCTACCACATCTTTTCCTTCCCTTCGCATCTCTATTAATGTGCTTGGACACAGAGCTCTGTGAACAGCCAGCCTCTTTTGCAATGACCTTTTGTGTCTTGCCCTCCTTGTGCAAGGTGTCAGTGGTCGTCTTTTGGACAACTGTCAAGTCAGCAGTCTTCCCCATGATTGTGTAGCCTACAGAACTAGACTGAGAGACCATTTAAAGGCCTTTGCAGGTGTTTTGAGTTAATTAGCTGATTAGAGTGTGGCACCAGGTGTCTTCAATATTGAACCTTTTCACAATATTCTAATTTTCTGAGATACTGAATTTGGGATTTTCCTTAGTTGTCAGTTATAATCATCAAAATTAAAAAAATAAACATTTGAAATATATCAGTCTGTGTGTAATGAATGAATATAATATACAAGTTTCACTTTCTGAATGGAATTAGTGAAATAAATCAACTTTTTGATGATATTCTAATTATATGACCAGCACCTGTATGTATACAAATAAATGTCAGTTGAATACATACCGTAATTATTTATAAATAGATACGTTTTGCTTGTGTACATTTTCCATATTGCTTTTGTTTGTTTTGTCTGACATAAATTTGTTTCCATTCTTTGAAGTGAGTGACATACTTTCAGATAAACTTTTTCACGTGGCGAGAGAAAATTCAAGGTAGACCTGGTGAATCCGTGGGAGAATTGAACCTCAAGTGTTGCCTCTCCTTCGTTCTCTTACTCTCTCAGTATCTCTCTTTCTCTCTAACTTTTTCCAAAGTACGTCAGTCAGACCGCACACAACAGTTTCACTACATGCATCTTCAGAAGTCATGTGATGTTAAGAAGAAGAGGAACTACCTACAACGAGCAACTCCTCCCAACCACACTGCAACCCACACAACCACCCACAGCAGTATATATTCAAGAACATAGACCGGAGACGGCAGACAATAGCTGAGAAACAGGATTAAACGCATGAGGGTTTGCCTTTTATTTTTTTGGAAAGTAACAAGAAGAAGATTAGAAGATATGACACCGTTTCTGATTGTTCTGGGATTAGCGCTGGTTTTTGAAGGTGAGATGTCATGATAGAGTATATGTGAACTCGGTAAAATATTGTTTTATCATCTTGTTTTATATTTTTTCTTCTTGTAGATTTATATGTGCAATCTTTCTGTGTTCTGCAGGTGGTCAGTGTCAGGAACATGAAGTGTTGGTGGCTCAAGGATCTGTAGCAGTGCTGCCATGTGTGGACGAGTCCTCTGCGGTCTCATATCCTACTGCAGTCTACTGGAGCAGGATAGTTGATGGGTAAGAACATTTCATCCATTTATCCATCCATCCATCCATCCATCAATCCATCCATCCATCAACACAACTATCCAATACCTGACAATCTATTTAGAAAACATATGAGCACAAGAGGATGACCATTTTAATGTCTCGCTCTCTTTTTCCAATTTTCTAGTGTAATGAAAACAGTTTGGCGGCGACAGAAGAGCGGGTTAGAGTTTCGTCCGGTTAGAGACCCACCACGTGCTAACTGCCCTGTTCCCAACTTTGGGAAGGCCGATTACAGCCTTCACATAGCTGGAACAACATTTGAAGATGGAGGAAAGTACGTCTGTGAGGTTGAGGGAAGGACTCGGATGGCGAAGATCATCACACTCAGGGTTATAAGAGGTAACAGACCCACACAACCAAGAATTTGTCAATTCTTCTTTGATAAGCCATTGGAAATAGTCTTATCAGTAAGATGTTCTCTTTCTTCACAGCATCATTTTCTCCAGCCATTGTGGTTGAGGGCTCAAGAACAGAGGCAATGTGTGATGTTAGTCCTGGGACAAAATCTGTAAAAGTTAATTGGAAACGAAACGGCAAAGTTATAAGAAGAGCCAGCCTCTCTAGCGTGTCTCAAAGAGATGCCGGAAACTGGACCTGTCAGGTATCACACAATGGTGTGGTAGTAGAGGCAACTGTATCCCTACAGGTCAAAGGTGAGTGTTCGTTTTAAACACTGGCTTCTTCTATAAATAACTTCTGCAGGAGTCGCTCATTCACCTTATCTATTCCCTCTCCAGGAATCGCCACCCCTCAGAATGACTCTTCAGTGGTGTATGCTGCTATCGGCTCCCCTGTCTCCTTGCCCTGCCTGTTTACTGATGGTCTAATCCCAAACACTGTGAGCTGGAACAGAATCTCCTCAACAACACGCCTTCCTTCATCTTTCAACTGGTCTCTGGGGTCCTCAGCATCAGCCACTATACAGAGAGTGGAGGATGGAGATGAAGGGATGTATATGTGCTCAGGAGAGATGGAGGGATTGAATAGAGGGAGAATTAAAGTACAAAGAAGGATGGAGCTAGTGGTTACTCGAGGTGAATGGAATAATACATCACTTATATTACTCAGAATACTCCAGGATATATATATTAAAAATAAAATAAAAATTTATTAAAATACATTAAAATTAACTTTTTGGTTACACACACACAAAAATGTTTTTAACAGCTGTACTTTTTAAAGATCAGTTCACACAATCTAAAAAAAATCATTACTGAAATTTCTGAATTTGCTGAATGCTGATTTTTTTCCCTTCTGGTTTCTGTTTAGTTTTGAGCTCCTCAGCATCCAGTGGTAATGGACCCGTCACCCTGACCTGCCATCTCAGCAACTCCGACCAGATCACTTCCTATGAATGGCTCCGTGTAACTTATGGACCAAACGACACTCAAACGGTGACCCCTGTGACCTCTGTTCAAAAGACAGAGAGCTACAAGATTAAGCAAGTGACTGAGAAAGATGCTGGTGAATGGGTGTGTCGGTACTATGGGAAACAAGGAGTTCTGGGGAATGTGACTTATGAACTTCACATTATGGGTAGGTAAAGCAGTTATATATCAGTAAAGAAAATTATCTTTGCATACAATAAATAAAAGTATCATCATTTGGATCCATAATAAACTGGGGGGGAAAGTACAGAACATTTTATAGAATCAAGATTGGACTACACTACATTTTCCTTAATTATCTGTTTCTTTCATTTCTACAGGTGCTGTAAAGAGCGAAAAGTCAAGTTCCGGCAATAAAACCGCTATGGTGATGGGATTAGGATTTTTGTTCTTGGTGATATTCCTGATTTTGTTCCAGATGTACAGAAACTATCGCAGGGTACGTTTCCTGTATGAAATCTTGATTTAATAATGAAATTTATGCTCACTTATTTATGCAGTATACTGATATACTCTCAAAAGACAGATTTTTAAAATAGATTTTAATTATTTATATCTCATATCCATCCCATTTATTCCTCCTTACAGAAGAAGAGGATCCTTCTTTACCCAGCGATGGAAACCATCGTCCATCAGGCCGCCACTGAACGAGAGCACAGAGAAAGAAGCAGGCCAAAAATGGCTGAACCTTGTGTTGGACACCCGAAAACAGTGTGTGTGTAAATTTGTGTTTTTCATGGAAATTTTGTAAATGTCTGTGTTTTACTCTATGTTAATATGTGTGTTTTAAAAGCAGACAATTGTAGCAGTCCATTTAAACTGTAAATATATTACCGACCTATAAATGTATACATTTTGTATAAACTAATTTTGGTGCAAATATATTTTCAAATGTAAAATCTATGTAAATAAAGAAATAAACTGAAAACATATTTTATCAATTTCACATGTTTTAATTAAATTCTTTTTTTGTGCACAGTAAATACAAAAGTTTCTTAAATGCAGTTTCTTAAAATTGCTATACATGAAAAAAGAAAACATTCTGTACACAGTTACAATTACACAAGTAAATATAATTATATATAATAATCATTTTTTTCTTAAAAAAATGTGAAAGCTGTATATATATATATATATCACTCAAATATATTTGACTATAATAGTCATGCTACATATTCATTCAACAACAACATAGAACCATTATATATTACATTTCTCCAAACACTTTTCACACTATTCACAAGTCTAAATCTACATACTAGACAAAGCTACACCTCACTGCATTCTGTTTCATCTTGCCGCTCTGATCTTTTCGTCTCTGACCTGCGGAGCTCATTTGTGGTCAGAACCTGTTCAAACCAGTCTTCATCATCAAAGTCCTCAAAACCGAATACCTCCTCATCGTCAAAACACCAGCCTGGCCAGTCAACACTGACGCCATCCATGACGTTGCTGCTTCAATGGAGAGAACAGGGGTTTATTGGTTAATGCCTTCGAAAGAGGTTATTGTAATTCCCCTAGTAAAATGTCATTTTTGGCAAAAAAGAGTAATAGGTATAAAGCTGATATGTTATGAGGTATATATTAATGAATACATGTTGTTAATATATATATATATATATATATATATATATAAAATGATTATATGTAACATTATCAAATCTTTACAGACTTTTTAAAGAAATTAATAGTTTGAGACAATGCTTATCAGATCATAAAGTAGTGTTTATTCAAATTTAAAAATGTGTTTTTTTTTTTTTGTTTGTTTTTTTTTTTACACAGAAAGTACCTTCAAAGACTCTGAGGGGCCCACAGACCCCTAATTGAAAACCTTGAATATAAAACACAAAGCACATTCAAATAGTCAGAAATGTCATGAAACTTTCAAATACACAACCTCACATCAAGAAAAGTTTGGACATTTTGTAAAACGCAATAAAATCAAGAATCTGTGATTTGTTAATTCTCTTTAACCTTTATTTAACTGACAAAAGTACAAAGAAAATTTAAATTTATACTTTATACAATAAAGTTGGGACAGAGGCAAAATAATAATGAAAAGATTACAGAATATCCAAGTTAAACTGTTTTGAAACAGTCCACAATTAGCAGGTGAATTAGTAGGTGAGGGTATCGTGTTTGTATATAAAAGTAAGACCCACCAAAGACTCGGTTTTGAAAGCAAAGATGTGTCATGGTCAGTGTTGGGGAAAGTTACTTTTGAAAGTAATGCATTACAATGTTGCGATACTCCCTAAAAAGTAACTAATTGTGTTAGTTACTTTTTATGAAAAGTAATGCATTACATTACTTTTGCTCAGCTCAAACAAACCTCTCAACTGTGCTGCCATTCTGGATTAATGAAGAATAGGATACAGGAGAAGTTCAACACTCTTATTTCTAAATCTAATATAAAGTCATTTTTGCTTATTAGTATGGTTGAATTGGATCATTGAAGGTCAGCAGCAAAGACATTGGTTAATAAAGTAAGATTAAATACATAAAGTATATTTGTGTAATTTAATATAGTTAATTATTACAGGTTTGCATAAAATTCTGAGATTGCATTTCACTGTTTTTATTCATCTTGAGGAATACTGAATGTTTTTGTGCAAGTGAGATGAGTAAATGTATGTTCACATTTAGTCTAGAACTACAATAACCATCATGTTTACACAGCGCACACAACACCTCTGCACTTACCCTATTTCTCTCAACAGGAGAGCTGTCAGTCAATAAATGTGAAAAAGTAACTTGCGTTACTTATTTTAAAAACATAACTTAGAAATTTTGCTGTAAATTGAAAAAGTAATGCATTACTTTACTAGTTACTCAAAAAAAGTAAACTGATTACATAACTCAAGTTACTTGTAATGTGTTACTCCCAACACTGGTCATGGCTCATCTCTTTGTGCCAAATTTCATGAGAGAATTGTCAAACAATTCAAAAATCACATTTCTAAATTGCAAGACTGCAAAGTATTTAGGTGTTTCACCATGTACCATACATAATATTATGAAAAGATTCAGGGAATCCAGAGAAATCTCAGTACCTGTAGGACAAGGCAGGGAACCTCTGTTGAATGTGCATGACCTTTGAGCCCTCAGATGGCACTGCATGAGAAACCATCATCAGCTACTGTGTTAAAAATAGCCACACTGGCTCAGGAGTACTTTGGAAAACTGCTGTCACTTAACACAGCCTGCCGCTAAACCAAGAAATGCAACTTGGATCTCTGTTACGTAAAGTTATACATCAATTCTACGCTGAGTTCTCTGGGCCCGAGCTACTCTCAGATGGTCTAAAAGACAGTGGAAATGTTTCTGCTTATTTTTGGAAAAAACTGAGTTCTCA
This sequence comes from Ctenopharyngodon idella, assembly GCF_019924925.1. Lineage (NCBI taxonomy): Eukaryota > Metazoa > Chordata > Actinopteri > Cypriniformes > Xenocyprididae > Ctenopharyngodon > Ctenopharyngodon idella. The sequence goes on along the minus strand of NC_067235.1, from coordinate 11,657,412 downwards.
GTCCCAAAGACGAAAGGGACCATCCAGATTTTCATCAGCGATCTGTCAAGGTATGGAGGTGCATCAGTGCAAACGGCATGGGTGACTCACATATGTGTGAAGGTACCATTGACGTGAAGGCATATAATGGGATTGTACAAAGACATACACTATATTGCCAAAAGTTTTTGGATGCCTGCCTTTACGTGCACATGAACTTTAATGACATCCCGTTCTTAATCTGTAGGGTTTAATATGGAGTTGGCCCACCCTTTGCAGCTTATAACAGCTTCAACTCTTCTGGGAAGGCTAACCACAAGGTTTAGGAGTGCGTTTATGCGTTAATTTTTGACCATTCTTCTAGAAGCACATTTGTGAGGTCAGGCAGTGATGCTGGCGAGAAGGCCTGGCTCGCAGTCTCCGCTCTAATTCATCCCAAAGGTGTTTTATCGGGCTGAGGTCAGGACTCTGTGCAGGCCAGTCAAGTTCCTCCACACCAAACTCACTCATCCATGTCTTTATGGACCTTGCTTTGTGCACTGGTGCGCAGTCAAGTTGAAACAGGAAGGGGCCATCCCCAAACTGTTCCCACAAAGTTGGGAGCATGAAATTGTCCAAAATGTCTTGGTATGCTGAAGCATTAAGAGTTCCTTTCACTGGAACTAAGGGGCCAAGCCCAACCCCTGAAAAACAACCCCACACCATAGTCCCCCCTCCACCAAACTTTACACTTGGCACAATGCAGTCAGGCAAGTACCACTCTGCTGGCAACCGCCAAACCCAGACTCGTCCATCGGATTGCCAGACAGAGAAACGTGATTCGTCACTCCAGAGAACACGTCTCCACTGCTCTAGAGTCCAGTGGCGGCGTGCTTTACACCACTGCATCCGATGTTGTAATGCTTGGATGCAGCTGCTCGGCCATGGAATCCCATTCCATGAAGCTCTCTACGCACTATTCTTGAGCTAATCTGAAGGCCACACGGAGTTTGGAGGTCTGTAGCTATTGACTCTGCAGAAAATTGCCGACTTCTGCACACTGTGTGCCTCAGCATGCGCTGACCCCGCTCTGTGATTTTACGTGGCCTACCACTTCGTGGCTGAGTTGCTGTTGTTCCCAATTGCTTCCACTTTGTTATGATACCACTAACAGTTGACCGTGGAATATTTAGTAATGAGGAAATTTCTGGAATGGACTTATTGCACAGGTGGCAACCTATCACAGTACCACGCTTGAATTCACTGAGCTCCTGAGAGCGACCCATTCTTTCACAAATGTTTGTAGAAACAGTCTGCATGTCTAGGTGCTTGATTTTATACACCTGTGGCCATGGAAGTGATTGGAACACCTGAATTCAATGATTTGGAGGGGTGTCCCAGTACGTTTGGCAATATAGTGTATATTGCCATCAGAGTGGTTTCTTAGACTCTACACCGTACAGTGGGGGCCTCACTTATAAAGCGTGCATACGCACAGATTTGATCTTAGAGTGTACGTACGCTTAAATCCACGCCAACGGTCATATTTATAAAAACGGTCTTTGACGTGGAAAAGTGCTTAGCGCCACGTCAGGGTCTGAGCAGACGTGTGCACCTTTTCTTGTCAGATTACTGCACTTTTTTCGAAATCTAAGCTATTCTTGCAGCTCGCCATTCTAAATTAAAGTATTTAGACGATGACTGGTGATCTTTTATATGCAAATTAGATTAATTAGGTGTCGTTTACAACACGGAGAACTGAAACCATTCAGCTGCGTGCAAGTTCAGGATCATTTGCGATTTATAGATTTCACATCTGAAAGAGAGGCGTACGCTCGTTTTCTGTGTGTACGTTTATTCTATGAATCACACATGCGCACATCTGAGAAATGATCGTAAGATCAAATTTAGGATGGTTTCTGCACAACATTTTATAAATGAGGCCCACAGACTATTTTAACAATGTCTTTACTACCTTTCTGGGCCTTGAAAGGTACAATGACGTTGCTACCTATGTGTGATTCAAAAATCGTCCGATTTCATCAAAAATATCTTAATTAGTGTTCCGAAGATGAAAGAATGTCTTACGGGTGTGGAATGACATGAGGGTGAGTAATTAATGACAGAATATTCATTTTCGGGTGAACAACAGTCTTTAACACAGTCTGCCGCTGCATCATACATTAATCTCTGTAACTTACACAAGGAGAAAGCTATACTTTAATTCTACAGCGAGTTCTCTGGGCCCGTGCTCATCTCAGATAGTCCAAAACACAGTGGAAATGTGTGGTGTGTTCAGATTAGAAAAAACGGACATTGAGTTCTCATTCCCAAAGACAAAAGGGACCATTAAGGACTTTCATCAGCAACAGGTGCAAAAGCAAACATCTGTCATGGTTTGGGGGTGCATCACTGCAAACGGCATGGGTGACTCGCATATGTGTGAAAGTACCACTGAGGTGAAGACATATATTGGGATTGTACAGAGACATAAACTGCCATAACGATGACATCTTTCCTGGGAAGCAAGACAATGCCAGGCCTCATTCTGCACGTGATACATCAGAGTGGTTTCGTTGACACTCTACACCGTACAGTGGATGTGCCTGACTGCCTGCCTGCAGTCCAGATCTGTCTTCTATTGAAATGACCCATCATGAAAAGGAGAATCAGACAACAATGACCACAGACTGTTGAGCAGCCGTCTTTTATCAGGTGAGATGGAGCAAAGTTCCACTTGATGATTAAAAATTAAAAGGAAAGGTGAGTGGTAAACATGCCTCTGTCCCAACTTTTTGAAGTGTGTTGCAACCATTAAAATCAAAATTTGTTTATATTTATAAAATATATTCAAACTGATCAGTGAAAACATTGAAAATATTTTCTTTGTTCTTTTGTCAGTTAAATAAATTTTCGAGAGAATTAACAAATCACAGATTCTTGATTTGATTGCGTTTTACAAAATGTCCCAACTTTTCTTGATTTGGGGTTGTATTTGAATGTACTGTACATTAACTTCTGATCTGTTCTGAGCATTATATAACGTTTTTAATGACTTACTAAAGAAATATATTTAATATTAAGTGCAATATTATTGCATCTCAATATATGTTTTCAGGGGAAAGCCTGACTCCTAATGGTCTTTATGAAGAACTAACTCTACTATTATGAGATCTAGAGATGTAACATACTTCAATACAATTTTAGAACAATGATGTGGTAGAATTTTCCAACAATTTCCAGTGAAGATTTGAATATTATAATTTAGAGAGAATTTTATGTAACAGTACACAGATGAATTGTGTGTGGGCAGAGAGAAGAAATAACGCACATGAAACTGTCAAGTTCCGCAGCACAGTGAAGCATCTCTACAGTCATCTCTCACGAATGGAACAAATACACTTAAAATGAAAATGATTGATTTTCCACTGGGCAGTTAGGGTTATTTCTGGGTTTAATTTAGGAGGAAAAAATATTTATATCTTAAGTAAAAAAAATAAAATAATACAAAATCATTCAAAGTGGTGTGACAGATGCTGTGAGACTTTATAGGAGTCATAATATATCACATATTTATGCATATATTTATCATATATTTTGCATATTATTTCTTCCTTGGGGTTTGTTGGTAAAGTTTTTTATTTTTATTTTTATTTTCATTTAATTTTATTTACATTTTTCTTTTTTCTTTTTCAACCCTCTCTCAGACTCTTAAAATTAAGCACCCCTTTTTTGCAGCTGTGCTTACTTTCTATGTAAATAAAAAAATATTAAAATCATATAAGTTATACAAATGATATATTATACAATGTTAAATAGATTATGTAATTGTAAATATTAATTTAATTAAAAAAAAAAAATATTACCCTCAGCTCAGAACAATTTGCTAAACTGAAAATTATGTGATTGTCCCTTACGTCACTTCTAATTTATATTAAGGTTTTCCATGTTAAATAAAATTAATTAGTGTTCAAATGCAAAAGCTACTCCTATGAAAATGCATGCTGATCAATGTCCAGTTAAAACAACAACATATACCGTATTAGGTTGGGATTTGAAAGGAATAAGTAGCCAGTGCAACCCGCGTCACCATCAGATGTTTTCATGGTACTACAAACTCTTTTATCTCAGAAGATCAAGAAAAATATGATTCTTCATGATACGACCCCATTAAAAACAGTTCATCATTGCAGAACTTAGATGTTTAGCAATAGTGATGCATATAGACTCACCTATCTTTCATCTCATCCTCACTTCCATCCACGTTTCCCTCTATCCATCCATGTGCAGATATCATACTGGGTCCTGCTGAATTTTCTCCTTCTACCTCTCTCTCTCCTTCACTGGCAGATGGTGATGGAGAGGCGGAGATAGGAGAATTTTGTAGAGGAAAAGTCCTTGCTTTTGTCTCTCCCACTCTTTTTCCCAGTCCACGTCCCTTTTCCCGTTCCTTAGCCCTCTGCAGCAGGTCCTGGAGCGGAGAAGGGTGAAACTGGTTGTCCGTGCCTGGTGGCGGTGAGAGGCTGCGTCTGTGGGAACTTTGAAAGGAGCTGATCTCCGGGATGGAGGCGCTCCTCTGTGTCTTTAGTTTGGGTTTTGTTTGACGGTTCCCATCAGGTGTCTGCTCAGGTTCAGAGAGCGTTTCAGGATCTTGTGACGATCTCTTTTCAGGAACATTCCATAACGCTTCAGCGTTGTTTTTTAGAGATCCCAGCTTTAGCACTTTAATGCAAGGGTTGGATGCTCTTCTCTGGTTCCCATTGGAGTTTGTACTGGGAGTAAGCTCCAATCCATTCGCAACTTTCTTGGAACTATCAGAGGGGATAGATGGTTGCAAATTATTCGGATTCCTCCTCCGTAAGCGAGGAGACTTCACATTCCTGATGAACCTCCCTGATTCTGTGAGGAACCCATTGTCATCTTCTGGTTGGCTGCACAAAGAGCTCCTCCTGATTTCTTGAGAGTCATTATATGGATCCAGATGTGGTGTTCCTGTTTCTACACTTGCCCCATATGTTGATGTAGTCATTAGAGGCTTGTTTGATGAAGAAGTGCTTGGCATGGATTGGCTAGAAATGCCATTTTTCTCCACATGACCACCTGACACCTGTCCATTTCTCAGAAGTAAGTCCTGTTTGGTAATTTCATTAGATTGTTGTCTATGTTTCCATGTAACTCGCCTTTCTGTTATTTTTTTAAATGGGGCCTCCTCCCCTTCCCACTGCCTGTTTCTCCCTTCTGATTTGCTCTGATCATTCCGATGACCAATCAGTGAAGAGTTTTTATCCTCTGCCGGCTGTTGAATTTTACTTTGCTCCAGGTCTGTCTCCACATCTGTCTCAGACCTGCTACTATGAAAACTAGATCTGTTCACACACTCAGCTGGTTCAAAATCACTATGAGATCTGTCACTATCTGACTGGCCACCAGGATCCTCTATGACTTTGTCAGCCAGTTCATTCTGAATGGGAGGTCTCTCTGATTCAACTAACTCTGTCTTACTTGTGGTCTTCAGAGTTTTGTTGATCTCATTTTTCCTCAACATCTCTAATGCTGCCTAAGAATGTCAACAAGAAACAGTTTATAATTACAAACTATTCAACTATATTTGACTTTCCGATTCAGTATTCTGCTCACAATCTTAAATACTGCAGAGGTGTATTATGGTATATAAAAGGCACTTTCCATGATTTACTTTAGTGTCCACTCCAGTTCATTTTTAAAAAAAAGCATTAGCGGCACAAATCCCATGTTTTTCTCCTCTGAAATGAAGTAATTGTAATTTTCAAAAATATAAACACATACCTGTTTTACCACGTTATACGCCTATTTACTGCATGATTTTTCCCAAGTACAATTTCTTTTTTCTTTTTTTGAATGTCATTGGAAACTTTTTAAAGCATGGAGTGAATAAAAGTAAATACTATCATTCAATTTTTCTTAATTTTAGCACAAATTGTAATGTTGACTGCAACCCTTCTACTTTCAGCTCTGTTACTTAAAGGGTTAGTTCACCCAAAAATGAAAATAATGTCATTTATTACTCACCCTCATGCCGTTCCACACCCGTAAGACCTTCGTTCATCTTCAGAACGGAAATTAAGATAGTTTTGTTGAAATCCGATGGCTCAGTGAGGCCTGCATAGCCAGCAATGACATTTCCTCTCTCAAGATCCATTAATGTACTAAAAAACATATTTAAATCAGTTCATGTGAGTACAGTGGTTCAATATTAATATTATAAAGCGACTAGAATATTTTGGTGCGCCAAAAAAACAAAATAGCGATTTATATAGTGATGGCCGATTTCAAAACACTGCTTCATGAAGCTTCGGAGCGTTATGAATCTTTTGTGTCGAATCATGATTCGGATCGCGTGTCAAACCGCCAAACCGCTGAAATCACGTGACTTTGCCGCTCCGAACTGCTGATTCGACACAATAGATTCATACGCTCTGAAGCTTCATGAAGCAGTGTTTTGAAATTGGCCATCACTATATAAGTCGTTATTTAGTTTTTTTGGCGCACCAAAAATATTCTTGTCGCTTTATAATATTAATATTGAACCACTGTACTCGCATGAACTGATTTAAATATGTTTTTTAGTACATTAATGGATCTTGAGAGAGGAAAGGTCATTGCTGGCTATGCAGGCCTCACTGAGCCATCGGATTTCAACAAAAATATCTTAATTTGTGTTCCGAAGATTAACGAAGGTCTTACGGGTGTGGAACGGCATGAGGGTGAGTAATAAATAACATTATGATAAATGACCTTTAATTAAAGGGATAGTTCACCCCAAAATGAAAATTCTGTCACCATTTACTCCCCCTGAATGTTAGTAACCAAGAATGTTATATAGTATTCTTATAGTATTTCCATAGTACTTTTTTTCCTCCTATAGTAGTCAATGGGGGGCGAGATCTGGCCCACAGGACACGTAAATGAGAAAATAATGACAGAATTTTTATTTTTGGGTGAACTATCCTTTTAATGTAGGCAAAAATTGCAACCCTATAACTCTGAGCCCTGTTACACATTCTGGTGTAGTTTATTATTTTATTTAAAGGTACACTATGTAACTTTTTTTTTTTTTTTAATTAACAATAACAAATTATGAGTCAATACATCATCAATACTGCTTCCAAAACGTGTTTTTGTCTTACCCTGATTCACTATGCTAAGCCTATTATAAGTGTTTATATTTTAGACCTGTCAGGATGGTTTTCGCAGGAAATTGCATACACACTGTGCGTCACTTGCCTGTGTGCCTCTCGTCAAATCCGTAAATAGAGAAAAGTTGCTCCGGCTTCTTTGACACATATGGTATGGGAGTGACATAGGTTAGATGTCATAATGAGCGAGAAAGGTTGACATGGAGCACGCTAAACCCTGAACCTTCGGGGAATCACCTGTTTGAAACAAATGCTGAACAGAGGAGAGTCTGCTGGCAAAAAGAGAATGAGATAGAGCTCGTAATAAACCCAAAATCAACATCTGCTTGGATTTTGGAGATGGCGAGAATTGAGAGATTTGAAATGTTGTAAAAGCGATGCGGAGATGGCGTTTTTATTACTCAACAGGTGAGTAAGGTATTTTATGTAAGGGATAATGTAACACTTATTACACAGCTACTTGCCACATAAGTAAATAATTAGACACAGAATATTGATCTGAGTTGAAATATTTTATTAGCTCTTTAAACGCAAAGCTTCCGCTGAAAGAGCAGGTGCTAGCGCGACAAGTTCAAGCTAGACTGACATTTAAGGGATACAGTACAGTCACACCACTTATTAAACTTATCATTTCACCACATAAATAATTATGTGGATAAGAGATATTGATCTGAGATGAAACTCTTTTAAAATCGTACCTGTTTGTTTTCTTATGATCCAACAGTGTACAAAACAATAGTCGCAAAATGGCAGCAGCTACGTTTGTATGAAACAAGAGAGAGCGAGTCTGCGATACTGGATGACAAAATTAAATAACTGTACACAAAATATTGATTTGACTGAGTTTTATTATTTTATTAGCTCACCAAACACAAAACTTCAACGAAGAAAAACCGTTCCTAGCAAGCATATAGCGCTGCTGACTTCAGTAACCCGGATGAGCCTGTTTTCAGTGGTTGTTTTGGGGAATATAACATACCCCTGGATGGCGCGATTGACCAATCAGAATTAAGTATTCTACAAAGCCGTGCAATGATGAACAGATAAACTGCCATATATAGCTCTCTAACAGAGTTCATTGTAAAGCATTAACTATTTTGAAGAGTCATGCAGAGCCGAAGCACAATCGAAACAATGTTCTTCTGCAAAATGCTTGCAGTTTTGTTTTTTAACCATTAGAGGGCACTATAAGTTACATAGTGTACCTTTAATTTAGATTTTTATTTTTATTTTGTTTTATTGTTAGAAACTTCCAAGGAACTTTTGAAATAAACAAAAAACCTGATAAAATAATTGGAAAATAAAACTCCTAAATGTCATTTAAATTAGTTTGAGCAGCTCTTGAGGTCAATGATCAGCATTTTTCCGAATTTGTTCAAAAGAAAAAAATTACTTCATATTTTAAGATTTTCCGACCCCATTTTGTGTCCTATTCATGGAAAGTGCCAAAAGTAGAAAGTATGCATTAATTTAGAAATAAGAAATGGTAGTTTTTCAGGGTTGGGCTTGTACACCCTGCCACACTGGTGTTTCATATTGAGTGTGTTTGCTGCGAGAGGAATGCAGTACCTGAGTCTCACGCAGAGTAGACACCCATGACGTGTAGCTGTCTGGACTAGGCGTGGACAGAAAGTTCACACTAACAGCACAACCTAGATCACCAACCTCTACCAGCACAAACGAATCTACCAGACAGAGCAAAACAACACAGAAATAGCATGAGAATCAGTGTAGTATCCTATAATAAATATTTACTGAAAAATATTACAACTTGAAGTTCCAGTTATTTTTCCTTGAGGTTATAATGTGCACCAAATATACAGATTTCAGGTTCAGGTAATTTGCATGTTTGAATTCACAATTGCATAAGTATAATGAATGTTTTTTGACAAGTACCAGGACTTGCATGAGCAGGTCTTTGACACACCTTAGGTGGAGTCATTCTCTGATTCAAAAAGCCCAATTAAAAACCAGCTTAGCAAGTAATATGCCAAACTGGGCCATACTAAATTATATAAAACAGAACTCAATGTATGGCATTTTCCATGTGTCTTCGTGCTTTGCTAAAGACATTTAGGTTGTAGTATTTGAAATATTTTTTGTTTGTTATTGTATATACATATTTTTTATATAGATCTTTCCCCTTTTGGTTCTTAATATACAGTTGTGGTCAGAATTATTGGCACCCTTGGTAAATATGATCAAAAATGAAAATAAATCTGCATTGTTTACCCTTTTGATCTTTAATTCATAAATCTAGCCTTTCATTGAAGGAAAAGAATTGAAAGTGTGTGTGTGTGTGTGTGTGTGTGTGTGTGTGTGTGTGTGTGTGTGTGTGTGTGTGTGTGTGTGTGTGTGTGTGTGGAAATAAATGTTTTTCTCCAAAACATGTTGGCCACAATTATTGCCACCCCTAGAATATTTTATGAGTAAAATATCTCTGAAGTATATTTCCATTCATATTTCCATTTTTTAGCACACCAGGGTGATCATGAACATGAAATTGTCCAGCCATGACTTCCTGTTCCACAGGAGTATAAACATGAGGAAACACAAAGGCCAAATTCCCTTAATCATTCATCACAATGAGTAAAACCAAAGAATATAGTTCTGATGTGCAGCAAAAGATTGTTGAGCTTCACAAAATAGAAAGTGGCTGTAAGAAAATAGCTGAAGCATTGAAAATCCCCATTTCCACTATCAGGGCAATAATTAAGAAGTTCCAATCAACTAAAGATGTTACAAATCTGCCTGGAAGAGGATGTGTGTCTAAATCGTCCTAATGCGCGGTGAGGAGGAAAGTTTGAGTGGACAAAGACTCTCCAAGGATCACAGCTGGAGAATTGCAGAGATTAGTTGAATCTTGAGTCTCAGAAAGCCTAAAAAAATGATCGTGCATCACCAAAAGTTGTTTGGGAGGGTTTCAAGAAAAATCCTCTGCTCTCATCCAGAAACAATCTCCAGCATATTCAGTTGTCAGACACGACTGGAACTTCAAACGGGACCAGCTTCTATGGTCAGATGAAACTAAAAAAAGAGCTTTTTGGCAGCAAACCCACCAGATGGGTTTGGTGCACACAGGGATAAAAAGTACCCCATGCCCACGGTTAAATATACTGCTGGACCTTTAATGTTGTGGGCCTATTTTTCTGCTGGAGGTCCTGGACGTCTTGTTCAGATACATGGTATCATGGATTCTATAAAATACCAAAAGATAAAAAATCAAAACCTGACCGCTTCTGCTAGAAATCCAATAATGGGCCGTGGTTTGATCTTCCATCAGGACAATGATCCAAAACAAACATCAAAACCAACACAAAAATGTGTCACTGAGCACAAAATGAAGCTTCTGCCATGGCCGTCCCAGTCCCCTGACCTGAACACTAAAGAAAATGAGTGGAGTGAACTGAAGAGAAGAAGCGTCAACATGGAGCTGGGAATCTGAAGGATCTGTAGGGATTCTGCATGAAGTAATGGTCTCTGATCTCTTGTCAGGTGTTCTCCAAACTCATCAGGCATTATAGGTGAAGACTCAGAGCTGTTATCTTGGGAAAAGGAGGTTGCAAAAAGTATTGAATAAAGGGGTGCCAATTATTGTGGCCAAAGAGTTTTGGAGAAAAACATTTATTTCATAATGTGATTTTCCCCCCACTTTCAATTCTTTTTCTTCAATGAAAGGTTAGTTTTTTGCTAATTTTATGAATTAAAGATCAAAAGGATAAACAATGCAGATTTATTTTTACAGTCATCTTTGATCATATTTAACAAGGGTGCCAATAATTCTGACCACAACTGTAAATGATAGAAAAAGTGCAGCAATATATGATGATATGCTCCATTAACCTATGTACAGTGGGGTCCAATATGTCTGGCCACTAGAGAAAATTTTTCATTTTTCAATTTTATTTTTCTGTTGTTGTTGTTGTTGTTCATATATGTTTTTTTTTTTTTTTTTTTTTTTGCTTTGTTTCATTTTTAATTTTTACAAATTATAGTATTAACAGAACAATATGAGAGAAAAGTATAATTAAAATATTAATATGAATGTAAAACTCTCTTAGTATTAGTGACAGCAACATGCAAAACCACCATGATTTAAGCTGGTCCAAAAGAGCATCTTGTTTGTCAGTGGAAACAAAAACATGACCTTTTGTAGGAGTTTAAGTGATCAATGTCACAAATTTGCTTATTTGCTTAGCAATCCTAAATATTTAGTTTTTAAAATGATTTATAGTCCTAAAACTGTATGCTTATTTCTGTATTTAAAAATCAAATGAAATGTTAAATTCCAGATTTTGAATGTGGTCTCATACTTTTGGACCCCACTGTATATGATATGCACCAATATAGTGTAAATGTATAAGGCCCAATATACTGTTTTAATATAAATGAATTTTCTGTATTGATTTTTCAAAGGTGTTTTACCTGTAATTTGATTTATGCTTTGCATGTTTTAAAGTCATCATGAAATCAAATTGACAATTCTTATTTTTGTGGAATATTGCAGTATTTATAATAAATGATTTATCTGTGCACTTATATTTACACTTATATTTTACCCTCTAATCAAAATAACTCCCCTCTCTCTTGCAGTGACATCTCTTCTCTTCTCTGATGATGTGTTTACTGGCATGAGGACAACTTGTCACTCACATGAGATCGACCAATAGCAAACCACAACCATCCAACGATCCAATCAATTCCTGATGGACAAAATCAAGTCACACCCTAAATTTTTTTCTTGTTCGAGAAGCCATTTTTGTTCGAATATACGTCACAATAGGGAAGGAAAGACTATTGAATCTTTAGTATCATGCCGACTTTGAAGTTAAATGTATGTAAACTATGTCCTGGCAGAAAATTACCTGCACCTTTTCAGTTTTTTCAGTTTTTTTCTTACACTGCATCTGCATCATTATCATAAGTCTTATTAAGTTTTATTTTGGCATATTAAAACTACAATACTATGACCAGGGCATGAAAATATGGCCTATGTGCATTAAAAATGTCATTGGGTATACCTGCCCTTTCATACTGATGTGAGCCGTTTCTGGTGAGGTAAGGATTATTATATATAGGAAGTGGTGTTCACACTCACAGCCATCTTTGAGCTCAATGCAGTGTATTCTCTCCAGAGGCAGAGGGGGGCGCACTACCTTCAGCTTATCTGATTTCTTCTGCATTTTGGTCATCAACAACACATCATTGAAGAGCAGGACCACAAGCTCCTAACATAACCAGAAATGAATGTTGAAATTCTGAGGCCAGTACAATGATCATTAATACGTCATAATCATATTCGTCTTGTCACTTGCCTTACTGTCCTTTCTTGTTTTGACCTTCAAAGTTTCTTCCAGTAATAGCTTCCGTGTGACATTTGGTCCAACCCCCCTCATTGGGCTCGTCAAATCAAAGCAGCACAACTCACGAACATGCTGTTGGTGAGATCGCTCTGTTAGGCTTTTTTTTTTTTTTTTTTTTTTTTTTTAAAGCAAACGTTGTACAAACATTGTATCTTTTGTTTACCTTGTCTATTTCTTCACTCAGACCTTCTATCTTGTATCCCTCTATCCTTTGAGCAGCAACAGAAAGGGCTTGTTTCTGGTGCAAATAATCATTGATAGATTCCAGAAAATTACTCACACTGTTCAACTACAAGAGAAAGAGAGATTGTGAGTGAGAAAAACAATGTGCAGATCTTTATCTTTAACGTCAATGATAGAATAGACTCTGCAGGCATATTCATTTTCAAGAGAGCGAGAGGTATAGAGAGGCAGAGATTACAAGAATGATAACTAAGGAGATGCAGCTCAAGAGTTTGAATTTTCTCATATTTTTTAGTGGTGGGATATTTCACATATAATATATATTAGATTATTAATACCAACTACTAGTGTTTCTATTTTTATTCTATTCCATTATTATTATTATCATTCAATAAAATGTTGAATTTAAAACAATTCTTTTGCATTTTATTTGTCCCCTTTTTTGGTTTAATGACTACAGCACTTGAATTGCAAGAGCAAGTGTTTGCAATGCAAAACATATTTCTTATATATTTTAGTGTTCTAATCATGTTCTATAACCATAATATTTAATCTAATTATATTAGATTTTCCATCTCAGAATTTAAATGTGGTCTCTTTTGAATTCAGTAGGCATTCAGTTTTGTATTGTTGCTGTCAGACGGAAACCTTGTATCTCCAACTTTTGAGGAAAAGAAAAAAACATGTACTTTTAAAAAATAAGTAAACACTGCATTATCAAAAGTTAGTATTGTGGCTTTATAGGTGGTCAGACTCTTGCATGTGTCATATTAAATAACATTTTACCAAAATCAGGCTGAAATGGAGTTATGGGGTTTCTGACAAGCGAATTTCAGAGAATTTGTCCATCATTAAAACGGTCGCATCTGAGGCAGTAAGTGTATTACATTTTTATCAACTTACAGGTTCTAAAGTTTACTTTGTTTAGCTATGTTTACTATTGTCAAGTTTTGAGTTTGATTATTCATGTTTTGAGTTTCTTCTTGATCTGTTTCTGTTCATTGTTTGAGTTCTAAGCTGGTTTTCTTGTTCTGTTAATTAGTTCTGTCCTTTGCCTTTTTGTTTCCAAGGTGTCTGATTTGATTAGAGTTTGAGTTCAGGTGTTAATTAGCTCCTCAGTTCGCTTTGTATTTAAGCCCTGTGTTTAGCTCAGTTCAGAGTTATAGCATTGGCTATAACTCAACGATAAATGCTTGACTAAGGCCCTGCTTCCACCTGGTATGTGTATTGGTTGATTGGATCACAAGTGGACGAGGGGGACACATACCCGTTTACACCTGGTATTTTAATCCATCTCTCTTGTCCACTTTCAACCACTTTTGTCCTGATTTCTTCAAGGGGAAGGTCTATGGGCGGGTAAATGTATGTTTTTTTTTTTTTTTCAGATCTTTTGATCTAATGGGCAAAATATATGGTTGTGCAATCTACATATGAACACACCCAGAGACAACGGAAAAATATATGGAGTGCAGCAGCTTTCGTTTCTTCTCTGATAGCCGCAAGACTGGCCGAACGTGGTGAGTGCGTGTTGGAAATAAGGAATGGGGAGAGAACATTGTTCTTGGTACGTTTTTCGTCTTCAAACCAAACTTGGGTCTTTAAAAGTTTAAATCCCATCTGGCTAGCACGCTTCCCATCATGTTTATGCATTAAGTCAGTAGGCGGAGAGTCGACGGTCTTTAGTGGCTGTTTGAACACATTCAACCACATGAGCGTTTCCACTATGAACGGAATCCAGTTGAATGTGTTTTTGACTACCTCTGGAAGTGGGATCGAAAGTGGACAAGCTCAAAACGTTTTACACCTCGTTTACACCTGTGTTTAGCGTTCTCCACTTGTGATCTGATCGACCAAAACACATCTTAATACCAGGTGGAAACAAGGCTTAAGACACTCTTCTCCCCTTCTCAAATACATAAACCATTAATGCAGTGTCTTGTTCCCCTTCTCAGGGAACCTGGGTTGCAGTTGTAAACTGAGACGTTTCCTTTTGAAGTGGAACAGAACACTGCATCTGGATTGATGCTATGGGGAACAAATACCCACTCTGCCATGCTGAGGAATCCCTGCCTTATTAGCTGTGCCTATGCAAAGTCTTTACAGCCTTTCTCCCTTCCTTATGGGCCAGGCGTTAGCCACATGTGGCCCAAGAACAGCGGTCTAAGGTTTAGCTACATCAACTTCTCTTGCATGACACAGCTCATCAGGAATACTTGATCATTGAGATCTTTAAACTGTGTCCTTGGCCTACCTCTTCCTACAGGGAGAGCATTTACAGGGGTCACATCTACAATAATTATTCACCATTCTTGTAACATAGAACTCCAACCCCTACAGAGCCGCAGGGGATCTTCAGCTCTATCACCAATGAACAATCAAAGAAAAGCGCTCTCACACCCTGCCTGGACTCCATCCAGGATCCCAAGACTTCTGGCACCTGCAAAGGTGCCTGATAACAAGAAGAAATGCTATAAGGCAAATTATCTCAACTTGTTAGGTTCTAAGGGATTGGTTAAGGCTCCAACGGGACACTACTTTAAGACCCCAACAGTGGGGGAGGGTTCTACTCAGCACTCAACCCTGAAGAACAGCCTAACAAGGGGAGCCTGCTAAGTGCTAGCTGTAACCTTCCATACACCATAACTGGGCAGCTATCCTACTTAAAGACCACAGAATCCTGGAGGAGTCAGCTCAACCCTCTTAACACACTCATCTAGGACCTGCTACAGCCTATACTTGATTCAAGCAGCACTAGCCATAGTGACATGAACAAGGAGGGATGCCCCCCAGCAAACATCCTCGACTCATTAGCGTTGTCCGCTACCAGGATCGAAGCAAAATCGCTACTTAGCTCTACCCATTTACATCATCAGTCCCGTCTCAGGGCCTGATGTAAGCACTTAGTACAACCAACCTGTGCCCCACACACACCCTATTTAGGAAGGATGAGAGATGTTATTTCTCCTCAGCGATTTGATTCGATCACTTCCCTCAGATCTTGTCTCTTCCTCCTAGCGTCTCGCCTCCTCTTTGCTCTACTCTTGGAAGGAGGAGAAAGACTGGCCACAATCTCCCTCTGGCCCTGCCTCAAGTCCTCAGACTGTGATGGGCCAGGTCAGCCAGAGGTCTTAGGTGAAGATTTAGACCAGCGCAGGAAGTACTTCCTGAAAGCCACCGACCGCACCCTCGCCTCTCTAAACTTTCCGACTACCGTCTGTACAGATATGTTCTGAGGGTGAGACCGGCGCATCAAGAAGAAAGTTTTCTGTCTCTTGTGCCCCCAAACTAGATCCAATCTAGTCGTGGTGCAAGCCATTACCTCCAGCAGTTCCTCATATGCAGGGCTGGCAGGCTGAGAGGGCACACTGCAAGCGATATCTTTGCCCTCATCAACTAAATCCGCTTCATCCTGGCTGGATGGCGCCAGCAACATGCTATCTGCTGGATCCAAAGACTCAAGAGAGAGTACATCCTGATCCAGCAGATCGCTTAAGCCAGTGACTGAGGAACGCAAGAGAGACATACATTTCTTGAACTCCTCAGCCAGCTCGACCTGCAATCCCCATGACTTCAGTCTCCGCTGTGCCTCAACTACCACAGGGCCCGAGCCGCGGGGTGTAGATGCTTGTCCAGCATCCTTGGAGAATAGGGCCAAGCACGAACAGAGCTTGCTCATTGTTCTCAAGAGATCTGAATGTGCATGCTCCTCACCCAAAAATATAACGCACAGATCGTGTGTGTCCTCAGTCAAAAACCTGGAACACGGAGGCACACACTTCCTGAAACACTTGCTTGAGTGCTTATCCATGATAGTTGTCTTTATACGCGCTAACACAAACAAACAGCTCCTGAAAGCCCTGTCCCAAATAGCACACTTCATATGCACTTTCGGTCTTGTGGACTTACAATGGTTGCCACGTGCGCGTGTCTGTTAAATCCAATTTGTCAATTTTAGGTTTCAGAAGGGTGCTCACAAGCACCCCCTTTGCGGTCGATATGTGCCCTCAATGCGCACTTTTGCCGAGCCCGCACTGGTGCAAGCTACGCGGCAGACTTCTTCCTGACAGTCAAAGCGGTGTTGTACGTCACGAAAGTGCAGACTCGTAGGAAGACCGTGAATGTTTAGGGTGCCATTTGGGACAGGGCCGAAGACAAAAAAACTGATGACGTATATTGCAGGTGCCCTCTTATACTCACGGGTGCTCCGGTACTGATGTCATGGACTGTCATTAGTTAAATTGTTATGTTGGTACAAGTGTTTTAGACACTGGTCACGCTGATTCCATTCCACATAGCATCAATCCAGACGCACTGTGGAGTTCCACTTCAAATGGGAACAAGCCGAGATGGTCCAAACTACGTGCAGCACTTCATTTACGATAGAGGTGGGGTGGAGTTATGAGTTACAAGGTTTAGTCACAAGCTCTACTTAATACTTTTCATTGGTTAGATATTTGCGAAACTCACAGACAGATGTAAATGGTGACAGACAGTAATGATTTATGAAAAAAAATTAGAAAGCAACAATATATCATAATTTATATAAGTGTTTTCTGAGGACCCCCAGTTGGCTCAATGTAGTGCTTGGGGCCTGTTAAAGTATTGGTTTAGACCAATAGGGCCTGTTTTTTTTTTTTTGTTTGTTTTTTTTGTTTTGTGTAAGCTGTGATGGAAATTTTGAACTAATTAATAATGGACTAATATTTCTTTTCTTCTACAGGCCTAATAAGCTAACTTTGAAATAGAGAAATAGTCACTAGGACTGAGTGTTGTAACAAGTGGGAAAATTCTGCTGTGCTGGCTAGATAGCATCCTTCTAAGGATAAAAAATAGTCTTTGAAAAACTGTTCTATCCTGTTGAGTAATCTGAACTTTTAACCCGGTGATATTTTTTGATGATCTTGTGATTCAGTTGTTCTAATCTAAATTTACTCTGCCAGTAAGCGGGACAGAGGAACTGAGATGTTTTTCTTAAATCTGAACCAATCATATTGTGACTGATGATAATGAGTAATAGATCATGCCATACTGACTGTGAAATGTATCTGAAATCCTATAAAACCTGCTGTATTTCTTTGTTCGGAGAGAGATTCTCTGGAATTGATGAGAACTCTCCCGGCCGTGATTAAAGCTTTGAAGGACAAAAACTGGAGTCTCTGGTTATTGCTGCAGCAAGTCAGGTTAGGGAATACTAGGTTTTTGAGGGTCAAGACATTGACCAAGATATTATTGAGTATCGATTTGGAGACGCTCCGAGTACTATTGAGTGTCGACTGGAGACGCTCCGAAAGATCAGGAAATTTATTGAATGTCGACTGGAGACGCAGGGGTGTCAATTAGGAGACGCCCCAGGAACAGGTAACTTAAGTCAGGTGCGTCTTGGAAAATCTACCACAAAGCACTATACTAATAATGTTGATTTGAAATTAATAAAAAAAATGAAGACTTCAGATGCAAAAGCCTCTAAGTGCCATCTGAAATTTTCTTTTAAAATGAGCATTTTTATTAAGCTTGTATGTTTATGTTCAGTTATTTCACTTTAATGGCAATGAAAAGGACCTATTAATTACCATTAAAGTGAAATTACTGAACCTAAATATACGAGCTTGATAAAATAAAAATTTTAGAAGAAAATTTCAGACGGCACTTAGAGGCTTTTGCATATGAAGTCTTCAAATATTTCCAGATAATATTATGTCTACATAAATGGCAATTATTTTTTACTAGTAAAAACATTATTTAATGCTTGTTTTTATTATATTACACCTACAAGAGTTTACACAGTACAAATGAAATTTACAGCATATGATGTGATTCATCAACATTGTGTCACAGTCTCACCATTCTTTCAATTGCGTTTTGGGTGGGGGTGTTTTGTGTGGTCTTCTGAACAGCTTTCAGCAAAAGAGGGTATTTTGTTATTCTCTGGTGAGGTTTGGCTTGCATGTCGCCCAATCTCATTCGCCCACACTGCGGATGATTCTCCACCCACTGTGAAACAAATTACATCAAGATAATCAGGAACATCATGCATGCATGCATTTATCTTCATGCATAAACAAATTTGATTGTAATCTATGGCTTTTGTGCATCTCTGGTATGAATTGTGCATCTGAAGTTATACTTTTTTTTTTTTTTTTGCCTAAATGATCATATCACAGATTAGCACGTTAACTTTAACAGTGTGGTGCAGTTCTGTTCTCTGACATTCTATATTTTGGCTTGCATTTAACTCTACAATTAGTCAATTAAAGATAATATTAATTCATTTTAGGACTTAATGTGCAGTTGCTTCTACTATGTACCCTTCAGGAAACAGCTCACCCCCATAACCAACCACTACAGTCAAACCACCATGAAGGCAGGCGATCTTACAGTCATTTCTAACCTGCTTACTCTGCATACTGTCCACTGGTACAAAAAAACATTGACAGGGGAACTTGGTGGGGTAAACAGTTCGTTCGAAATGTGGAAAACAAATTCACACCTCTCCACCCATTTCTTATGTCTATATTTAATATGTTTTCCAGCCTTTATTTAGCTTCAAATAAAAAAATATTTTTTTTCCGTATAAGCTATTATCGAGTTTTCTTAAATGGTTTTTCAAACATGTTCTGCACATTTGTACACCTTTAAGATCTATTAAATCTAATTTAAATTATAATAAAATTAAAAAAAAGAACTGAAAAACACAGCGTTGTACACATTAACATTAAACAAAACTTAAAACGATTGGCTAAATCAGGGGTGTCCAAACTCGGTTTAGCTCCAGCTTGCCTCAATACCCCTGCGAGGAAGTTTCTAGTATGCCTACAGTAAGACCTTGATTAGCTGGTTCAGGTGTGATTAATTGTTTGCACATTTCAGGCATTTTTCAGTAACGCTTTCTGCATTTACTTTAAGTCATGAATGAGTCATTGAATCATTCATTCAACTGATTCATTCAAAAACATTAGGTGTGTTCAACTTGAAGTGAACGCTTGCTTTTGTGCTTTTTTTGGCGTAATCATTTTTTTTCAATAGAATAATTCTTTGCTTTTAACATATGAATATGATTTACAGTACCGTAAGATAGGTGTGAAATTGTGGGTTTGTGTCAAGCTGTCTGCGTGTAAACTCCACATTTCTCTCCTCTTCCCAACAGTATTCAAAGTATGCAGGAAAACGGTCAGGAAACTGGAAGAGATGAAAAATGAAGGAGAAAGAATAAAAGGAAATTTAGAGAGGGGATGGAAAAGGTAGAGCTAAATATTTTTAGCTTTATTGCTTATAATTTAATGAACAACAGATTTATAATACCTGCAAAAATCCTGCCTCAAGTTTCAGGGGGTCAAAAGGTTGTCTAGTGTGACGGACTTCTTGTAACATTGGATACATCACTTCATGCCAAAAGAGCCGATGTGCGTCAAGGATAGAAGGGAGATTGGAAAAGAGCATTGTGGGGCTGACCTAAGAAAGAAAGAAAGAAAGAAAGAAAGTGGAAAAAGATTAATCAATGCAGATGATTGCCACAGACATGTGTGCTGTCGCCCACACGCTCTATGACAGAGAAAAATAATTTTCCATCTTGTCCGCACCAATTGTTTCCATTTGTGACATCACCAGTAATGCTCCACATTATATTCAATGAACAGAATGAGTGATCTTAGACAAATGATAGTGAACGGCACATTATTTGACCACACTTCCGTCATGCTTATGCTGACAGCCTGCCAGCTATTTAAATCTGCTGAGCATGTAACTCTAGAAGATCAATTCAGAAGAAAGGGGTTTCATGTATATATGTGAAAGAAGAGACGAGAAGCACATACTTCCTGAAGAAATCCGTATCCATGACAGTGTGACAATGCTGCCAGCACGAGCTGTGCAGAAATGAGGATGTGCATTAGCCAAAACTTTAGCAACTGTGGTACATACATCATTTATATAAAAAAAATAAAAATAAAAAATGCATGAATAAAAATATATAGGACTGAGGAACAATTTGTTAAAGGATATCTGCAGTTTTTGATTAATGTTGTTATTGTGAATTGATTGTCTATATCTGAACAAATAAACTGTAATAAATCAATAATAATAATAATAAAAAAAAAATAACTGTAATGTTATGACCTACTTCCTTGGCAATAGTGAGTTTGTTGATGTAGGTAAGCTCAGTATTAAGAAGCTCCCACAGCGCCTCCTGCTGGTGTCGCTGGTTTTTTGACATAAACTACATACAGACAGAGAGAAATAGAGATGTCATTAACACTCCAACATACAGTAAACATACTTCTGCTATCTTCTCTGTTCTGTGTTTTATCCACTACATTGTATTAACTTGAAATCAAAATTGATTTTGATTATTGGTCTTATTGAGCATGATTATTCTTTTGGCAGACATCACCAATCACCCAACCTGTTTTGCAAACATTATGTCTTTTCATTATCTAACGGTGCATTCCATTTTTCCTTGGAAGAGGGAAATTCCTAGTTCCCAGAAGGAGCTTTTAACTGGAACGCCCCCTCAAGTCAGAGTCATGACTGTGTTTGTACTGTAAAGGTAAAGGTTTGTCTGGACGCATCCATCTTAGATTTCTGACCTGTGTACTAAAACACGGTCAACTCAGGTGTGAAGTCATTCCCAGCTATGACATCCCTCTTCCAAGGTAAATGGAATGCAGCATAATTAATCAAGTTCCAAAATGTATCTGCAGCGGTCAGGTGGTACAGCAACTCAAATCCTGAGTTTACAAGTTCCGAGTTTTACGAGGACATGAACACAAGTCGGAATCTCGTGATAACAGTAATTCTGACATGGCATGAATGACCTTAAAGCTGCAGTACGTAAGTTTTGCCTCTTCTCTGTTTGAAACCCGCAATTGCAGTTATTTGCGGAATTATCTTTACGTGGGTTGTGCCTCGGCACGGCTCCTCAGCGCGGATGAATCTAATGTTTGCTGTCAGTCATCGCACTGGTGGATACTGTACTTCGGAATCACAGATTGTAGTCTTGAAGTATGACCAAATAAGAATTTTCACCAGAAATTGTCATCCGAACAAGTAACATGGCTGCAACTTTTGTTCTGACCAACTAAGAAAAAAAGCATTACAATAAATTGCGCTGCCAATGGTGATCAAATCTAACGATCACTTAGTTCGGATCACGTCAAACTGTGCAAATTATTATTATTGTTATACTTTGTTCTCAAATTGTTAATGTTAACAACATCAGCATTGCGTCACTATGTGTATTCAGTGTGTATGTGTATTTCAATTTCTGTAGCCATTCCGCAGTCCGAAGTCTTTTGCTTTTGACTACGGGTGAAACTCCAGTTGTCACTCATGATTGTCATTTGGATCTTTCTGGATTACAATCTGCCATCAAAATGATCAGTTTAATTATTGCAGCTGCTGTGAGAACAACTCAATCTCATGAGAAAACATAACTATTTTGCTAGGTGGTGATTTTGTACTAATCCATACAATGTGACTGAGACAAAAACATGATTGAGAAAAACATTGTCTATAGTTATCTGTCTCTCCCATTCATCCATACCTCATGAGCGTGCACTAGGTCTGTCCAGCTCTTTTCCAGTGTTTTTTCAGTACCTCCCTGCCCCCATGTCCACCTCAGGTCAGCAGGTATGATGAAAGAGTCCAGAACTTGTTTCAGTGCATCCACCTGCCCCTGTACACCACCTGATCGTTCCTGAGAGAGAGAAATAACAGAAATATAATAATAATAATAATAATAATAATAATAAAAATAGTTGTTTAATACAAATACAGCATGCAGACGCACCTCCTCCAGCATTAACATGTACCCAATTTAGGCAAAAAATGAATTACCTCCAATGTGCTGTTTTTGTCAGACACTCCCTGGCTGAAAAGTGCCTGCTTTAATGCACCCCTGGTCCTCACACCGGCAGATGTTCCCTTGCTCACGGTAGAAAAGTCCACAGCTGACCTCTGCTTCTTTTTCTGACAATGCAAAATTGATATGTGACGTGGCATTCCTCATGGCCCTGAATATGCAGAGGACACTGATTGATCACTTGAGGATACATATTGGGGCAGTCATGGCCTAATGGTTAGAGATACAGACTGGTATCCCGAAGGTTGCAGGTTCGATTCTCAGTACCTCGGCAGGAAATGACTGAGGTGCTCTTGAGCAAGGCACCTAACCCCCAATCGCTCCCTGGGCGCCACAGCAAAAATTGCTGCCCACTGCTCCAGGTATGTGTTCACGGTTTGCAGTGTGTTCATTACTCACTATTCCTAATGTGTGTGCACTAACTTGGATGGCTAAAATGTAGAGGACAAATTCTGAGTATGGGTTACCATACTTGGCCTTCACATGTCACTTTTACTTTCTAAACGTGAGCACCAGTATGAAAGCAGTTGAAATGTGTGTTTTATTAAAAAGACTTAAAAAAAAGGGCACCAGTTTCCTGTAGCTAAAATGGTAGCGGAGGGTGCCAGCAACTTCAAGGTCATGGGTTTGATTCCCATGGCCATGAACCACAGATGTTGATAAAAGACTCAATGATAATGTCCTAAATAAAGAAAACGATTTAAAAAAAAAAGTTTAAAATATGCCAGGTTCTTAGATATGAAATTTTTACATTTATGTTGGCCTCGTATGGTTTTGGAAAAACATTTTGTATACCATATAAGCCTACTATTTAATCAATCAATCAATCAATTTTCCTTACAACTTGAATATATGTGATTTTAAATATTTTCCAAGGTAAAAAGTTTTTAACAAATATCATTATTTATTAATTCATAAGTTATTGGGATATGGAGGGCCAAATTACAGATAATTATTAATGTGTTTTTATTACATAATATTTTTTTTATTCATTTATTTAAATATTTAATTTGGATTAATTTGGCCCTCCATATTGGGAGGTTGTTCCACATGATTTTTTACATACAATCTGAACTAACCTTGTTATGTAGCTAATAAAAAAGATTAATATTTTAGAGACTTATTAACCTTGACACACACCCATGATTGGTTTTTAGGAATCCCCTTTATGATATTATTTCCTTTTTGACAAAAGATTTTCAAATGTTTATAAATGTTTTAGCAAAACTGTTTCACTGTTTTTTTAATAATAAAAGATTATGCACAACTACTTAGATTTGCCTCACAAGAATTAATGTTATTTAATGAGGCTTTTTTATTTATTTATTTTTTTTATTATGATATCAGAACAGTACCAGTAAATTTTTGACTATTTTTGATCGTCACGTTATTGATCCAAAATACAATGCAAGTCAGTTTGGAGAAAAGCATCTGCATACTACAAACATGATCCAGTGCTGAATAATAATCTTATGAATTCAGTACCTGGTAGCCTATAGTATTGTATCTGTGTTTCTCTCGTGCCCTCTGCTGGCTGACTGATGGTACTGCAATAAATCCATCAGGAACGACGGCGTCTGACTCTTTCTCTTCCTCCCGCTGTCTGTCACTTTTGTCACCGAGGGCAGTTTCCTCTGGGGCCATGACATTGCTCAGTTCCGGTCCTTTTGATGGATTACTAATGTGCACAGATCAGATTACAAGAGGATTAATATCTTAACACTTGAACGAGAATAAGATGAAAGACAGTGGAAGAACAAACAGAGAAAGCAAATCAGAAAGTAGTGGCAGCATTGAGTGATTACAGAAAAAAAAAAAAAAAAACATGCTATGCTTCATTTGTCACTGTGCATATAATGCAAACTGTAAACCACAACTGGAAGGAACTGATACCAGACTTCTGAAGCCCACTGCCAGCAGTGACCTTTAACTCTCAAATTCTCAAACCCCACTTGTTTTTCATGTTTATCATTTTCCATTGACGTCTTCTGTTTTTAATTTGAGCTAATGAAGACTTCTATTGATTTATATATAAAGTTAACTTAATTTTTTACTATTATTATTGCTATTTTATGCATGACTTGTTTTTACAATTGAGGACATCTGCAGATTTAGCTCAGATCTGTCCCCATAATCTAAGTAAATATAATGTCACACACACGCACACGCACACGCACACAGGTTTTGTTTTTGTGAATTGTGGGGACATTCCATAGGCGTAATGATTTTTATACTGTACAAACCGTATTTTCTATCCCCATACCCCTAAGCCTACCCATCACAGAAAACTTTGCACATTTTTACTTTCTCAAAAAAACTCATTCTGTATGATTTATAAGCCTTTTGAAAAATGGGGACATGGGGTAATGTCCTCATAAGTCACCCTCTCCT
Source organism: Ctenopharyngodon idella (assembly GCF_019924925.1). Lineage (NCBI taxonomy): Eukaryota > Metazoa > Chordata > Actinopteri > Cypriniformes > Xenocyprididae > Ctenopharyngodon > Ctenopharyngodon idella. The sequence goes on along the minus strand of NC_067235.1, from coordinate 11,632,486 downwards.
TGTAATACCTATGTCATACCCATGTCATTATACAAATTTGTGTCCTGATATGTTACAAAAACGCACGCACACACACACACACACACACACACACACACACACACAGGTTTGTTTTGCTATCAAAGTGAGGACATTCCATAGGCGTAATGGTTTTTATACTGTACAAACTGTACATTCTATCCCCCTACACTACCCCTAAACCTACCCATCACAGAAAACATTCTGCATTTTTACATTTTTAATAAAACATTGTTTAGTATGTTTTTAAAGCTATTTTAAAAATGAGGACTCATGAAATGTCCTCATATTTCATGTTTACGTCGTAATAACAGTGTAATACCAATGTCATTGTACAAATTTGTGACCTCATAAATCACAAAAACGCATGTACACACACACACACACACACACACACACACACACACACACACACACACACACACACACACACACACACACACACACACACACACACACACACACACAAACTGTATATTCTATCCCCCTAACCCTACCCCTAACCTACCCATCATAGAAAACCTTCTGCATTTTTACATTTTCAAAATATATAATTTAGCGTGATTTATAAGCTGTTTTCCTCATGGGGGCCAAAAAAAAATGTCCCACAAGTTCAAAGATGTCTGGTATTGCCATCCATTTTGTCCCCACAACATAGGGAATACCTGAATCACACACATAAACACACACGTTAACTTTGCTATCTAAATGGAGACATTGCTTTGATTGTTTTTATATGCAGCTATTTATAATCACTATAACCTAAATCTTATCTTAGCTTACTTCTGAGGAAAAATCTGTCTGCAAAATATGGTGAGAATACTCAATTTGCAAGTGACTCTGACATGTACAGACACACTGAAGCTAAACAAACATACCTTTACTGGATCTGATTCACACGATTCACTGTAAGGTGAGTCATATTTACCCAGGTATGAATCTCATAGGCAAGAAATTCATTAGTGTGTGATTCATAAGACTCACACATGTTCTGAGAAAGATCAGAGAGTCAGCCCACGTTTGACATCATTTTTTTGGCAATACACCAATTCCGCTTAAACTCACCTTGTCAACTTAATCATCATCAACCATCAGTTGAAGGTAAAATACGCTGAACTTACAAACACACACACCGCCATACACATGCACATACGTTTGCAAATTCACATTTGCACTTAAACATAAAAGCATAACATGGGATCTACATAAACGCATCATTTAGAAAGAAAATCAATCAGTGATATAGAAGTAACTTCACTTAAATCAACGTCAAAATCTGCGTCAAAACAAGATTTACTCAGTTATCTCCTTTAAATATTTAGATATGATTCTTATTTCAGAAAATCTCCTTAACCAATCACACAAAGTCACACACACACATTGACTCTGGCAAGTCTTCCTCAGTAGATACCTGGATTTATCTGTGTCCATTTCCTTCAGACGGACATCTTAAAGGTCTCTTTCTCTATCCCTCGTCTTCCAGACTGAGTCCTCTGTGTCTTTCTCTTTTTCATTCTTCTTCAACCCTTCCTTCAGTAACAGGTTGAACAAGTGAGACCGGATTCTTCAGTCTCAGATCTCAACAATGGCTGCACCCTGAGAACATAAACCTGATTAGGCCATTAGTGCTTTTTGATGTGATTGACAACCAACAGGTTGATCACAGGTACATAACAACATGTAAAGTTATAATTGTTTAGACAGGGATGATAGATTTGTGGTTTAGTCCCACCTAGACAAGCATGTGCACACACAAATACACACACATGCACAATAAGGAAGAAAGATGCATGTTATTTAGTGACCAATCAGGAAATGAACATGCCTTTTAGGTTTTGATAGGTGTTTACCCAAGAAAAACCCATCAACATGATGTTACGGCGATGTTTAGGTGATTTGGCTCAGGTTCATTCTTCAAGTTTAAATCTTTTGGATTTTTGGCCATTTTATCATCTTCTAAAATTATTCGTCCATAGCACAAATTGTGTGGTACCGTAAGTCGAGGAGAGAAAGCTTGCAGCTCAGCTGATTAAAAACAAAAAAAAAAGGGGGCAGAGGGCCTGAGAAATCAGACAGTAATTAATTTAGTGGGATGGGAATGCAGAAAAGCAACATTGCGCAAGATCATAACAGACATGCTTCAAGACATAATTACATAAGCACCTTCATCAAAAGATGGCTGGGTGGTGTTTGTCCAGTGGTTAAGGGTCTGCTAACAAAACACTAGTAGATTTAGTGCTGGTGAGCCCTTTCATTAAAGCTTGAACTTCCAGGTTTCTCAAGAGAGGCTACTAACAATCATTTTCATCTAAAATGGGAATCACTTTGAATAAAAAGCAAATTACACGTGTCTTCAAAATATAAAGTTTATTTTTGGAAGATATGTGTGTGTGTGTGTGTGTGTATGTACATCATTTTATACCATTTGTATACAAAAAGTCACCATATTTGTAATTCTACAATTGTCCATTTAAAAAGAAAAAGTGCATATCGGTGGGTATTAAAAAAAATAAAATTCATTTTTGGGACATTAAGTTTGTTCTAAGCAAAAATAAATGCTTCTAATTGGCTCATGATATTTGAATGCACAGAGATTAGCTTGCATATTATATTACACATTTCTAAAGAGAAAGAATGGAAAGTAAAAGTATAAAAACCCAAGTCTGCTGTTATGGAAACAAGATGAAAAGGAGATTAAAATTTTATGACTGTAGCAAGGGTCATGCTTTCCAGGTTAATAAAAGTTCAATTAAAAAAAACAGAGCTGCCTAGGGGACATGAGCCAAATATGTGTGCAATAACACTTAAAAAAAATCTGCTGGACAGAAGGACAGAACATTTTAAAGACATTAAAGCAACATTTAAACACTGAAAAGCAGAAAAAGCTAAATTTATCCATTAGCATATTCAGCTAACAAATCTACAAGATTTACCTTGAAAGCTTGATACAAATAATCTGTGGTCAAATCAGCTTTATATTGGCACATGCACATATTAATGCTATTATTTTTGCTGAAGCACCATATTAAAATCCCATGAGAAAGCTGTGGAATGATACACAGAAAACATATGGCAATACAAATGCAATTAAAGAGAGCTTTTGGTTCAAAAATACCTCTAGTTTAACGTTAATTCTATACAGCTGAAGGCATTATTAGGTATATGTGACCCGGGACTACTAAACCAGTCATAAGGGTCAATTTTTTGAAATTGAGATTTATACATCATCTGAAAGTTGAATAAATAATCTTTCCGTTGATGTATGGTTTGTTAGGATAGGACAATATTTGGCTGAGATACAACTGAATCTGAGCGTGCAAAAAAATCAAAATACTGAGAAAATTGCCTTCAAAGTTGTCCAAATGAAGACCTTAGCAATGCATATTCACTCATTTTTGATATATTTACGGTAGGAAATGTACAAAATATCTTCATGGAACATGATCCTTACTTAATATCTTAATTATTGCTGGCATAAAAGAAAAATCGATAATTTTGACCCATACAGTGTATTGTTGGCTATTGCTACAAATATAGCCGTGCGACTTATGAATGATTTTGTGGTCCAGGGTCACATATCTCACAAAACACATCAAGAACATGATCAGGTCACATTTTACCACCCAAAAAAGTTAAAATAAACTTCCTGATTTCTTAAAGTAATACTGAAGACTGGAGAAATGGCTGCTAAAAATCGTAAGAAAGAATAAAATGTTCAACTATATAAAAAATGAAAATGGTTACGTTAAATTTAAAAGTAATACTTCACATTATTATTGTTTTCACAATAATTTGATCAAATAAATGCAGCCTTAGGGAACATAATCTTCTTTCAAAAAAGATTGTCTTTTCATAAAAAACCTTATTGATCTCCAGCTTTTGAACAGTAGTGTATATATTTTTTATGGTGAAATGTGAACTGGACATGTTTTTGTGAGTTTTGTGCTATTATAAGGAGAACTGGCAGAGAATATCCATGATTATGTCATCTCCATTAAATTTGTAAAAAATGACAACCCAAACCCCAACCACCCCACCACCCTTGTTCATATATATATATATATATATATAAACTTTAACTGCACCAGAAAAAGCCTTGATGAAATATTTACACACAACACTACATACATACTACAAGAATATATGCATGTTCATAAAACATTTTTAGTGTGAAATCTTCAGACAACTGGAAATATGGCATGGTGTTATCCAGTAATACAGCTGTAGATGCACTTCCACTTTCAAAGGAATCCAATGGAATTTAGTGGAAGGTTAAGATCTCTATTAATGCCCTGTTCTCCATTCTTTTCCAATGGAATCATTATGGAGCGCTTGTGTCCTGCGAAAGGAACCTGTTCTCGATGTTGTCCGCACAGTTAACCAAATACATGTCCCTCAATGTTTCGATGAACATCTGGATGCGGTGACATGGCAAAACATTGTTCCCTCCTCCACTGCCACTGTCACTCCAAACCTTCAGCATCTGGTATTGGGCATCCTTGTACTTCCGGTTGTCTTGTTCTGCCCTTTCAATGTTCTGCTCAGAAACGCCAAGCTGACGTACCAGTTCTTTAAATCGTCCGACAGGGACCTCGTCCAGCACAAAATAGAAGAATTCATGAACTACAAGAGACAGAAATGGGAAGAGACAGACAACAGTCATTAATCATCTTTAACTGTCATTACTCAAGCCTCAAGAGATTTGCGTGTAGAAACAAATACAAACAGACATACTTTTGATCTCTCTTGGGACGCAGTCTGGGAGTTTTCTGTGCTGTTCAGGTTCGCACGGCTGATTTGTAAAAGGAGCACTCTCATTTATTTTGTCTGGTGGGATCGTGATAATCAATGTCTGTGGAGAACATAAAAAAGAATTATAATTACTTAAGAACATAAGTAATTATTAGTAATTGCATAAAACCATCATTCATTAACCATTTCAGTCATATCCAACTCTTGGTGATTCTTTGTCTACACACACAAACACACACACACACACACACACACACACACACACACACAGCAGTCCAGTCACCAGTCAAATAAGATATAACACATCACATGATCATTGCATGATCTTGAAAAAAAATACATTAAATAACAAGTTAAGTTGACAACTCTCAAAATAGTTTTAGCATGTTATATGGCAATGCTAATGCATTTGGTCTTGGTGGACTAGATCTGCTACACTGAATTCGCACTTCAGCCTGAGACTTATTCATTTCACTTTTGGTGTGAAAGGGCCTTTACATTTGCCAAAATTAGAACCTTTTTTGTTGTTTTAAAAACAAACAAACAAACAGCCCAGCCCAGATGAGAAAAAGTAACGCAAAAGCAACATAAAGCATTACTTTCCATAAAAAGTAACTAAATAACACAATTAGTTACTTTTTTTAGGGAGTAACGCAATATTGTAATGCATTACTTTTAAAAGTAACTTTCCCCAACGCTGTAAATAGACATACATAAATCCCGTAGCAGATCTAGGCAGATGGAGCTGGGGGAGGTGGAGGGTTTCAGGGGAACCCCGATAGCGCGCTGCAGGACTAGCTTACAGCAAACAACGAACCAGATTATTTAAATATTGAACATCTCATTGGCTGCAGGATCAGCAGAGGCCAATCAGCTTGTGTCATGTGGGAATGATTGCATGTAAAGGACCTATCAGCATGTAAGTAATCTTAGATAAATATTCTATGATTATGATTCTGAGCCCTGCCTGAGCCAGCAAGGGGTCTTGGCCTGAAAAATAACTTTATCTGATAAAGTATAAGAAAACATATTTTTAAAGCAATAAATACTTTTATTTAGCAAAAATGCATTATATTGATTAAAACTGAGAGTAAAGACATTTACATTGAGACAAATGATTTCTATTTCAAATAAATGAAATAAACATTCTATTCATCAATGAATCCTGAAGAAAAGGCATCATGGTTTCCACAAAAATATTAACCAGCACAACTGTTTTTAACATTGATAATAATAATAAATATTTCTTGAGCACCAAATCAGCATATTAGAAAGATTTCTGAAGGATCTTGTGACACTGAAGACCGTAAATTTAGGAATAAATTAGAAGATATTTTATTTTAAAATATTATCTTATTTATTATCTTATTTATTTATTTAAAAATATATATTTGTATATATTTGTTACTTAATAGAGTAAAATAAGCCTTAGTGAGCATAAGAGGCTTCTTTCAAAAACATTAAAAAGTTTTACAGACCCCCAAAATTTTAAATGTTGGTCTGTATGTATATACAGCACCAGCTGGGCATTTATTTAATTAAAAAAATCAGTACTATTTTGTTGTTATTTATTGTCTAAATTTTTAATTGGAAATTAGGTCGGTTAAGAGTCTGTATAGGTACATTGCGAAAAATTATACATATTAGTATTTATCTTCAAAACTGAATCATCTTCTGTGAAAACAGCAGTACAGTAATTATGTGTTCAACATAAAAAAATGAATCATTCATGCTGAGTGAGGAGAAGAATGGTGTGGTGTCTATGCTAGCGTTTGTCATAGGTTAATCAAGAATTTTACCTGATCTTCGGGAGCAGGTGATGATGTCTGCGATGACAAAGCACGATTCCTCTTCCTCCAAAGTCTGAGGCCTTCATATAACATAAACACTCCCAAAGCTACAACCGTGATACATGCACAAATGGGAACCAGTATTTGAGGTAATGTGTCTGAAAGATCAATGTGGTGAGAAACACAAATTAAAATCACCTCTAAACATGCCTGAAGACACATGTTGTTTTTGGACCGCAGATACACTTTGCTTAGTCACGGCAGGGCAAATTCAAAAGAACATGAAAGATAGAAGGGACTTCCCAAGATTACTCATGTTTTTCAAAGATTTTTGTCCTGGTTCTCTTTATCAATACACTCTAAATTCATAGTTTCCCAAGAGTTGCCTGTTTGGCATTCAAAATATGTGGAAAGCTAACAGACATCAACAACCGACTCATAATTTCTGTCTCTGATGGATACAAATTTTGGATGGATCGGATGTTGATCAGTACTCACCTGACGAAGTTGTTGGTTTGGCGGATCTAATGAGCACTGGTGTAGTGCTGGGTATGCACAAGTGTTCACACCCTGTCTGACATCTATAAGGCATAGAGAAAACTTTACTAAACATATTGATTATTATGTTTAATGTTATTCAGATCTCTTAATTTATCTGTTAATTAGCCTAAAAATAATCTTCATGGGCTAATTCAATACACTTCAGTGTTTGATGGTACATATATGTGCTGGAGTGTATGCGGATGAGCAGCAACGACATGCAGAGAATAGTCTAACATAAAATTTGACAAATAAGTAAATAGACAAATAGACAAATAAAACAAGTACTGAGGTGTGACTTACTTGACGCATGGTTCACAGGACTTTTTATCCTTGGCAAGGTAATGATTTTCTATGCACTTACACAGTGTATTCTGTTCCTCCCCACCTGACAAAAATAGAAACATTAACCAAGGGTATCCTACAGTGTAAATATGAGATTAATATATAACTTTATTTAATTTATAAAGCTTTATTAAGCTTGAGGAACTTACAATCTCCAGTTTTCTCCTGTCCAGGTCCACACTCCTTACAGCGAGAACATTCCCAGTCTGAGGCGGATAAAGTCTTCTTGTAATATCCTTTCACACACCCACACACCCTATTGGTTTCATGCGTACATTTTGATTTCTCTATGGAATGGGCTGTGGATAAGTGACAGATGAAAGACATATGTAAACATAGAAAAGATCAAATGAATTGGTTGTGTGAAGATTTTAACAATCATCCACTTAATGGGATACTTTTGTCCAAAAAAGAAAATTCTGTCATCATTTACTCACCCGCATGTGCATTCAAACATTTATAACTTTCTTTCTTCTGTGGAACACAAAACAAGATTTTTTGAAAAATATTGTTTTTTGTCGATAAAATTCAAGTCAGTGGAGTCCAATGTTGCTTTGTACCCCATTGACAATCATTGTAAGGACAAAAACTGTTATAACATTTTTCAAAATATCTTGTGTGTTCTGCAGAAGAAAGAATGTCATCCAGATCTGAAACGATGTGAGGGTGAGTAAACGATGACAGAATTTTCATTTTTGGGTGGACTATCCCTTAAAACATGAAATTCGAAAAGTTACAGTGGCATTACGTTTTTTGCACTCCTGGCATCTGAAGCAGTTTATAGAGTAATTTGGTTTCTCTAGGAAGGTTCCATCCTCACATTTCTCACATTCTGACCTCATCAAACGTTCAGGGCATTTCTCTTTCAGCTTAAACCCTAAAGTAGGAAACATGAGTAGAAAGGAGGAGAAAAAAACATCTATAAAAGCTGAACAAAAGATTTATTTGTAAAACATACCCTGTTGCTATATTGCCCATATAACCTGTTTTAAATGCTAACAGCTTTGATCCATTATATGACAAGTGTTCTTCAGTCACATCATTTAATAATTAATGAAAGGACATAAACTAGACATAAAGGACACATTACATGTCTATAACCTAAAGCGTTGAATTAATTTTGCTTTACCTGCAAGACATTTATTACAGCAGAATCCTTTCGAATTCCAGTATTGATCTTCAGGACAACTTCCATTCTCTGCTCCACTAACTGATATTATATATGACTGGCTGATTAGAATCTGCAGGGAACACAAGATCATATGGGTTAAGAATGTAAGGGGAAATGACTGTGGCTATGCTTTCATTTCAAATATGGTGAATAAACCAAAAGCTCCTTTTTTTTTTATATCATCATTTGGTCAGACTGTGTCTTTATTATGAAAATAAAAATTGGATGAATGAATGGCTATGTATGGACAGCCTGCAGCCTACAAATTTTAATACCAATAATGAGTCATGAAAGAGCCTCATAAATTCTTTGGAGGTATGAACTATGTGTACAATATAAAGTGACTTCTCTGATTGGTGGTGGATATTTCTTCAGGATTATGGGTAAGGTAGTTCTTCATCAGGAAATATTTAGCTAATATCATCACTTAAAAATCTCATGTCTGTCTTAAAGGGTTCATTTATTATCATCAAAAATAAATGACAGAACCTGACCATTGTGCTCCATTCCATGTACAGATAGTAACTAAGTAACCTATCAAAACTATATTTCATGGTTCATATTTCATGGTTCGTGCTTGTTTTATGGCTTATAGTTCATGTTGTTTAACCAATCAAACGACAGTCAACCATGATGAAAAACATACCCTTTACAGAGTTATTTTAGATGATAACCTGGGCACTTTTGAAAATGACAGCTTACTGCTGAGTAAATGCTTTGCAAATCCTTTCTTACCAGCAATACACAAGTCCAGAGCTGACATTTCCTCATGGCCGCTGCAGAGGGCGCACTCCTTCTTATTTCAACACACTATCCGGAGAGGGCGGTGGGTCGGTGGATGAAAGAAGAAGGCTTAAGTGCTGGGAAGAGTTAATAATTGCCTAATTATTCATTTCACAGCATTATGTAGTCAAATAAAAGCAACAGTTTTCATGAACTCTGATTTCCTTGTATATCAAGCAGAGTATCCTTACAGTAACCTGTTGCGAAATAATGCCTACCACAAGAGAAACTGATAATCAGATCTAAAGCACACATCAAATATAGATTTTATTGTTAATGGTAGCTGAGAACCCCACGGACATGTAGACTAATAAACACGGCAAACAGGGAGACGATTTAACATTTTCCCCCGCTTTAACCCTAGGGTACAATCTCGACGCCCACACTTGCACTTGAAAGCGCCACATTAAAGATAGCAATCGTTCCGTAAGGAGATTTTACAGTGAACAGCGAGTTACCTTACCTCTACTCATGGCGATCAAACGTCTCCTTTATTATTCTCCCCAAACTTTTTATCATCCTCAGTTGAGCAAAAAAAAACATAGAAAAGTGTTTTAAAAACGTGAGATTTGCAAAGTATCGCTACCGTCCATTTCCTCGGAGAAGGAAGGGCAGTCTTTAACTGGAAATGTCATGCGTCACAAGTAAGTCCTTCTCGCGTGCCAGTTCTCGTGAACGCAGGAATTCTAGGGGATGAAACCGAAAGTACTTGAACTTGGCCTCTATTACAACTTTGAGAAAGGCACAGTCTTTACGCAGTAGCCTAATGGCGCCACATTGCAGGAAACAAAAGATAAACGTTCATAGAGAAAGTGCTAAAGCAGGCATTGCTATGCTGTAGTCTTATGTTGTGTGTTGGAGAATACACTTTAGCCTAATACAGTCTTTATATCAAACTAGAGTTAAAGAAAACTCAAGTCATAATTCACCCAAAAATGAAACTCAGCCTCATGTCATGACTTTCTTTCTTCTCAAAACAAATAGAAGACATTTTTTAAAGAATGTTTTGGTTAATGGTTGCAACTTGCAGGTTACTGATTAAGTGATTTGAACATGAGAACCAGGTCAGATTGAATCTTCAAAATGGTTTTGTAAAACAAGATCTGACTCAAATGAGTCAAGACATAATTTTCTGGAATGACTTTTACCCTGAATAGCAGCTGGATGAGTTGACTCCAGTTGCCGAAAGTTGGAGCCAGCCTGCGGATTTTGGACCGTCAGTGTCAATGATGGGCATAATAAATAATGAGCTTCAGACTATTCTGTCCATTTGGAGGATATCAAACATGTCTGATATTTTGAGCCAATTTTGGAACACATATTGTAGTGTATGATGTGCCTGTCTTCTCTCATGAAGAGTCACAATATGGCTTCAGAAAACCAGTCATATGGAACACTTTTATTATGTGTTATGGTGGTTTTGTGTCCCTCTTAAGGCTTGAAATCTTCGGTCACCATTCGTTGTCAATGCATACAAAGAGGAGTACAGTTCTTCAAAATGTCTCTTTTTGTGTTCCATCATGTAAGAAAGAAAGTTAGAATGACCTGAGAATGAGCAAATGATGACAGAATTCTCATTTATGAGTGAACTGTCCCTTTAAGTAATGGCACATTCTCATACCACTTCAGACTGCACATAAAAAATAAATGCATGCTTTTTTGCGTTGCATAACAACTGAGGAATTGTTTTCATAGCCCTCCCTGTTACAAGTTTTGTCTTTATTTTTCTCTAGGTGCAATATGAGGTAAGGCTCTTAAACTGTTCACTGCTTAAAGTTGAAGACTTTTTTAAAATTATTATTATTATAGCAGACACAATGTTGCGCTTAGCTGCTGAGGCGAAGAAAAAACTTCCTCACCTCTGAAACCACATCCTGTCTCCATTTCCCCTGTGACCTGATGTGTAACCATGGAGATTGTAAAAAAAAATGCCCACGGATTGTTCTGTAAGATAATGCACTAATTCAAAAGACTAATTATAAAACAAACAATAACAAAAAAACATTGTGCTGCTACTTGTGTATTAAAGTTAGATGGCTATTGAGTTGTTGTTTTTTATTTAGCTATTTTTTACTTATCTATGTAACTCTGTGTGTGTGTGTTTGTTTATATATTTAAGATAGAACTAAGATTGGCAAAGGTCTTGTGAATAGCATGTTTTTGAAAGGTGAGTTCTCACTGAAAAAATAGCATAACTGATTCCAGTCTTGCAAGGTTGTTTAACCACAGACACTTTCTCTGCTCAAATGGCTGTTTAATGCTGTTTCATTAGCTTGACCAACAAGGCCAATACTGCACCCGCAGAGTTTGCTGCCAGATTACACTATTATTGTCATTTTTAATTTTGAAAGTCTCTCTGACACTGTTGATGTCACTGAAGCTCCACCCACTGTTGACAGCAGCAGCCTGTTTTGACTCCAATTAGTGGCCTTTAAGAAGGGCTGTGTCAGTAGAGCAGTAGTTTGCTCTTTGTTTTTGTCTTTGCTGCTCTGAACTTTTCATATGGTGCTGTGAGTTATATTAATTTGGCTTGTCTGATTATATATTGTAACAGCATGGCTTCGTTGTAGAAGAGTCCGGGTGCTGAATTGGCCTGCCTGCAGTCCAGATCTTTCACCTATAGAGAAAAATACGTCAAAGACGACCACAAAGTCTTCAGCAGCTGGAAGCCTATATCAGGCAAGAATGGGACCAAATTCCAACACCAAAACTCCAGAAAAACATAACCTCGATGCCCAGACATCTTCAAACTGTTTTGAAAAGAAGAGGAGATGCTACACCATGGTAAACATGCCCCCGTCCCAACTATTTTGAGACCTGTAGCAGGCATCAAATTTGAAAGGAGCTCATTTAGTGCATAAAATTGTAAAATTTCTCAGTTTAAACATTTATGTTATCTATGTTCTATTGTGAATAAATATTGGCTCCTGTGATTTGAAAGTCTTATAGTTTTCATTTTATTCAAATTTAAAAAATGTCCCAACATTTCTAGAATTCGGGTTGTACAAAAATAGACAGAAGAAAGTATATGTATGAACAGGTAGGTTATGTACAAATGCAAGCAATGTAAATAAGAAGTATGGTGTGTTAAATAAATAAATGTATAAATAGTGTTGTGTATTGCACAGGTTTATTGCCAAGTGAGGGCTTTAACTGGTTATGAGATGGATTGCCTGAGGGAAGAAACTGTTCCTAAGCCTGGCCGTTCTGGTGTTCAGTGCTCTATAGCGCCAATCAGGCGTCAAAAGAGGAAGTGGCCTGGGTGTGAGGCGTCCAGAATGATTTTTCCAGCCCTTCTACTCTCTCTGGATGAGTACTGTTCTTGGAGAGTGGGGAGGGTTGTACCAGTGATTTGCTCAGCAGTCCGGACTATCTGCTGTAATCTTCTAAGGTCTGATTTGGTAGCAACTGCTTTTGGGCTTCCTTGATTTTCTCAGAGAATACTCTAACTGCATCCCCAAACAGGCCTTTTGGTGTCTTATCTCAATCACGGATCTCTGTGAGGGTGAGCCATAGATGCCGCTGTAACACCATGAGACTGACCATGCTTCACCCAACTCCTTGAGCGACCTTCTTTAACACACAAAGGGTGAGGGCCACCGCTGTACGTAGTTCACGAGTTCACACTTACAAATAATCAGATAGTAAATAGCATGCGTAATAGTATGCGTATTTGGCGTACTGTCTAAGGAGAGTCACAAATACATAACTAATCTAACAGACACATACACACAACTCAAGCAGAGCCGGTGCCAGGACGCACGAACTGAGGGGCATTCATAATTCTGGAGGGGGCCAGCCGGGGCGGTGGGGTGATGTCAGGCGCGCCGTTGGCACGCGGGACAGGGGGGTCAGGACCCCCGCACTTTCAAAAAGACAGAAATTGACCCCCGCACTTTTGATAAGGGCTGCTTAAGTCAGTATCAAACTAAAACAGTATCAAAAAAGCTACAAACTAGCTTAGGATATTTTCTTTCAAATGAGACCATTTTCACGTTTCTATGAGCTTTCGTTCGTAAATAATCAACTGTTTTGTCGCGGATGTGCAGAACAGGAAATGCGCTCTCGATGAAACACGCAATCTCCAAACCATTGTTCAAAGCGTGCTAACGTTTTCTGAGGACATGTCGATGATATATAAATCATGCCCGAAAGTTAGCGTTCGTGGGGACATGTCAATCAAGCCAACCGTCCATTCAGAAACCAAGATATTTGACACAGGCTGATCTCTCACGTTCAGTTCTGGTTGACGCGCGAGCTGGCTGGACTGAAGTATTCGCGAGTTTTCGTGAGGATTTATAGTTTATGGACTGTTTTGATTTCGATAATCACTTCTAGAAACGGAAAAGCATCGAAAAAAGAGATCTTTGAAAGCGAAACTAAAGTGATTATTGCCTCGGACAGCGACGCAATGGGGAGGACGCACGAGAGGAGAGGACTCACAAACTATGACAAACTATTATTTGACCAAAAAAAAATTTCAGTAAATCTACATTTCAGTAAATTCAGTAAATCTATATTTCAGTAAATCTACATTTTGATATTGTGAAATGGGTATTATTACAGTTCAAAAACTGTGTGTAAACAGTCATTTCTTTGTTTCAGTCTCAGTTGAAGATTAGTGAGCAGCAACAGCAAAGGGCACAGCTGACATCACATCTCCAGGAGGCAGATGCTGAGGTGATGCTCAACACAGGTGACAAAAAATGATGCACATATAAGGAATTATACAAATCTGGAGGATGTTGTACACTGTAAAAAATGATGTGTTGGATTTACTTAAAATACATATGCACCATTTTTGCATCACACTTTTTAAGTAAATCCAACTTGAAGCAAATTTATGTAAAACTAACAAGAAATCCTTTGTTATAGGTACTTAAATATATTTGTTTACTCAACATTCTTTAATGAAAAACACAAGTTGAATTTACCAAGTAATAGCAAGTTGTGTTAACTTAACATTTAAGCTTATTTACATAAAAAAAAAAAACAGTCAATTGAGTTGAACAAACTTAAAATTTTAATTAATTTTAACCTTGAGCTATTGAATAAAACTTACTGTACTGCTCTAGAACATTGAATGTCTTAAAATAAGTGCAAAACATACAATAAACACAAAACAGCATTTTACTTCATTTTTGGACAGCATTTCAACAAAAGGTTTTCACACAATTAGTACAATTAGTAAAATCAGTACAAAAATAAAGCATTTTAGGTTTTCTGGCAGAGATTGCAATACTACTCTGGAAACAGCAACTTAAATAGTCTAAAACCAAAAATCATGACTGTAGTACTTCTGAAAAAAGTGACAATTTGACCAAAAGAAAGTTACAGTCTCTAAAGGATCGTCCATGAAGCCACCTTTGTGATAATCCTCAGTGTGTGTGCTGTTCCAGTTCCTTTAGGTCACCATGGCTATCCTAATGAAAAGCATAGCAAATATGTATTTACTTACAACATTACGTGGTAGTTTCAGATTGTTTTACAGTGGGAAAAATATAATGTATTTATATAACACAAAATGAGATAGAATGTTTTGAAATAACCAGAAATCACATTTATATTTAATAAATAAAATAAATGTTAGTTTATCGTTTCATTTCGGTTTTATTTTATTTTACTCTAAACAACTGTCAGGGGTGGTTGCAGGCAAACAGACGAAGATGAAGAAGAAGGTGCCAACACAAAGCTTTAATAACAATAATCCAAATGACAGGCGAACAGGATGCAACACACTTAACTTAGGGGCTGTTTACACGACACCGTTTCCAACAAAAAATGGAAAACTGTACAGCCGTTATGGCCGTTCATTTACACAACAGCGTTTTGGTGGCCTGAAAACACAAACTTTTGAAAATGGGTTTCAAAAAGTTTTTGAAAACGATACAATTGTCATCTCCGTATAAACTGCAAAAACACGAATCTGTGAAAACAGTGATAGCACGCACATGCGTATTATGTGTTTAGTCTATCCACCTTATTTTTCAATGCAAAGGTAAGGTGTTTTCTGCGAGTGCTCTGTAAAAGAATGCGTATCAGATCTGATGATCTGAAAAGTACATGAAACAAAAAAGTTGATTTTCATGGTCCTTACACAAGCTTTTATACTGTATCTTAACTGACTGAAATATGATGCCTTTAAAAGCAGACAAATCACCCAAAATGCAGAAAATATGCCAGGTTCACCTTTTATTTTGGCAAAGCCAATTTGTCAAAAACAATTCATAGTCAAGTGTGAAATTAACAAAATTGTATACCTCCAAAAACAGGATGCACCATATCCTTCTATTGTTGCACCACAAATGTTCGCACTGGAAAGACAGATAGAGAAAAACAACAGTATTAAACAACATAAAAAATGATTAGGCTAGATTTTTCAATTTTTATTCTGTATTATTTTTGGAGCTGTGTGAAAACTCAATACATTAATGCATATGCATTAGTGCAAACTCGATACTTTTACCTTAAGCAGTCTTCGTGAATACAAACACTGCATAAGCACTCAATATGTTCGAATGAAGCACGCACATTTATAAATATATATAACGTTATATAACTCGATATAGAAATAGTTGCAAAGTATTCATAAGTAACATGTTTCTGATTGTTAAATAATACATATCAATTAAAAATACAAGTTTAACAAATCCCCAGTGACTACAAATGCAATAAACGAGTGGACATGAAACGACACACTTATATTTTATTTCGTTAATAAAAAGCTAAGCTTTCGCTTACCTCCTTTCACCATCGTCACCACATTGCGCTTCAGAAAACGTTGCTTTGTGCTTCCAGTTTACAAATACACCCCACTAACACAATAAATGAGTGTTAATGAATGTTAAAAAAGTCAAAATCTAATGTTTTACTTTGTTAATATAAAGCTAAGCTTTAGCTTACCTCTTATCTCTGTCTTCACCACATCGAACTTCAGAAAATGTTGTGTTGCGCTTCTGGTTAAGGAATACACCCCACTAACACAATAAACGAGTGTTTATGAATGTTTAAATAATCAAACTCTAATATTTTATTTAGTTTTCTTTAAAGACAGCTTACCTGACAGAGTACTCGCTGTCTTCACCACATCACGCTTCAAAATGGCTCCAGCTTCACTCATTGGCTGGATAGAATATTTGGGTCATTATACGAAAACGTGCCATTTCCCACTTTTAATGTTTGACTTTCAAAGTACTGTTTTGAAAATCTTTAAGCCCCTTTTTGGATGAAGTAGATCCTTACCTCTCAGGAAAATGTGCCGTGCCATCTCAGGCTATCTTATTTATTTATTTATTTTTTTCATATAACCAACGTAAATGTGTGTGTTTGGTCAACCCTGTTACCGACATATTAATTACTTTTTGAAAAGGTTTTAAATACATATATAGAACAAATCTGATATACTGTGAAAGATAACCCCCCCCCCCTTGTTACATTAAGAGTGTTTGTGAATTGAGAATATTGAAAGTTTTATTTTTTTTAGTGGATGAATACGTTCATTTCCAAATGACACTCTCCCAGCATCTTCTGTTTTAAGAAAAATGTATGGAAATAAATATAAAACACCTCAATTCAATTTTGAGTGGATTATTAGCCTCTCTTACTAAACATTTACAATTAGTTGATTACATTTTTATTTTCATTTTTTAAATGATATTAGAATATTATACAAGTAACAGGGTTGACACATCAGTAACAGGGTTGACAACAGTTACCGTATTGGTTATACCGCTTGTTTGAGTTACAGTTATGGTTGTAATGGAGTCTTAATTGGACATTCATAAACCTTTAATTCAACATGACTAATCAGCATATTTTGTAGAAAGCTCTATTGAGATATTTTAGCATAAAAATGATGAAAAATGATGATGATTCTGCGGATGTAAATGTAAACCAATTGTTTTATTAAAACATTAACATTACATTGCAATTAAATGACCAATTGAACATGTTTGGCCTTAACAGAATAAGCAAAAACCACTAACGATCACTTACTAAAGGCCACTATAAAAAAGTATAAAAAACAAAATGCAGATCATCATATAATGATTATGTAGGCATTTGGTGAGTGTGTTGTAACATGGAGGAAGTAAACTGGTGAAAAATCTTATGTCTAGAGAAATTGGGTTTAAAGATTAGACACATATCAACATTTCAGAGTGGCCATTTCCTGATTCTATCCTGAAGGTGAATGGTGATGCAGCGATTTCTTTTGTTAACCATTCCCGCGCAGCAGACAGTCGTTAGTCCTCAACTACGTCCACAACAACGTTTTAAGTACTGGCGCTCAGGACCGGAGCAAAAGGACTCGGTAAAGGAAAAGCTAACTGTTGAACATGTTTGGCTTTAACAGAATAAACAAAAGACAATGATCACTAATGATCACTTAATGTAACATTCCTGTCTGCCTACCCAACAAGTTTTGACCGGATGTTCTGGACTTAGAGGTGGCGTCATGCACTGATCTATGATTGCTGCACTTGCTGCTTTGGCTGTTCTGCTTTTCACTTGTGCTGCTCTCCAGTTCTGCCGCTTGGCTCTCCTTTCTCTGTCATTTAGTTCACTAACTGACTGCTTTTTCCCCTGTGCTTCTGTCCTTTCTCCATTTTGCTCTCTCTTTTCGTAAATATGCTTCTCGTCTCTCAGGATCAGCATCTCTACGTTGTCTGTATCTGCGCTGTTTCTAAGCTGCAGAAAGAGGCATCCTAACAAAATCAAATCAAATAAAAATACATAAAACACTTAAACAGCAACCTTGTTAATTTATTGACCTCATAATAAAAATAATAATGACTTTTGGTTTATAAAGCACATTTATAAAACCCAATGCACTTGTGTGTATCAGTATAGATCAGTAACCTCAACACATTTTAGCCTACCTATCAGTAGAATAAATAAAAAACATGATTTTTAGGGATGAAAACTGTAAAAACATGTATATTATGTAAATACTATTAGTAAGAAAAGTATGTCTGTTAAAATTCTCAGTCATCCAGGTCATAGTTATCCAAGAAGGGTTGGCTCAGGGGTGACAACCCCACAGAGGTTAAATACCTGGCACTCCCCATCAGTCATTTAGAACTGAAGAAACCCCTTGGATTAGAGGCAATATCTTCAAATATGGAAGTACCAAGTCCAGTTGCCCTTGATTTAACCCTTCTTGGGTATACAACATGGGTAAGACACACAAAAGCATACTTGCGTCAACCCTGTTACCCTGGAATGGTAACAGGGTTGACAGTAACAGGGTTGACGAAAAAGGTTATTGGCGGCCATTACTAGCCATGAGGTATAGGTAATGACACCACATTACGTGCCTTAATGAGAGGCTTAAATGTTGTTATATATGTACATTTTTAAATATGTACAAATAACTTTTTAACGTATGCTTTTCTGGTAACAGGGCTGACACAATGAGCGTGTCCCTGTCTTTCAGACATTACATAAACTCAAAGAAAATTCATTAAAAAGAAGAGAATACTTACTTGTCTTCTACCATCAACTTCATGAAAGGCAGATGATGTCACTTCCTGGAACTGATGCAACTTTTGGAACAGTCCATTATCTTTAAAGAGGTTTTTCATAAAAAGTAACAGGGTTGACGAGAACCTAGGGACCCGACTAAATTTTGTTTTTTTTTCTAAATTTGACACATGTTAAGAATAAAATCCATTCATGACTAATGAACTGACACTTAAGGCTTTATACAAGTATATGTTTTTTTATGATAGTTTGACTTTTTTGGCCTCGATAGCAAGTAGAAGTAGAAAAATCATACTGAGGGACAGGCCATTTTCAACATTTCTGCAAGATGCTTTGCACAAAAATGTGATTAAAATCCTTTAAAAACAAAAGAAACAGAAATTAATTTATTCTTATATTATGAGACATATTATGGAAACTAAATTATAAAATATTTTATTTGTTTTATGGTTTATTAAGATTTACAGAGCTTTTTTTTTTTTTTCTGAGGGACACAAAATGGCACGTTTTCGTATAATGACCCATTTGCATATCATGCAGCTCACAAATACGTAAAATTTTATGTTAGGTTTACTTAATTTTAACCAAGTTTTAATGCTAGTTGATGTTACTTACGTTTTTTCATTTACTTTACAATACACTTATGTTCACCTTTTAATTTACGTTTTTGTGTTGCATACACTAAAAAATGTTATGTAGAGCTTGAAATGTTATGAATATTTATATTTTTGAGTTTATTCTATTTATCTTGATAAGTAATAAATGTTGAGCCAACGAATCACTTTTTACAGTGTAGATTGTAATAGAGTTGTGTCTCCTGAAAGAATAAAACTGATCAAAATCATAAAATGCCTCTTTTTTTGTTTATTATAGCGCAGACAAAATACATTGTAGACATTGTATCTGATATGAATAAAACACTGTCAAATTATAATTGTAAGGATTATTGCAGCTTCCATATCAGTGTATAGAATTTGCATTCAACAAACTGTAAGTGTCTTTTTTATATATAGCCTAGTAATTCATTTAAATGTCTATTTAAATGTCTGAAACCTCAAATAAACATTATGGGGTTGAAAACACTGAATAGTTAGTGAAATATAAAAAGCTCTGAGCGAGTCTTTCTCTGGCTCAGCGCCAGCACCGCTGTGTAACCGTATGCGTCAAAGCATTAAAATCGATTGCGTTTCGGGGATGAAGGGAGGATAAATTGAAACTGAGGGGGCACAAATCAGATGCCCCCTTTTGGCAATGCCTGAACTCAACTTACGGAAAAAATGTAACTGGCGCTGCGTTCGTTCCGTAAGTTGAATAGGGAAGGCGTAGGACATACAGCGTAAGCTTTTTGGAGAATACAGAAATGCGGTTTTGGCGGAGGCATTTAGAAGGCGAACGTTTGTTTACAGGTGCTGGTCATATAATTAGAATATCATCAAAAAGTTGATTTATTTCACTAATTCCATTCAAAAAGTGAAACTTGTATATTATATTCATTCATTACACACAGACTGATATATTTCAAATGTTTATTTCTTTTAATTTTGATGATTATAACTGACAACTAAGGAAAATCCCAAATTCAGTATCTCAGAAAATTAGAATATTACTTAAGACCAATACAAAGAAAAGATTTTTAGAAATCTTGGCCAACTGAAAAGTATGAACATGAAAAGTATGAGTATGTACAGCACTCAATACTTAGTTGGGGTTCCTTTTGCCTGAAATACTGCAGCAATGTGGCGTGGCATGGAGTCGATCAGTCTGTGGCACTGCTCAGGTGTTATAAGAGCCCAGGTTGCTCTGATAGTGGCCTTCAGCTCTTCTGCATTGTTGGGTCTGGCATATCGCATCTTCCTCTTCACAATACCCCATAGATTTTCTCCTCGCTATTAATGTGCTTGGACACAGAGCTCTGTGAACAGCCAGCCTCTTTTGCAATGACCTTTTGTGTCTTGCCCTCCTTGTGCAAGGTGTCAATGGTCGTCTTTTGGACAACTGTCAAGTCAGCAGTCTTCCCCATGATTGTGTAGCCTACAGAACTAGACTGAGAGACCATTTAAAGGCCTTTGCAGGTGTTTTGAGTTAATTAGCTGATTAGAGTGTGGCACCAGGTGTCTTCAATACTGAACCTTTTTACAATATTCTAATTTTCTGAGATACTGAATTTGGGATTTTCCTTAGTTGTCAGTTATAATCATCAAAATTAAAAGAAATAAACATTTGAAATATATCAGTCTGTGTGTAATAAATGAATATAATATACAAGTTTCACTTTTTGAATGGAATTAGTGAAATAAATCAACTTTTTGATGATATTCTAATTATATGACCAGCACCTGTATATAAAGCATATACAGTTGTATTTTTTTCGAAAATGACCGATCGTTTCGCTAGATAAGACGCTTATTCATCGTCTGGTATCGTTTAAAGCCTTTTGAAGCTGCACTGAAACTGTCATTTGGACCTTGAACCGTTTCGTGTCCATTGAAGTCCATTATAAGGAGAATAATCCTGGAATGTTTTCATCAAAAACCTTAATTTTTTTTCGACTGAAGAAAGAAAGACATGGACATCTTGGATGACATGGGGGTGAGTAAATTATCAGCAAAAGTTTAAAAGTGAACTAATCCTTTAACTAGATTAAATTATGTGTCTGATCGATCCAGTCATTACACAGCTGTCCACGGCGCAATTTTGTTCATTTAAACTCTGCTTGCAACTGCATGTATTCGACTATGGAAGCCTTACAGAATGTAACCTCTAGTAATAATACAGCAGATGAACTAGATCTCCTCAAAGTGTTCTCTGATTGGAGAACCATTCATGGAGAGCATCATAATCAGTTGGCCTAACTAAGTAAGGCCATGTTCAAGGCCCTGCAGATGCTACATAAGCTTGCCAGAAATTCAGCCAAAGATGAGGATAGAGAGCAAGCTGGAGATCTCCAAAAGGTGGTGACGGATAGGGATAGGGTCTCCCTATGTCTTCTAGGAGTTTTTCTAGATCTCTCCCCCTATTGGAGACTCCATCTTGCTCTTTAAAAATAACTATTTAAAACACATAACACATTAAAAAAAGCCACTCAGAGTGCTGAACTCCCATCAAGCCTCGCCTTTTTCTTCTTAAGAAAAAATATGTTAGTAGGTTAATAGGTTCTCTGCAAGAGATGACAATTTTACTAAAATGACAATATAAATGCTAAAAGAAACATTCCAAAAGAAAACATTCCATTATCAGTCAGAGTTTTCATCCGCAGCCCTTAACTGAAAAGGACATCAGTTATTTCACAATTCACAAAAAAACAAAAACAACAAACAAAAAACAGATGTCACTTATAAAGAAAAGTGGGAAAACATTAAGAGGAAAAGTACTGAAATACAAAGCAACAGACTTGTGATGGAATCGAAATTCAAATTGATCTAATATGACAGCATTGAAGAGAGGTCTCACTCATAAGGGGAAAAAACTCTTTTACTTAAAGACTAGAGTTCTTTAAGGTTGCATGCCTGTCAGCAGGTGATGTTATCTGCATGAGCCGATGTCACAATATCTTAGCGGTTGTAGCGATGTTGTGGTAAGCCCTCCTTTTACTGTAAACACTAATTGCTCTAGTGTGTGTGCACGTGTGCTGCGGTTGCATTTCTAATTTACAAACTATGAAAAGGACATGACACTTCACTCATTGTGGTATCATAAGTTCCAGTGAATAAAACCAATGAGTTGACAGCTCGTGAGTTGACAGAGTGTGAAGCCGATTAAGATAAGACAAAGTGAAGATATGTTTTGGAAAATAAACCCTAAAAAAGAAACCATTGAGTCAGATTTCAGACATAATGTACTTTGTCTTCATTTTCATTTATCTGAACTCAGGATAAAATGATGAGTTTCATGGATTTTGTGTGATTGGATGTTATAGTTATATCACCATTGACCTCACAACTAATCTCATGTCTCAGAATGAGTAGCTGTTCTTTAGTAGCTAGTCTTTTTTTTTTTTTTACTCATGCGTTTACTCAGAGTGAGAGACAGGACCCTTTTCATCTAGAGTGTTTTTTGTACGCATGTATTTGTTTCAAAGAGAGATGATGGAGAGAAAGAGAGAATTTGTTTTGGAACTAGTTAAAAGTTAAAACAAGACAGGAAACATTTAATGGAAAGTTAGGGGTAGAGGAAATTAAGGCACAGGAGAAATGTTGACAGAGCTGTGTTGCTGCAGTTGGGGGTCCTAAGGCAGAGTCATCCATAAAGTTCGTTGAACGTTATGACTCATCGTGACATTTCTGATAAAGATTTAATGCTGAAATGTTGTCCCCTCATCTGCAAAGTTTCAGAGGGGCCTGACTAATTCACATCTCCTGTCGTTTTCTCATTGACTCTCTGCTTCTACACAGCTTCAAGGTAAGACTTTACTCTATCTCAGTGTGAATTTAAAAGTTTGTATGGTTTAACAGGTAAAACAATGTGTGATGTTGCAGCATAAGCTATAATAATCTTATTGAGAGGGTACAAATTATATTTATATTGATGTTAACTAAAAGTTAAAGAGAAGAACAGTTACAGCCCTAAAATATACACACAACTAGGTCAAGCTCAATTTAGTAAGAAGTCAGCGAGGGGCTGGATCTGTCTGGTGTTTATTGTAACCATGCTCGAAATATTGTTGCATAATCATTGAGATTGTTGTACCCTATAATATTATTCCACTCACTTATTTATACAGTAGAGTAGAAATGATAGAGAAATACTAAACTGTTGTTCATTATAACAACATTTTTGTTTTAGAATAAAGCTAAATTATTATAAATATTGAACTTAAGTAAAAAATATACCGTCTTATTTCATAAATCATCAGTTATGTTCGACTTGAAATGGCGCTGCACAGACTGATCAGTGAATGACATCCAAGTACCGCGAGAGTGAGTCGAAAGCATACAGAGCCTACGTCTGTTCGCTCTCGCAGTAGCCTACTTTGATGTCATCTGTCTTTGCAGCGCCGCTTCCAGTGGAACACACCTATTGTTCACCCTTTACGTCTGCCTGTGGGTTTTGCAAATATGAAAAGTATTAACTCCAAGAAGTGCTGCACGCAGTTTGGACTGTCTCTGCTTGTTTGCAATGCAAGGGTAAACAAAGAACTGTTTGTCTGAATAAAGAACTGTTTGTTTCATGTCCTCATCTCCTAAATCAAACCCCTAATGCACTTGCATTCACGCAAAGTAGCCTTGTTGACAAGTTTGGGCGAGTAAAGGCAAAACGCACAAGATATAGTACCTTCAGTGCCCTTAGATGGCGATATTGCATCTTTATAGCAGAAACAAACTGCTGCAGAAAAAGTTAGGTGCCATGCAAAATGTAATGTGTACAAAAAGTACATTTACTTGTTCAAAAATGTAGTCAAGTAGAGAGTAAAAGTTCAAAACACCTTTGATACACGGTACAACTGCAAAGTAGCCAAAAAGATACTTAAATACAGTAACTAATTACATTTATTCAAATACTTTACACCGCTGATAAGCTTTTGGCCAAATGATAGAAAAAACTGAGCGCCTACATAGCTACAGTAAACTTTAAGCTAATGAGACGCACTTACTGCCTCAGATGCGGCTGTTCTAATGACGGACAGATTCTCTGAAATTCGCTGGTCTTAAACTCTATCCAAGCTTGATTTTGGTAAAATGTTAATAATATAATGACACATGCAAATGTCTGACCATATATAAAGCCACAATATCAACTTTGCCAATGCTGTGTAATTAATTATTTAAAAAAGACTTTTCTTTTTTCTTCCATTTTCTGAAAAGTAGTGTTTTTGGAGGTTTCCGCCCAACAGTGATGATATGTAGCCTATCAAGTGGTAAAAAATATGTTATTTTGGTGAAGATAATATTTATGCTAAATGCAATATGTGCGTGTGTGTTGAATTTAGCAAATGATTATACATATGTAATTGATCATAACTTAAACTATGTTGAAATAAATGAAGGACTTTAATATAATTAATAATTAAACTTAATGGATAAGTTGTTTATCGATAATTAGTACATTAAGCATTTAACCGGTAAGGCCGTCTTTATCAGTCATTTATAGCCAAGTAATGCATTTATGATTTGTATGACTCTTTACATACTCTGCTAACACATTTAAAGTCATTCCAGGTGTCATGTGTCATTCTGAACCCTTTTCTCTTCCAGTAAGATGTTTGCCCTGCTCAGTGTCCTTCTGCTTTCGTCACACGTCCTTCCTCTCGTCCAATCACAGACGTGCAATGAAACAACAGAGTACCCTAAAGTCAATCAGTGCTGCAAAAAATGTGAACCAGGTAAATGAAATGCTGCCTCATCACTGTGAGTGCCTCATAGACAGTTTAAGGGAAATGAGCACAGTTGAGTCAGAGTTGAACTTAAGAAGAGTTAAACTGAGCTAAGCTATCATCAGATAAGATTAGATAGCCTAAGTAACATGATATGCATTAAATGGAGTTTAGAGGGCTGTAGTGAGTTAAACAAACATGTACGAACCAAATACATGTGTAATAAAGCAGGGAAATCTAAAATAGGAATGTTTATAATAGGACGAATCTAATTTTAGAGACAAAATTGATTGCAGACTGTTTATGCAGACTTAATCAAGACACTTTCAACTTTTTTCATATTTTTGACACATTTCAGTTGAAAAAGACTGGATGTACTCTTTCGGCATATCAAAATTGATTGCAATATGTACGAATATTTTAGGGTTCAGTTGATGTTTGGTTTGATGACATTTGTCTTAAATGACACATCAGGTTTCTCGTATGAGGATGACTTGTTCTCTGAACTCAACCTGGTAAAGTCTCAAACTAGTCAGCATTGAATGCCACACTGTTATCATTTCGCCTGTACAGCAGCGGAGTCAGCGTGATTCTGCCACACTCATGTCTCAGTACATCTCATTACACGTGTTTCTCTGCCTTTGTGTGTGTTACAGGACAGTTTCTGGAAAAGAGATGCGAAACCGGCTCACCTGATTCTCAGTGTAGGCCTTGCGGAAAAGGCTACTTCATGGAAGAATATAATACCAATTTCGGCTGGTGCAAACATTGCACAAAGTGCAACAAAGATCGTACGTCCACTCCATTTCTTTGTTTGTGATGTCACGAAACAGGTTTTATGTTCATACAATGATAAGTTTGGCTGTGTTCTGAATCTTCAGATGAATCAGTAAACTAGAAATACCAAACATGACAGTAAAACAAGTTGGGTGCTTCCCCTTCAGTAGATCTTGGTGGGTTTTCAGTACAGAGGTAGGTGGGGGTCTGAGAAACATCTGGTAAGTGTCTGGTAACAAACATGATATGGGACAGCAAATGATAAAAATACACGTGCAGCTCTGGAAAAAAAATGGCACCTGAGCGACGGAATTTATTATTTGGAACGGAAATAACTGCCTACTGAGATGTCTGAGATGTTTGATATGCAGATGGCCTGCTAAATAGATTCACAACAAGTAGAAACAAAATACTTAGTAGTAGCAAAAAAAGGAGAGGAAGTGCAGGTAATGTTTGAAGCAACTGAACAAAGAAATATTGCTGATATACTATATTTAGGACCCTGCTGAAAAGACAAGCATGAATTTCCATTGACCAAAGGCAGACTTGCTGGTTAAACTAGATAAACTACGCAGCAGTATCCCATGCAATGCCGATCTTTTCTTTAACAATGGAAGTGAATTTTGTACTAATGTTTTTATCGTAGTTACAATATGAATGACTCCTGAATCCTGTAAATTATGCAGAAAGTTTGCACTCTGTGAAACCTGTGCTAAATGATGCTTTAGCTCAGACTGTAGATGCTTAAGGTCACATAACCAGGCTGAGTCTTGTGATTAAAAAAAAAAGAGATGAGTAGAAATGAAAAGTGAATATCCTGAGGTGACTCGAGAAGTTAATTGTGAGTCAGCAGAAAAAAAAAAAAAAAAAAAACGTGTGTTCGAGCTTACTGTTTTATTTTGACACTTGTGTCTTGGTGAAATGACTGTGACTTTAGTAAGCAATCACATATGGGTACAGGCACTTTTATGTCTTTGGGGTTTGGTTTTGTACTCAGACTAACTGATATTTTGTTTTTTGTATTTTTAATCTACTTTTCAAATGTGTTTTAATTTTTTTTTGTGTGTGTAAATTTGATAGTTTTACTCCTGTCCCAGACCTTAAGTCTTGAAATATATATATATAAAAAAAAAAAAAAATCATCATAATCACACAAAAAATGATAATTATTGCAATTTTAAGTATTATATACATATATTATGTGAAATTATTAATATTCATTTTATATCTATTTACATAAATTATGACTTTTGTTGTATTTCCAGCACACCGAACAGTTTTGCCCCTAGTAAAGTTTGTGTACTTAGCTACGTATGTGGTTACCAGACCGTAAGTTTTAGACTATAATATGAATCATAAAAATAATATTATTGCATTTATGCTATTATGATCCAAATAAGAGAAAATCATCAAAAATCAACTATTTTAATAGTTCTTGTGTAAATTTATTTATATTTATATTAAAAATATATTTATATATTTATGTTTCTTGAGCAGCAAATCATCATATTAGCAGGATTTCTGAAGGATCATGTGACACTGAAGACTGGAGTAATGACCATCGGTGCTCGGGCCCTAATGAACTAGTGCATTTGAAATGTTTGATTCAAGGAAGAAACACAGATAGACACATACAGTTCTGGATAACCCTTTTCATGCTTTCGATTTTGCAGATATGAAGTATAAGAGGAACTGTACGGCGACAAAAGATGCCGAGTGTACATGTGATGAAGGCTACAGATGCAAAGACGATTGCATGATGTGTGTAAAAGAACAGACAACTACTCCTGTTACTTTCCATCCTCCTTCTGCTACTAAAACACCACAGGGTGAGTGTCTGAATCCTGACGTGCTGTTGTCATTTTGTCTGTTGTATTCATTTTATATCCATTTACATATATTATGACTGTTGTGGTATTTCCAGAAGACAGGCTGTCACACACACAGTTCTCCATTGACCTGTTTACTCTTTCTCTCTCCTTTTCTCCATCCATTTGCTCCCTTTCTATCAACCTCTTCCAGATAATGTGTGGATCTCGGTGAGTCTGTGTTTTGCATGTGTGTGTGTGTGCGTTCTGTTCACCTGTTTCCTTCTCACCAGCAGACATGCACGATCATGTGGAAGGATCATGTCAGCATCAAAGGGTCAGTGCCACTATAAAAAATGCTCCAATACAAAACCACAAAACTGTTCTTTATACTCTTGCATATAATATAATATAATATAATATAATATAATGTAATATAATATAATATAATATAATATAATATAATATAATATAATATAATATAATATAACATAATGATATCAGTGATGGACTGACCAACTGTTCAGAGTGTTGTTTATTAATAATATAATATAATATAACATAATATAATATAATATCATATAATATCATATAATATAACATAATGATATCAGTGATGGACTGACCAACTGTTCAGAGTGTTGTTTATAATATG
This sequence comes from Ctenopharyngodon idella, assembly GCF_019924925.1. Lineage (NCBI taxonomy): Eukaryota > Metazoa > Chordata > Actinopteri > Cypriniformes > Xenocyprididae > Ctenopharyngodon > Ctenopharyngodon idella. The sequence continues at coordinate 11,604,054 of NC_067235.1, read as the reverse complement.
TTTATTAATAATATAATATAATGTAATAATATCAGTGATGGACTGACCAACTGTTCAGAGTGTTGTTTATAATATGTTTATTAATAATATAATATAATATAATATAATATAATATAATATAATATAATATAATAATATCAGTGATGGACTGACCAACTGTTCAGAGTGTTGTTTACAATATGTTTATTAATAATATAATATAATGTAATATAATATAATATAATATAATATAATATAATATAATATAATATAATATAATATAATATAACATAATGATATCAGTGATGGACTGACCAACTGTTCAGAGTGTTGTTTATAATATGTTTATTTTATTAATAATATAATATAATGTAATAATATCAGTGATGGACTGACCAACTGTTCAGAGTGTTGTTTATAATATGTTTATTAATAATATAATATAATATAATATAATATAATATAATATAATATAGTATAATATAATATAATAATATCAGTGATGGACTGACCAACTGTTCAGAGTGTTGTTTACAATATGTTTATTAATAATATAATATAATAGAATAGAATAGAATAGAATAGAATAGAATAATATCAGTGATGGACTGACCAACTGTTCAGAGTGTTGTTTATAATATGTTTATTAATAATATAATATAATGTAATATAATATAATATAATATAATATAATATAATATAATATAATATAACATAATGATATCAGTGATGGACTGACCAACTGTTCAGAGTGTTGTTTATAATATGTTTATTAATAATATAATATAATATAATATAACATAATATAATATCATATCATATAATATAACATAATGATATCAGTGATGGACTGACCAACTGTTCAGAGTGTTGTTTATAATATGTTTATTAATAATATAATATAATATAATATAATATAATAATATCAGTGATGGACTGACCAACTGTTCAGAGTGTTGTTTACAATATGTTTATTTATAATATAATATAATATAATATAATATAATATAATATAATATAATATAATATAATATAATATAATATAGAAAGTAATATTGAGAACACGTTTAAAACAATATTGTCTTAACTGATCAAAACAATATTAAAGCTTGTTTTTTGGAAACATTTGAGTAGAACATTGAGTGTGAAGTACAACTCCTGGGGAGATGGAAAATTTAAAAATTTCAAATTTCCAAATGTAGTGAAATTATTTATAATGCACCTCGATAGTCACTTCATTGTAATATGTGATAAAATTAAAACTAATTTATATGGTTTGCATATTTATACATTTTGATTTTAATATTTCACTCAATATATTAAAACATGGCATGAAATTGTACTGCATAACAGGAATGAGCCTTTAATAATGTGTACCGTACTGGGTCTTCAGGTTTCTGGTCCAACAAAAAGAACAACTCTGGCTGCAGTCAGGCCACAGGGGAAGAAAATGTACCAATGCCAGTACAGGAAATGTGTGGAAAGACAGAGAAACTGGAGGATGTCTGAGAAAAGAGGAGGAAGAAGGCCGCTGATGCGTCTACGGATTGAGTTACTCTAGAACAAACCTGCTGCTGCCATATACTCAAGAGAAGAGTGAGACAAATCTGCACTCATGTGGCTCATCTGAAGTATCCGTGAGAATGACTGTCCATCCTGAGAAATGCTGACAGAGAGAGATTTGACTTCCCGCTGCACATAAAGACACACTCGACATTCAACATAGAGCTAATCTTTTTCAACAAATGTAGGTTTTCTTCTCTGCACACTTGTTTGTATTTATAATTGGGTAGTTAATGGACTTTAGGTTAATGTGTATGAATGTACTGTACAAGGGAACGTGTATATGTTAGGTCATGTGACCACTCAACATTTCTTTTCGCTTTTTTAATCGCCTTAAAAATAATGTTTAGAAATAATTAAGTCATAGAAGCTGCATGTATAAAAATATAAAAGAATTTACTAAATATGTTGAAAATAGTTTTTGATGGGAATATAGCATGTCATGTAACACCACGGGGTATGTCACTTCCCAGAAGTATTTCATGTATTCAAGTATTTCATCTATCCAGTTGCATAAAATAGAAAAGGGAATTGTATTTGTGAGTCCATCTTGCAGTAAAATTAAGTACGCAGAAAAACATACCAAAAAATAAACTTTTATTGATTTCTATTGCACTTAACAATCAATATCAGGTATATAAAACGTGTATTACAGTAAATATACAACATAATACATGATGATACAATGTTTTTGTGCTGTGCTTATTGAGCTCTGAGCGAAGAAACAGTGTTGACATTTCCAGACCAGACCACCATCAAAATGTCAGGGCTTTTTTCACGTCACAATCCATCATGCCTGCCACATAAAAACCAAAGAAATGAGGAAGAACACTGACAGCATCAACCAGGGACTTAACGTGATTGAACAATGATAAACCGCGTGAGAGCAAAAACACTTTTTTTGTGATATTAACAGTAACAGAATTAATAATGGTTATAAATAAATAAACATGTTTACTATTTAATAACGGTATATGTCAAGACTCAAAATGCCCCATAAGTCAGTAAATTAGATAGATAGATAGATAGATAGAAAGGAAATTATGGGGCACACTGCAGTTACAATAACTTCAACAAACTTTACTTAAAATAAATATCTCAAATATGTGAATCTTCTGAGTGTTTTAGAGCTGCAATTGCCTTCAAACACTTTGAAAAGAGGCACCGAGATTCCGCTTTGCTCCTGAGGGTCATTCAACCATCATAAGACCTACAGTGAACTGAAAGCCTGTGGTAACAACTCGTCACAAAATCAGCATTAGGATCCCACTGCTGTTCTGATGGTTTAGAGTCAGTGGTTATTCATAAACGTACTGCATGGGTTTAAAAGCTGGCATGAACTGTCAAGCTCGTACGCGACACTTTTGTCATCCATACTTTCAGTCACACAGCTAGGTCTTCCCCTAATGCAGCTTCTCTCAATGAAATCCCCTGCCAGGGTTAGAGTTTTAATACTAGGTACTCATGAAGCATCAGTTAAAACAAACCACACAGCAGTTGAACAGTACAGAAGAACGGATACAAAGTTCCCATGATTCCTCAAAGCACCTCTTCTTTAGATATGTGGCACTCTTTCCCTTGCTCTTGAGACGGGAAGAAGATAAAGTCGTTTTCTCTGCTCCGTTCCTCCTCAGACAGATGGACGGGTGGAGACTGAGGGTAGGACGCGTTGCTGTTATTTAACGATTCTTCTTGGAGTTCGTGTGCTTTTTTCTCCCCTCCATCCCATCCGAACTGATTGAGCAAACTAACAAAAACTGTCTGGGGACCGTAGATGTGGAGAGGGCCTGCGAGAAAGAGAGAATTTGTGAACTTTTATACTATTTCTGCATGTTTGCTTGTTTTTGTTTTTTTTCATTAACATTTTTGTGGGTCAGTGACAAGTGTCCAAGAAAAGAAAACATTTTTGGAAAATTTTAAACAGCTTAAAGTTGTTATAAATGTCTGGTTTAGAAATGTTTGTAATCATATTGGTTTTATGTTATTTTGAAAAACCTTTAAAGGTTTTCAAAAAAAAAAAAAAAAAATTGGATAACTGTAATGTGGTGGAACCATCAAGTCAAAAGTATGTGGTATACATTGAATACATGAGAGTGTACCACACACACACACACACACGTTGGTTTTTCATGTTTTATGTGGACATTCCATAGACATGATTTTTATACTGTACATTTATACTGTATATTCTATCCCCTAACTATAACCCTACCCCTAAACCCACCTATCACAGCCTAAACAGTATTCTGCAGTTTTAGATTTTCAAAAAATATCATTCTATATGATTTATAAGCTGTTTTCCTTATGTCCCCACAAGGAAAAGGATTTTGCATATTGCCATCTTTGTGGGGACATTTTGTCCCTCTCTGTGTATGTGTCCTGGCAAACCTTACATTATATATTTTATATATATATATATATATATATATATAGTCAAACCAAAAATTATTCAGATATTAGATATAATATTAGATATAATTTTTTATATTTTTTACTAGTGGGTGCAGGACACTATAGTTCATTTATGTAAGTGAGGATGGCAAAATAAAGTAAACTGTGACATATTATACCCAAAAATTATTCATACAGTGGACTACCAGTAAAATTGATAAAAATTTGGGACCAACAATTATCCAGACACTTGACCAGACCATGTTTTGCTTAAGTGTTGTCTCACATAATTAAGATTAATATATATATATATATATATATATATATATATATATATAAATTATGCACATATATAATGATATAATAATTCATAAATATCATTATATCATTGAGTTTTGGGGAGTCGCACCACATGACATTTTACAACCTGAACTAACCTTGCTTTGTCATAATAAGGTCAAATTATATGTTTTAAGAAACTTATTGACCACGTGATGCAGTCATGAAGGTCTGCAGGGGTCCTCTCTATGATATCATCTCCTGTTTTATTTTATTTATTTATTTTTTTTACTGCATGTTTATGCATATTGGTTTGACCACACGACATGATTTCACAGACGATTCAAAAATTTTTCAAATATTAATAAGCAGTGAAGCAGTTTTGTTAAATAATAAAACATTATGCTAAATAAGGTTTTCTTTTCAAGAATTGCATTCTTTTAATGTTCTTTTCAAGAATGTAATTGTTATGGTATCGCACACATTTTTTAGTTCCCGCACTCACTTCATGCCATAAAGTTGTGTCATTTTAGGTCATATTTTTTAACAAATAAATAGATCTGGGGAAAAAATGAGCATCATGTGTTTGACCCTTTTCATGAAAGACAAAAATCACAAAAAGCATCCCTTTATAGTACCTAAATTGCCAGCTGGAGGCACAGCCTGCTCTGAGCTGACTGGCTTATGAAAAGAGCAGTCTGTGCTGTGATTGGTGGGTGTGCTGCCATGTGACAGCATCTCCTGTGGGTGGGGCTGCTCATCTGGTTGGCTGGAAGGAGGTGTGGTCTCACTGTCCACCTTAAGAAATTGAAGGACTGTAAGTCAGATAATTCATGACATATATGTTAAAATACTGCACAAATGTGCATTCACTCATTACTTACCTCTATATTACCCAAAGAGCACTGCCTGACAACTGATGAAGAGGAGAAACAATGAGAGATAAGACAGAGATTAACCCAAAAAACCTCTGAGAAGAAATGTGTTTGTGTTCATGTGTGGATGTTACTCACAATGCTTAAAACATTCCTTCTCTTTCTTTCTGCACAGTCGTAAGAAGAGTGTAAGGATGATGGCAGATAACATGACAGAAATGAACGCAAACAAAATCCACAACAAATTACTTTCACCTGTGAAATAAGCACAAGGGAGCATTACTATTTATGTTGAGATGAATAGGTGAGATGAAAAATTCTTCTATGGGAAAGAGCTCTCCAAGAAACAGTGCTCTTAAAGGGTGCTATAAATAGATGATAGCAGAAGTGCTCTAAAATCTAAAAAATAGGCAAAAATGAGTGTCCTGTTAATACAAATAGAGTGCACTTAAAAAAACCGTAGAGTTAGCATTTTTCAACTTCTGGTTCCAATAGGTTTTTGATTAAATGCCTGAAATAAGGTCTGTGGTGAACACAAGCTCAAGATATTTTGTCATGTTTTATTCTTTGACATACATCGGTAATACCCGACTTGTCATTCTTTAAAACTTTTACGTGTCTTGAAAAAGGTGGTTGCTAACAAGTGGCTAAATGACACTATAGAGGTCGTCGGAGACATTAAATGTCACACACCTTTCAAAAAAGTTTCAATTGTAAAAAGAAAAAATGATTAAAAACTGTAAAAATGTCACGTGGTGTCAGCTGCTGCCATTTTGCGACTATTGCTTTGTTCACTGTAATGGATTATAAGAAAACAAACAGGTACGATTTTAAATCAGTTTCATCTCAGATCAATATCTCTTATCCCCGTAATTATCTAAGTGGCGAAATGTCGTGTAATATGTGGTATGACTGTACCGTATCTTTTAAATGTCAGTCTAGTGTCAGTCTCGTTTGAACTTGCCGCGCAAGCAACTGCTCTCTCCCCGGAAGTTTTGCGTTTAAAGAGCTAATAAAATATTTTGACTCAGATCAATATTTCATGTCTAATTATTTACTTATGTGGCAAGTAGCCACGTAATAAGCGGGATAATGTACATCCAGCTGGTTGTTATCGCAGAGTAAACCCCTTCAGGCTGATGCAAGGGTCCTGATCACCCTGTCGGGGTTTATTCTGAGATAACAACCGACTGGATGTACATTATCCCTTACATAAAAATAGTACACCGTACAGAAAATCTACTCACTAGTCCGCATTTACAGGCTCGTTGTGTTTATACTTGCACTCTTGCAAACTTTTTAAACTATTCTAATTCCCACTGGCAGATTTATAGTATTTATATTTAAATGTGTCTCAAAACTTTACAAGCCAAATAATACTACAAAGAAAACTATATTTAAAACAGACCACCCAAATTTTCTCTCATTCATGCAGATTCTCAAAAAAAAAAAAAAAAAAAAAAAAAAAACGAGAGAAAAAAAAGGTGTGGGTGGATTCCTCCACTATACCACAAAAACAACACATTAGAACCTTATCAGGGAAGGTGTTTTTTAAATTTAGATTGAAAGAGTTGGCAGAAGTTAAGCGGTGGTGATGATGAAGTCATGTAACCGTGGTGTAGTTTGTTCAATATTTTACTTCAGGCGACTGTATAACTTCCGAGTTCTTAAAGGTTGTGAAGATTATCATGATAAACAAAATGTGTATGAATCATAAACTTTCTACAATAATTTAAAAGCCAAAGCAAAAATCTTAGCTTTATGTGGCAGGAACCAGGGTGATGCTAACTTCTGGGTTGGCCTACAAAAATAGGTCATCCCTGCAGCACTCTATAAGGATTCAAGCCCACCTCCTGCTCCCCCTAGTGGCAGACCCCTATTTGGCTAAAACAAAAATGGAAAAGCGTGTTTTGATAGGCTAATATCAGATAATATGAGTATAAATAGCTGAGGGTCTTAGTGATCAGCATGCACTGTATGTGACGAGGAGCCCGGGGGCCCTTGCTGTCAGGCCCTAAAGTTATCGGCCGTGGAGATTAAGGCTTTGGAAGGCCTTGACAGTCTGAGGCTCTGAGCAACATCCCCATTGGCCCAGTCCCCAATCCAGATTCAAGCATACTACTCTTCCTTACTTTCTTGTTTTGGAATGAATTCAAACTACTGCTTAGAATACAAGTGTACACACATCATGATGTAGAACAGGGGTTCGCAAACTTTTTTGTCAGTTTTAGATGTAAAATATTTACTTAAAGTACCCCCTGAGATTAAAGAGGCCATATTATGCCCTTTTTTCAAAGTTTTGATTTTGTTTTGGGGTCTACTAGAATAGGTTTTCATGCTTGAATATTAAAAAACCCCACATTATTTCCCATTCTCTCTTCCCAGTCTGTCAGTAATGCTCTGTATAGATTCCTTCCGAAAAGCGCAGTGTGCTCTGATTGGCCGGCTGGACCAGTGCGTTCTGATTGGTCAACTGATTCGAGTGTGTTTCTGAAATCTCACACCCCTCACCATAACCACGAGTTTCAACCATAGACTGTAAAAAAATATGGACGACGCACCTTCACTCTCTTCTATTGTAGTAACTGAAGCCGCTAGTGTGTCAATATGGCGCTGACATCTTGAGTCTCGAGTCTGCGCCGTAGTGAGCACGAAGTGGAGCCGCGATACTCAGAACAACTCATTATTTTTGTGTGAAATGAACAGTTATGGAAATTAAGAGCTCCAATCACCTCGCGAAGATCCAGAAAAAAGTCCGGTGGCGCCTCAGTGACTGTTAATCTCAGCTGTCAATCATGACGTCACACCCTGTTTTTATAACATCAAATAACTAACTAAAACCAAACTTATTTAAAGAACAAATACTTGAACTAACACCAGCGTGATAAAAACTGCCTAAAATGACAGAAATTGTCCCACTGGATTACATGGAGATGGCAGGGTTTATGACCTATACTGCTTCCAGCCACCAGTATAGGTCATAAACCCCGCCCTCTTCATTAAATGTAATGGGATGTGAGACAAACTAAAATCAAATTACACTTTAAATATTTTTTTCCAAAGACAATTTTTAAAGTTTTTATCATGCTGGTGTTAGTTCAGATGTTCATTCTTTAAATAAGTTTGGTTTTAGTTAGTTATTTGATGCTATAAAAACGGGGTGTGACGTCATGATTGACAGCTGAGATTAACAGCTTCTCTGAGTGAAGTTGTCACAGAGGTGCCAGCGGACTTTTTTCAGGATCTTCACGGGGTGATTGGAGCTTTAACTTTAATTTCTACATTTCCATAACTGTTTATTTCACACCGACATAACGAGTTGTTCTGAGTTTGGGCGGGACCTTGATATCGCGGCTCCGCTTCGTACTCACTACTGCACAGACTCGGGTTTCAAGTTCACTATACGCAGACTCGAGACTCGAGATGTCAGCGCCATATTGACACTGGCGGCTTCAGTTACTACAATAAAAGTCCCTTTAAGACAAGTCACTTCACTCGGCGGCCATCTTTGAAACACCTCTCGGGCATTCAAGTGCAGCTCCTATCTCTTTGAATGGGGAAACATCAAATTCTCTAAAGCTGTTTGCCAAGCTTTCGATTAAATTTAATATTTGAAATCACCAATGAAATCTGACAACAACTGTCTCATAAATTGTGTTTCTGAACGCTTGAATCATGACAAAAAAGGCATTTTTTCAGGCTAGATCAAGCTAATGCGCATGCACAGTCCTAACTGCGCGTCTCTATAGGAAGCGCGAGTCTGACTGTTTCTATAGAAACCGGAGCTTCTAACGGCCGCTTTAGTGACGCGATGACTTTACTAATCGGCGATTGGCTCTTATTTAGAAGGCGGGACTTATTCCGCGTTGCACATTCTCCCATTCAAAACAATATGAGTGACACGTCTTGTGTTATTCTATAGTCTTTGCTACAATGGAAGAGAGTAAAGGTGCGTCATCCATCTTTTTACAGTCTGTGGTTTCAAGGCACTACTAACGCAATTCAACCAGGCCTTGCCCCTTTTTTTGTATATACCTTGGGCGGGAATAATTTAAATGAGGAATATTGTGACATTTACGTTCTGGAAAAAAGCTCAAAACTACAATCCAGGCGTTTCAGCGACTTCATAAACATACTGCCTTTGATGTGGACTTTGTACTGTGTAACTTTGCAGACCTTTTTCAGGCTCAAACAGCAACATTACATACTTAACAAAGTTGAACATTTAATTTTACAATGTAATTTTACTCTTTAATATTACAATAATTTGATGTTCATGGTCCTCTAATGTCAGTAATAGTATAGTAGTAATAATAATCATACTTATAATAATTATTATTAGTAGTAGTATTAGTAGTAGTATGTTTTAAATCTAATTATAAAAATAAAGACATAAATATATTACTGTTTTAAATTAGAGAATGAATATTTGGTAACTATAATAATGAAAAATTCTGAAACATGCAGAGCATCAGACTATACAATTATTTAATTAAAATGCAGCCTTTAATTTGTTTATCATACTAAGCTATATCACGATTATCATGCAGCCCCATTTATTTATTTTCTTTAAACATTCAATATAATTAATTATTAGTTTTTCATCAACTCACGAACCCCCTGCAGTTCCCTCACAAATCCCCGTTTGGGAAACCCTGATGTAGAAGAAAAAAAGCCATGCTTACCCAGAAAGCTCTGTGCACTTATGGGTGAAGTGGTAGATGAATTGGTGGATGAAGGGGTGTCAGCAGGGGTGAAGGATGAGCTTGGGGTGGTGACAGGAACACATTCCCGACATTGGCCTGTGTATTGGTCCTCCGTGGTACATTCATATCCCTTCTGACAGCGACAGACTACATCTGATTTATGCGTACACTCCTTTTCCACCTCCATATAGAAATCTAAAACACACACACACACACACACACACACACACACACACACAGACAAACGTGTTTTCAAAATGAAGCACTTTTTGCCATACTTCCTGTTTCTATTCTCACTTCATCTTGTTTATACTATCATGGGTAAATTAGGTGTAAAGAGCTTCATACCAGCATTGCAGTTCTGGAAACAGCGGTGGCAATTGCTTTCTCTGTTCTCCTGATTGGTGAAGAAACCAGAGTCGCAACGAACACAGTTTTTGGAATTGTCTGGCAGGTAATCTCCTGAGAGACGATGGATGGTCAAGAAGACAGAGAGGATAAAGAGGAAGTGGAAATGCGGAAGACAAAAAACAAAACAAAAACAACAACAACATTAAGATCAAATAAATTAAAACTAAAAACATGTTTGTTTGTTTTTTTCATTTTTTAAATAAACATTTTATTTGAAGTAATTACATGATGCTAATTTGTTAACTGCAGTTATTTGTGTGTATCATTATTTTCTAAAATAAAAACGATAACAATTCAGGTATTTTTGTGGCAACCTGTCACTCACATGACATCGCAGCAATAGCACACCACGACCATCCAATCAATTCTCAACAGACAAAATTAAGTCCCGCCCTACATTTTTTCTTGTTGGAGAAGTCATTTTTAACGTGTATGGCTTCTGGTGTTACCAGATATTTATTTTAGCTGTACAAAAATTGTCCGTTATGCTGCTTTATATTGCAAACTGGTATTATTATTATATTATTTTAATTTATTATTGTAATCATGAACACATTTGCTGCATCCGAAATCGAATACTTCCCTACTGCGAAAAACAGTACGCCAAAATGTCAGAATACATAGTATTTGAAAAAAGTAGGCAAAAAGTCTCTGGATGATCTCCGCTGAGATTCTGAAGTGTGCATTCGATGGACACTTTACTATTCCATGAGGCCACAGGAGAGGATTTATAAATAAAAGTGAAGTGACGCAACTGACGCTGGTAGGTCATGTGACAATAACAACATGGCGGATGTAGAACATCTGAATTTCATTCATACTACCCATATTCATTCTATTCACAATTCTTTTAACGGTCGCAAAGTAAATTCAAATACAAATGTAGTACCTACTCAGACAGTACGCGATTTCAGAACCGCTTACTTTCACATCGAAAAATACAGTGCACTGAAATATAATTTCAGGGTTTAAACAGCCCACCTTGTTGGCAGAGGCTATTTAAACTAACTCCGCCCACCAATGTCTGATTAAGCCAGATAAAAATGACAAAAAAAACCTATGTGATAACAGAATCGGTGGTGACGAGAGTAAGGTGGGTGGCTAACTTTGCAAAATCATTCTCTCTTTTCCCATCACACATCAGCTCGCTGAGGCATCTATTTTAAATAAAAATGATGAAAATATTCAAAAAGTGGAAATAAAGTGCCTAACGGGAATTTAATAGCGGGAATAAAGTGTTTAATAGGCATAATTAGCGGTAGGTGTAGTAGGGGACGGCATTTAGGGACAAGGACGATTAATGTCCCAATAAGGCAGCATCAATTTATGATCATATACACTACATTAGTTATTATTATTATTACATTGTTTACTACAATACACTGAGGTACAAGTAGTATCTGACACTATTTGCACTAGGTATAAATAACATCTCACAACTATTTACACTTACACTTACTATTTACACTGGCTGTTTGCACTTAGTGTAAATAGCATATTTTTTCTCCTTAAAAAGGTAATTACACCTAACTTACAAATTGCATGCACACATAACTGACAAACATGAATGCACAGAATAGATAGAAGTAAAATGACTATCATAACATATTTAAAGGAGTAATAACTAAATTTGTATTTGACTGTGCACAGACTTCAGCTTAAAAGGGCACATTTTGAATTTCTTAAAGGCGGATGTGGGTGCTTGTGCACAGACACACTCACGTACGTGCACACACACACACACACTTATATGCACAAACTCATACTTGCTGACTGAGGGGAGAGATGAGAAATAGCATCAAAAACAGGACGTTACAAAGAAGCTCAAACAGGCAGTGGCATTCTAATGAAGGAAGTGGTTGACGCTTCTGTGTCAGAACATACCATTTCCCATCACGAGAGAAAAAGAAAGAGAGGGAAAGGAAGAAGAAGAAAGAACGATGAAGAACTTAATAAATAACCACTGATTTCTTGAGCAATTTCTTGCTCAGACCACACAAGTAATACTGGGAAGTGTGGTGACAGAAAAGTACGCTCACGCACTCCGCACAAACAGGGATCGAATTCAGAGAAAGTGATGGCAGATATGAAAGGCTCTGAGAAATATAACGCCCAAACATGCATTCTCACCTGCTTGACACAAAGGGGAATTGGGATCTCTCGCATTTCCATCCTGCTAAAAGCAAAAGACAACACAAAAGACAGTTAGTAATGGATGAGTCCAATTCAGTCACGCTGTACCTTTAAAGTGCACATTAGAGTTCGGTTCTGTGCTGCTTCAGATCGCACATTGATTAATGTGAACACAGAGCGTGCAGCGTACTTAAAGTCTACGCAACACACCGTCTTATGTTAACATAATATATCATACACATTATAACGTATAGCATAATAATTTACCACAGGGTGGCCGTATATATGGTGACCTGTCAGCATCACCATGGCTACAGATAACATTGTCACAAGCATCTGTAAAAAATAAAATTATATCAGAAAAGAAGTGATCCACATACACAACATATCACACACCCTACATCAGTCACTCAATGCAGAACATAAAAGCATACGCAATCAAACTTTCGAATAAATTAGTGTGATGTGAAGTTTCACATCAATGTTCACATGTCCAATAAAATTTTACAACAGCTGAGTTTGCTAAAAAAAAGGGGGAAGTAGATTTGTAGATCTGATGCAAAAGGCAAGTAAAACCGTGACTAGCTTTTTGTTTAGTTTACTTTTACCTGTTTTACTAAATTTTACGTTTCAGTCAGCATCTTATAACAAAGACAAACACAAAACAGCATAACAAATAACTGCAGTATAAGTGAAAATAGTCAGTACCTCAAAATTAGTAGAATCCAAAATGTCATCAAATGCTTTCAAACTCAATTTCTGTGTCTTCTGCCAGTGTGTATTCTGTTCTGCTCAATACATCTCATTGTTTCCTCACCTGCTGTGTCTTCCTGTCATTCTCCTCCCTCTCTTTCTCAAACTGCCCTTCACCTGCTTACTGTTTTGGAGAGAGAGAGAGAGAGGCAATAGCTTCACATACTGTGCAGCTGTCACGGTTTCGTTGTTTCATTATTACTGGTTTGATTAAGGCTAGGACGCATTCAGTCTAATTGGAGTAGTTTTGGAATGCCTCATAAAAACACACATTTATCTGTTTGCACGAAGCTGCACACAAAATGAAAATATATTTTATGTAGAACAAACTCCCTTTTAGTAGTACATACCCAGACCTACCGTCATGAAGCAGTTTAAAGACAAAAGGTCAGACTGAGCTATTTTAACTCACACAAATGTCTGTGGCTTTGATCTTAAATGTCTTTTCAATTTACACCATTTGGCCTTTTTTTCCACTATCACCTTATTAAGCAACTAAGTGCGTAGCAGACTGGCAGATAAACAGATACTTAAGAGGAAAAAATGACCTACAGATTGAAAAAGAAAAACAAAACGCACACACTATGACACAAAAACTCCACTCGTCGCGATGTGTGTTCAGCTGTAACCTTTATTCAGAAATCTTTTTAAAGCTCCAGTCTTTCTGTACACTTGCAGTGAAGCGAGCAATTCCTGTTCTGCTTTGGGTTACACATACATATTTATATATACATATAGTCCTGTTACTCTTTAAATCAAAATACACATGTGACATTGCTTTGGTTGGGGTCCTTTTCGTCCCCGCAGACATTCAGAAGGGTTCTGCCGCCATTCGACAGTATCTGAAAGGCTCAACCACAGTGGCTCATGTGTAAATTTAAAGAGAACCCATAAAAGATAAACATTCATACAATTCCACAGTAGGAACAAGTTGAGATTCATTCCTGTGAGATGTTACAGAATGACACGGAGATGCTATGAATGACTATGAGATCATTCAAACCTTCTTTCAGACTCTCAATTGAGTCCCAAGTGATAATTTCAAATGTTGTAATTCTCTTGTCAAGGTTCAGGACTTGCTTGCATAGCCAGCGTTTGAGCATTACAAGACTCTCCCTTTGTCTCTTCTAGGTTACAGTATCATTGCATTCATACATTTATTGCAAATAAGCATTCTTTCGAAGCACTTTTCTCTTTTTTTTTTCAAAATCTGTTATTATTTTGGTGACGATATTATGTGGAATTTACTCATTGTTTGTAGCCACTGCAAATCTGAAGAATCTTTAAGAAAAATTCAGTCAGTTCCAATGAGTCATTTTCCTGACTGTATAACTTTTTCATACAAGACAGGATTTGTGGTTATTGAATTAAGAGAATTCTCGTAAAAGACGTTTGCTTTAAGGTCATATAGCAACAAACAAGAAGTAAATTGCTGTAGAAAACAACCACTTACTCGTTGCAGAAACCTGGAGTGCTCACTCCATACATATACACATGCATACATAAGTCTTACACACGTAGTTCAGCTCAGTGCTGCAAAACAAAAGCAAAAAAACTCAATTAAAAGAATTTCTGTGGACGAACAATGGCTTAGTTGTTTGCGATGGCAGCAGAAACAACATGATAAGCAATGTTTAGTTCACAAACAAAACCTTTTCCTGAAAAAAAACAAAACAAATTTTAACATTTTAATTAATCATCAAGGTCATCCTTTGATTTTTCTGGGCTAATATTTTTTCAATGATTTTTACACATTATTATCATAAGGCTGTCTGTAAGTTGGCACCCATAGAACATCTTTAAAATAATGTGAAATAACTGAAATATTCAGCAAAATCAAATCAATCTGCAAATCCCCGACAGAACTTCACAGTGGTCAGAGGGAAAAACCTAAGGCAGACACACAATGTTGTTCCTCAGTCAGTATGCAAAAAATAGAACAAGATGAAAAGAAAAACAACCTGAGGATGGTTCATAACATATTGTTCAACTGAATAAATTCTGTTCTGGCTCGTTATAGAAAGTGATATGTTTATTAAAGCTTTCACTCTTTGTTTTTCAACAGCGAAAATTTACATGCTGGATGTACAGCACCATGTTTTCAAAAGCATGAGGTTTTCATTTTCACTGTGTGCAGTATCTTTCCTGAATGTTTTATTTCACATTTGGCACTCGAAATGTCTTTGTCAAAGAGTTTTAGTCTCTATTCTTGAATTCAAGCTGTGGTTTTACGCTCAGACTACAGATATGAATGACCAGCAAACAAAGTCAGTGCGCCAGTTTCTTCTAGAGCTACTATATTAGTCCCTGTGGGCGTTTGGTTAGAATTAGAAAGTGCTCTCCCAAAAGGAGAGCTGATTATTACAAATCACGTGAGGTTCTTAAGAACTTCAGAACTTTCTAGAATCAGACTGCACATTAATTTGCAAGATAATCACTGAAGGATCATTCTCTAGTAGATCTAACCCAAGGGTATCTAAACTCGGTCCTAGAGGGCCACTGTCCTGCAGAGTTTAGCTCCAACTTGCCTCAACACACCTGCCTGGAAGTTTCAAGTATGCCTAGTAAGATCTTGATTAGCTGTTTCAGGTGTGTTTAATTGGGGTTGAAGCTGAACTCTGCAGGACAGTGGCCCTCCAGCAGCAGGATTAGACACCCCTGATCAAACCCATCAGAATTTCACTCTTGTAGGTGGAAAGGAAAGTAAACATGTTCATCAAATCATTTCATGGGGTCTTTAGATCATTCTTCAATGGGTCTTCTAATCCATGAGATCACCATTCTTCAATTGATAAAACCCATCAGGCTCTCACACTTAAATGCAGGGGTGTCCAAACTCGGTCCTGGAGGGCCACTGTCCGGCAGAATTTCACTCCAACTTGCCTCAACACACCTGCCTGGAAGTTTCAAGTATGCCTATAATAAGACCTTGATTAGCTGGTTCAGGTGTGTTTAATTGGGGTTGGAGCTGAGCTCTGCAGGACAGTGGCCCTCCAGGAACAGGATTGGACACCCCTGATCAAACCCATCAGGATCTCACTCTTGTAGGTGGAAAGGAAAGGAAACATGTTCATCAAACCAATTCATGGGGTCTTTAGATCATTCTTCAATGGGTCTTCTAATCCATGAGATCATTCTTCAATTGATAAAACCTGATGCTCTCACACTTAAATGCAGGGGTGTCCAAACTTGGTCCTGGAGGGCCACTGTCCTGCAGAGTTTTGCTCCAACTTGCCTGGAAGTTTCTAGTATGCTTAGCAAGACCTTGATTAGCTGGTTTATGTGTGTTCAATTGGGGTTGGAGCTGAACTCTGCAGGACACCCAACAAATCTTAATCCTTGTGAATCCTGCAAATATTCCCTATTTCCACAAAATTGAAAAAGATAAGAAACAAAGTCGCAATTATGAGAAATAAAGAAGCGATTGTGAGATATAAAGTCACAATTACATGAAACAATGTTGTGAAATATAAAGGCGCAATTACTAGAAACAAAGCTGCAATTGTGAGAAACAGTCATAATTACAAGAAACAGTCACAATTGTGAGATATGAAGTTGCAATTCTAAAAAAAGTGGCAATCGTGAGAAACAAAGTCACAATTGTGAGACATCAAGTCACGAGTATGAGAAACAATAGCTGCGTTTACATGGACATTACATTGAAAACCGAAACTGGAGAGTACTGCGCATGTGCAATGATGTAGAAATACCGTAATGACGTATGACGTGCAGAACGAGCTGTTCTTCCTGTTAAATAAAGTGTCATAAATAAGTGTCCTGTTATTCTGAAATTCTCTTTCCACTCATCGTCTGTGAAATGGAGCGAGACAACGTCCCACCAGTCCTTGTTTCATAATCTCATCCGCAGACGACTGGTTTTGGGCATGGGAAGGGGCGCTTTTATTGCCTGATAAAGACACAGCAGCACAACTCAACAGTTACTGTGCTCGTCGTTGCCTAATTAGGACCCGAAATAGATAAATATTAATTCTGCTTTTTAAAACAAAGAAAAAGAGGATGGTTAGTATGCAACAACAGCGGGAAACTCTGTATATTTGTGCTGTGAGCGCATGTCAAAAGATTAAATCCCATCAGAAGCTTGTGACATATAAACGTGCATATAAACCCGATTACTTTATTTGGCGTTCATGTAAACACTACATTCGGATTTATCAATCGGAATGAATTCATTCAGATTGAAGCAAGTAGTGTCCATGTAAACGTAGCTAATGTTGTGAAATAAAAGTCGCAATTACCAGAAACAAAGTAAAATTACGATTTAATGTAAACACTGTAAGAGATGAAATCGCAATTACGAGAAACAATGACATAAGTGAGAGATATAATGTCAAAATTTTGAGAAACAATGTCGAAATAGTGAGATATGAACTCGTAATTCTGAAAAAAAGTGGCAATTGTGCGAAACAAAGTAACAATTGTGAGATATAAAGTTGCAACTGTTTTTTACTCTGAGGCAGAAATGGGTTTCCATAAGATCTCTCTGATAAACAGATAGAAAATAATATTTAGTTTGTCAAACATTTTATGGGGTCTTTAACCCAGAGGTGTCCTATCCAGCTCCCAGAGGGCCACAGTCCTGCAGAGTTTAGCTCCAACCCCAATTAAACACACCTGAACCAGCTAATCAAGGCCTTACTAGGCATACCAGAAACTTCCAAGCAGGTGTGTTGATACAAGTTGGAGCTAAACTCTGCAGGAGCAGGTTTGGACACCCCTGAATTAACCCATCAGCATCTCTCTTTCTAAAGGATCACTGGTAGAATCTAACAAGATAAGATGCTTAAACTATCATGAACTATCACCACTAGCATGAAAATAACTCTTCAGGGTCTTGCTCTATAAATGACTCCTCTTATATCACCTTATTCTACAGATTACTCAGTTCCTTACAGAACACAGCCAGTCTAGACTACAAGACTGTTCCCAGTGAAAACAACAGGTCAGACAAATGGATAGATCTTTGCATCAACCTCAGCCATCAGAGGCACCAGCAAGGTCTTAAGGACACAAAACAGAAAAAGAAAAAAGAAAAAACGCCAAGGGTGAACTACACTGGAAGGATTTTACTATCCAAAATAGAAATACTAGATACTTTTATGGACTGAGCAGTTCTCATATCTATAGCAGCGATAAATATACAGCATTTTCATGAAATTCTTTTTTTCGGAAATGTACCTCCACCGGCAGAGAAAAAGGCTCAATATCATTTATCTTAAAGACGAAAAATGAGGGGAAAAGTGAAAAGGAAATAACATAGCGGTTGACATGCGTAACGCTCTGACATGTACTCCGAGCCATAACATCCTCGAATCTCACTCGTCTGACCTCACCCATCACTCATGTTTTCCACCCGCAAGAGAGGAAGTAAAAGAGTTCATTATTCTAAGAGCGCATACAGCCGAGACTCCAAAGCAGCCTGGCATCAGCACAATACCGTTAGCATGAAATGTCGTTTATTTCATGTGAATTTGAGCACAAAGATGGGGGACGTGCAGGCTACAGATACCTCCACCCTTCACTAGCATAAACAGCCCGGTATTTACAACAGCTCAGACAGGAAGCACAACACACCTACTGACCCACGGCTTACAGCGGCACGTAACGGTACATGCGGCAACAATAAGTGAGCAAATGTCCCCTCAGAGTGTCTAGGAAATGGAAACTTTGTGAAAACACTGTCAATGATTTTCTGCCAGACATACGAAATCAAAAGTGATTGTATTCACTGCTGAAAATATAATGACTCAGACATTTGGGGATGAGAACGGAAAACATGATTGATACTTGCCGGTGGATGGGCTCGCTGAAAGCAGATAAAAGCAAACAATTGTGTGAGGACTCTCATCTTTAAGATTATGAAGGTGTGAAAACAGTACCAGAGGGGAAATGTCAGTACATGTTCTCTTTTGGGCACTCAGCACACACAATGTAATTCCATTTCCCATCACTAGAGGCAGTGACTGGATAGTCTGCAAAAACATGAGCAGGGCTGATATTGGTACTGATGATGGTTGCCGTGAAGAGATGAGGGGTGCTTTTTCTTCTTCTTGCAAACACCTTCTGCATATTGTTGTCATTATCTTCCTCCTTCCTCCGTTTTGTCCCTCTCTGTTTCTCCGTTCGCATCTGTACCTCCTCCAGGTATAGAAGAAGTGGATTTACTGTAAGGTGGTAAAAGGAATAAATCAACAAAATATATTTTCTTGTGCTTTGAGAAATAGTAAAATATAAACTGTGTCATTCATGAGTTTTGATCAGTCACACAAACTTTCAGATGCTGTTTAGTTTCAACATCTGAGCAGAAAAAAATTGGTAAATGTTGATGAAAGACATAACTGTTTTAACTGGAGTGATGAAGAGACAGTATTATTAATTTTGGTGTATATTTCAGAATACTTAAAGGGACAGTTCACCCAAAAATGACAGTTCTGTCATCATTTACTCACCCTCATGTCATTCCAAACCTGTATTTATTTATTTATTTTTTGGAACAGAGAAGATTTTTGAAAAATGTTGGTAACCAAACAATTCCTTTGACTTTCATTGTATGGACATTTCTCAAAATATCTTCTTTTATGTTCCACAGAAGGGTCATACATGTTTGGAACGACATTGTCACGATCACCGTCTGTTCCTGTCAGTTCCTGGACTCCATTTCCCACAATCCTCCCTTCCAATCACATGCACACTCCACTCCAATCACCAATTGCCACACACATCTGCCGATCATTACCTGGACTATAAAAGACTCACACACACACCACCTCATTGCGAAGTCTTGTTAACCCTTGTTGCAATTCTGAGCGTTTATTTCCTGTCTGCCTGTTTGTTTCCGATCCTGTCTGTTACCCGTTATCGACCCGTTGCTGCCTACCTTTGATCCTTGCCTGGTATACTGTTCTGTGAGTGTTTTCTGCCTGCCCTGACTATTGCCTGTACCCTGACTACGATTCTGCCTGTCCCTGCTGTTCCTGTTTGCCCCTGCTTTGACCCTGCCTGTACGACCACGTTCTTTTATAATAAAGCTAGCAAATGGATCCCCGCCTGAGTCTCGCTTCGTTACAGAAGACTTCGCCAACACAAGATCCAGCAGCTACCGTGAGTGTTCCTGTCTCAGCTAACATGAGTCCATCCGTCCAGTTAATGTGTCTCCGTCAAGGAGACAGAACGGTAGAGGACTATGTCAAGGACTTTATTGAACTGGCACACTTAACCACCTTTGACACTGTATGCCTCATGATATTCTTTCGCGGGGGACTGTCTGATCCGCTCTGTTCCATCATGCCATTGCATGACCCTGATGGGACGCTAGAACAATATATAGATCTGGCATTACAGATGAGTGGCTCTAGCTTTACCGTGGGTGTCGCGGAGGAACGCGACACCTCATCCCCTCATGTAATGGCTGCCTCTACAGAGAGCATTCATAAAATGGCGGCCACAACATCATCACATCATGTCTCCGCTGATCTTCCAGAGCCAAGTCAAATCTCCGTTGACCGTCTAGAATCACGTCACGTCTCTGGATCTGTCCGGAAGCGGAGAGGGTTGCGTTCCAGTGTGGCTGATCCACCGCTGACTTCAGCACGAGCGGCTGGCATTCCTAATCCTCCGCCGGCCGCCTCGCACTCAAGCCCGCCAGCCGCCTCGCACTCAAGCCCGCCGGTTGCAACGCACTCAAAGCTGCCGGTTGCAACGCACTCAGGCTCGCCGGTTGCTACGCACTCAGGCTCGCCGGTTGCTACGCACTCAGGCTCGCCGGTTGCTACGCACTCAAGCTCGCCGGTTGCTACGCACTCAAGCTCGCCGGTTGCTACGCACTCAAGCTCGCCGGATGCTATGGACAAGATGGCCGCTTTGCCAGTGCCCACGGGCAAGATGGCCGCCCCGCCAGTGTCTGTGAACGTAGGGGTCGTTCCAGCCAGTAAGTCCGCTCCAGAGCCCGCTCCAGCCCGTGAGTCAGTCCCCGAGCAGCCCGCTGCCGTCCCCGAGCAGCCCGCTCTTCCTGATACGGCCACGGAGGCCGTCGCCGAGCTCCTTGCCCTGCCGGCGCCACCCGAGCTCCTTGACCTGCCGGCGCCACCCGAGCTCCTTGCCCTGCCGGCGCCACCCGAGCTCCTTACCCACGAAACCGCCACGGCCTCCGTTGAATTCTCCAAGAACTTTTTGGGGGGGGGGCATATACCTGAGGGTGGGGAGCTTGCGGGTGGGGACCCTGCACGGCCGCGATCATCAGCGGCCTCCGAACTGCTTGAGCTCGCGGGTGGGGACCCTGCACGGCCGCGATCATCAGCGGCCTCCGAACTGCTTGAGCTTGCGAGTGGGGACCTTACACGACCACGGCCTTCAACTGCCTGTGAACTGCTGTGGCCGGCTACGGAACCTGACCTGCCGTGGTTGCCCGAGCTACCTGACCCGCCGTGGCCTCCCGACACTCCTGACCTGCCATGGCTGCCCGTGGCTCCTGACCCGCCATGGCTGCCCGTGGCACCTGACCCGCCATGGCTGCCCGTGGCACCTGACCCACCATGGCTGCCCGTGGCACATGACCCACCGTGGCTGCCTGAGTTCCTGGATCTGCATTGGAGACCCTGTTCCTGTCTACGTCTCCAATGCACCCCCCCCCCCCTCCCTATCTGTGCCATTTACGCCGCGAGGACACGCCTTCCAGACGATCACCGTCTGTTCCTGTCAGTTCCTGGACTCCATTTCCCACAATCCTCCCTTCCAATCACATGCACACTCCACTCCAATCACCAATTGCCACACACACCTGCAGATCATTACCTGGACTATAAAAGACTCACACACACACCACCTCATTGCGAAGTCTTGTTAACCCTTGTTGCAATTCTGAGCGTTTATTTCCTGTCTGCCTGTTTGTTTCCGATCCTGTCTGTTACCCGTTATCGACCCGTTGCTGCCTACCTTTGATCCTTGCCTGGTATACTGTTCTGTGAGTGTTTTCTGCCTGCCCTGACTATTGCCTGTACCCTGACTACGATTCTGCCTGTCCCTGCTGTTCCTGTTTGCCCCTGCTTTGACCCTGCCTGTACGACCACGTTCTTTTATAATAAAGCTAGCAAATGGATCCCCGCCTGAGTCTCGCTTCGTTACAGACATGAGGGTGAGTAAACGATGAAAGAATATTTGGGTGAACTGTGAACTATGTGTATCTATGTAGCTGACCTCATAAATATGCATATATGAATGTAAATCCATGGTTTACAGCGGTGTAATTTTAGCATCATGAAGTTGCTATTACAGTTATTATTAATAGTTTGAAGTTGTTTTTGACAAAAATTTCACAATTTGATTTTGATTCACAAGCATGCAATTCAATTCTATTCGAATTCTATTCGGCCTGTCAGGTATCAGGCTACTTACATTTAAATTACACATAAGGAAATTTTTTAATAATAATAACATTATAATAATACATTTTTACGATTTTACATTTTTACAATTACACGGATTTCAGTAAGTTGTGCTGTATCTTTCAACATACCTTCTGATGTTAATTCATTTTTATTTCATGCTGTAACTAGCAATAAAGCAGAAGAGATGATCAGTTCACGTACATTTAACGCTGCCACTTGGCTTTAACTGAAGGCGCTATATGATGTCTTGCCACATTAAAGAGCACTAAAACTATATTTATTGTTTGAATTTCGTAATAAGATTGACAGAATGCGATTTAGTAGATGGGTGGCACGCTATGACAGGGAGTCTCTCTCCTCTGCCTAATTTTTTTTCTTTATCTCTATTTGAGGTTTTGCAAACTTTCTCGCCCTGTTTTAACTTAAAACATTTCTTTTAAATGTCTACTTTAACTTGGAAACTATAATTTCAGATACTATTTATTTGTGTTACTTTTGAGATACTTTTGAGAACTTGGATTACTCTAACATGGCAACCCATTAGAGTATCCTCAGCATCAAATATCTATTCCCCACAGGAACCTTGCACTAAAGTCCTCTGACACCACCACTTTACTTGCTGGAGACTCAATAATCAGGGATGTCAGAAATGAAATAATTAAAACGATTTGCTTTCCCAGGGGTACTGTATGTGACATCATGGAAAATATCCCACAGATTCAAAGGGAAAACCCAAAACTGATGAAATCATTATCCATGCAGGCTCAAATGACATCCCTAAACAGCAATCTGAAGTTCTAAAACAGGATTTTCTTCACCTTCTGGACTCTTTAATTTCTACATCAGTCAAGGTGCATATTTCAGTCCCCATTTCCACAATCGGATGGGGATGCAGACGCTTCAGTAGGTTCTCTTAAATCTGCTATTCTAAATGTAAGGTCATCAACAAATAAGTCTTTTGTAATTAGCCAAATTGTTGAAAACCATAAGCTGGATATCATCTTCCTGGAAGAAACATGGCTTGACAGTAATCATAATTTTGTCCTAAATGAAACATCTCCACCAGGTTTTAGATATTTCAGTGTCCCTAGACTTAATAAGAAGGGTGGTAGAGTTGCCTGCCTGTTCCGCAATACTTTGTGCTGTCAACATGTTTCTCTGGGAGATTTTTGAAACATCTGAATACCTTGCAGTGCATATGAAGAGTGAACAGTCTGTTATTTTATTAATTCCGTATCATCCTCCTAGACTCAACAAAGGCTTTTTTGATGATCATGGAGAACTGCTTTCTAAGATTTTAACTGACTTTGAAAATGTCTTAATCACTGGTGATTTTAATATCCATATGGATGTAATTTCTGATCCATCGACTGTTAATTTCACAGGGTAACTAAACTCATTTGGCCTTAAGCAGCATGTAACTGGCCCCACACGCAAACATGGTCACACACTTGATCTAGTGATATCATGTGGCTTAACCGTCAGCCAACCACAGATAGTAGATGTTGCCATATCTGACTACTACTGTTTCTTTTTTGAGATTTCAGTATGTACCAAAACTGTGAGTGATGAGAGAACTGTCAGTCAGGCTGATTCTGCCATGACCTTCATGGAGCTCATGTCATCATCTCTCCCTCCTCTTACTTCCCCCTCTGTAAACACTTATGTTGAGAATTTTAGTCTCAGGCTCTCAGAATGTATTAACTTTGTTGCTCCTTTAAAAGCAAAGACTGTCTCTGGGACAATTAAAGCCCCATGGAGACATAGTACATCCATCGTAAAATTAAGACTCCAGGAGAGCAGAAAGTCAATGGAAGCGCACAACGCTTACAGTTCACCATGATATCTATAAGACTCATCTGAAAATGCTATATAATACAATGAGGTCTGCAAGAAAAGCTTATTTTTCAAGTTTAACTGACCGCAACAAAGAAAACCCTAGATTCTTATTCTTCTCTATCGATAGGCTACTTAACCCCTCAGCTCAAATATCACCAGAACTTCCCACAAGTGCAAAGTGCAATGAGTTTGCAGAATTTTTAATGAAAAAATTACTTCCATAAGACAAAACATTGCCAGCACTTGTAAGGTCACCAACTCCCCATCTAGTCCTTTGCAATGTCCTCCTTCTCAACTGTCAGCTCCAGTACACTTACACTGGTCATACACTGATTCTTCTGTGCTCGGTAACTACAGACCAATCTCTAATCTACCATTTTTTGGTAATATAATAGTATCCATAAAGCTCAATAACTATTTCAATACACTTAATGAGAAATTTCAGTCTGGCTTCCAGGCAAACCACACCACAGAAACAGCCTTGTTTAGTGTTTTAAATGATCTGAAAGTTATTCGGGACTCAGGAAACTTGGCAATCCTTGTTCTTTTAGATCTGAGTGTTGCTTTTGACACCATTGATCACGAAATTCTACTTGACCAACTTCAGACCTGGATCGGTCTATCAGGTCCTGTCTTAGACTGGCTCAGATCCTACTTAATGTAGTTCCAAACGTAGGTTTGGGAGGAGCCTAAACATTCAGTCCTGTCAATCATCATTACGAGCGTATATAAGCAGCAGTCACTGCGTCATCCCAGCGAGAGTTCTTCCAGCATCCCTCCTCCTCCCCATCTCCTCATCTATTTCTCTTATTCTCCCTCTACGGAGTACTGTTATAGGGGGGTTTAACTCGAGCCTCGGGTTCGAACCTCCTTCGAGGACAGTAAGCCAAGTTTGTTTTACCATTAACCATTCAGACTGAATGGGCAGGTGAACTTCTGAAAGCAACAGGGAACACAACGTTGCACAGGCTACCTACCCCTCCAGGCGTTATGTCTATGGTGTTCCTCAAGGCTCAATTTTGGGTCCTCTATTATTTAACCTATATATGCTTCCTTTAGCTGGTGTAATTAACCAGTACAATATTTCATTTCACCAGTACGCAGATGACACGCAACTCTATCTTTCACTTGCACCAGATGCCCACAATTCAATTTCCACACTACTGGACTGCATAGAGAGCATAAAATTGTGAATTTACCAGAACTTTCTACAGCTAAACAAAGATAAGACAGAGGTACTTGTTATCAGTAATGACGCACAGAGAACATCTATTGCCCAACATCTTGACTCTCTATCACTAAAAGTCAGTAATCAGGCCAAGAACTTAGGAATCATGTTTGACAGTGACCTCAGTTTTAAAAAACACATTAGCACTGTTACTAAAACAGCATATTATCACCTCAGAAACATCTCCAAAGTACGTGACATTCTCTCCATTTCTGACAATGAGAAACTTGTTCATGCATTTATTATGTCTAGACTTGACTACTACAATAGCGTTTTGCTGGGTTACAAACGAGCTCTATTAAACACTCACAAAGGGTTCAGAATGCAGCTGTGCAAAAAAATCGAACTCTAAAAATAGAAATCACATTACTCCAACACTCAGATCCCTTCAATGGCTGCCTGAATCATTCAGATTTAAATTCAAGATCCTTTTATTAGATTTTAAATGTCTTCATAGGACTGCCCCAATATACCTTTCTAATTTGTTGAATAAATATAATCCAGCAAGATGCCTAAGACATGACTAAAAATTGAGAGCCATTGACTCTGTGCATCTATTTTTGATGAAATCAGAGGGTATCTGATCCATACATATGCAGCAACATCATTGCACCTTTTGACGTCCAGAAAGGTAGTTAAAAACATGGTTAAAATAGTCAAAATAGTCGTGACTACAGTGGTTCAACCTTAATGTTATGAAGCAATGAGAATACTTTTGTGTGCAAAAACCAAACAAAAATATTCAATTCAACAATTTTAACCATTGTCATACCTAGTGAACTCAGTGCAGGCTTCCTTGTTAACGTCCAAATTCCAGCCAATACACAGGTTGAACCACTGCAGTCACGTTGACTATTTTAACCATGTTTTCAACTACCTTTCTGGACGTCAAAAGGTGATGTTGCTGCCTGTGTGGATCAGACACCCTCGGATTTCATAAAAAATATCTCAATTTGCGTTCCGAAGATGAACGAAGGTCTTACGGGTTTGAAACGACATGAGGGTAATTAATGACATAAATTTTAATTTTGGGTGAACTAACTCTTTAATTACTCACGCTCATGTTGTTCCAAACCCGTAAGATTTTCATTCATTTCGGATCTTTTTGATGAAATTTGCGAGCCTTCTGTCCCTCCATAGACAGCAACGCAACTGACACTTTGACACTTCAAAAAGTTCATAAAGAGTTTATAAAACTAATCCATATTAATTGAGTGGTCTAGTCCAAATTTTCTGGGGACACGATCACTTTATTTGATGAACAGATTTAATTTAGGCTTCAATCTCTGTGCACTTTTAAAAAGAATCTCAAAACACATTTGGTCACTATGGCCTTTCCTCGATTCATTTTATTGTTGTATTTTATTATCTTATTTCTATTATGTGATTTTATTTTTGGTCTGTATTTTATTTTATCATCTTATTATCTTATCTTATTTCTATACTGTATGTGTATATGTTTTTTTCTTCTCTGTGTATTTCTATTCTGTAAAGCACTTTGTAAACACTGTTTTAAAAGGTGCTATATAAATAAAGCTTTACTTACTTGCTTACTTACTACAAAGGTTTGTTCATTCATCAACCGAAAAACAGCATAGACCAAAAGATCAATTCTTGGGATTTAAGTATCGATATCGGTTTTTCAAAATAGGAATAGATCCAGCCTTAGTTTTACTTTGAATTAACAATAATAACCCTGTTAAATGTACAGTGTGAAATCTAAAAATCTTAGTATCAAGAATACAGAACAGTGTGAAACAAAATAACCCAGGGTTAAGAATAACCATGTTAACAGTTTCAAAAATGTCAAAAACCCATTTGTTTGTGGATATATGCATACTTGTTTCCACTCTGAGTTATGAGTCTCCTGCAGGTTTCCATCTGCACATCCAGTCCTCTCTTCATGCTACACATCTCCATATATTCGTGAAGATGGCGGTTCATGTCCGACTTTGCTGTGGCAAGTTCCAACTACAGAGAAGCAGATCGCATCAGACCAGGCTGATGGGCTTCTATACTTACATTTATATGTACATTTATTCAACATAACTAACAAGCAAATAGCAGAACAATACTATTAACAGTGTGTGTAAAACATATGATTCATGACTGTATGACAGGGATAAAGTACTGTAATGTATATAAACCCTGACAGTGAGTTTTTCCAAAACCCCAGAAGGGTTTGTTTTGTGATAACGATCTTCTGACTGTACATTATCTCACTTAACAGAATGTTGCAATTGACTATTCAGAATCAAAAGCTGTGTTATAATCTGATAAATCATGAAATTAAAGTAAACTACTCAAACTTCTCACCTCAATCTGGTCTATAGTCTCCTGATATTCCTTCTCCCTGGACTTAAAAAGACATTCAGTGTCCTTAATCACCTTTTCCAAACACTCCTCCTGTTCAGACAGAAAAAAAGAGAGAGAAATCGCACAGACACATTATCTCACAGCAGAAGCATAAGCACTCACCAGCAGATGAGATTTTACCAGAGGGAAAATAAAATACTAGATTAATGACCCCGCTGATGGAAAACTCTAAACACTTTGAGCTTTCCATGAAATGCGACACACTTCCAGCCCACATCGCATTAACTAATGTCAGTAATGTTTAGTATCGAACCACCCCCCAGCAAACTGGACTGAGTACCCTGACCTAAATATGAGCTGTGTGTGTGTGTTTGCATGTGTCCTATGTGTGAACCCCATGACTGGATGACCAGTAGAATCCTATTCTCCTGTGGAAAAACTCTTTGACACTATGAGCAAGCATGTGCACCTAAGCTTCATTCTGTATCATATTTTCTGTGTCTGATTCTTCCTGGCTTCAATTAGAGATGCCCACCCTTTGAGATGAACCAATACTCACCAGTTTACCACAAACATCAAAAAAAAAAAAAAAATACATGAAAAAGAATGTGAGACGGATAGAGGGAGAGACAGGGGGAGAGGGAGAGAGTGCCTAAGTAATGAACAGAATGGAGAAAGAGATAGAGTTACCAAATGACAGAGGTAATATGGTATGACTTATGATATAAAGCAGAGAGCATAATGCTGGGTAATGCTGAGATGACAAAGGAAAGCTAAATGGACGTTACAGTAACACTTTATTTCGATAGTCCACTTTAGACATTCTACTAACTATAAGTAACTTTGCAACTACATGTCAACTAACTCTCATTAGAGTATTAGTACTGTCTGCTTAATATCTGCTAACACTTCATTTCATGCTCCAACAACAGACATTCTACTGACTATAAGTAACTTTGCAATTACATGAAATTAATTTATTCTACTAACTCGAACCCTAATTTTTACAGTCTACTATACAATACTCTAAAAATGTCAACTAACTCTCATTACTTATTGTTAATAGAATGTCTAAAGTGGACCATTGAAATACAGTGCACAGCATAAATGAGTACACCCCCTCTGAAACTTCGGAAAGTCAGAAATTACTCAATTACTTAGAAGACATGTTAGGGTTCTTTGGAGATATAATGTTCCAGAAAGTCTGCCTAATCAATTACCAAAGAAGCATGTCAAAATTATTCAGGAAAATAAGATTTTCTTATCAAGGTGACAAAATGTTGTGAAGCAAAAATGAGTACACCCTCCTAAAAGTTACTAAATGAAACGAAATAGAAAAATTGCTGGTGTAAGTTTAAGGCAATGTTTGATCAACAGGTAAGTATGTTGAACCAAAACATTTAAAGAGAAGTAATTTCTTGACAATTAAAAGTGTTAAAAGTGTGTGAAAATATAGCAAAAGTAACACAGAAATTCAAAAACAATGGACTTGTGAGGCCCCTGAAATAATCAGGCCTTCATTTTAAGCTTTCATTTAGTGAGGAGGGATTTTTTTGCTAGACAAAGAGCAGGAGAAATACCTAGCGAATGTCTCAGAGCCAGCTATGAAAAGGGTGACTGTTTATCTCACAGAGTAAGATGCAGCCTGCAGAAATGACATACATGGTTGTTGTTCTCACTGGAACTACTTACTGTAGCCAAAGCACAATAAAGTCAGTTAGCCATTTCCAAAGCCCATATTTACAAAATATAGATTCTGGGAATCAATACTCTGGTCTCATGAGACCAAATCAATCATTTTGGATCTAACAGCATCCAAAATGTTATGGTGTTGCTAGAGGAGGAGCACAGTGAGAAGTGCCTGGTTCCCACAGTAAAGTTCAGTGGTAGTAAAGCTCTTATATAGGGATGTATGAGTGCTGAAGATGTAAGGGAGTTGTGCTTTATCTATGCTGTCATGAATTCCCACACCACTGTGTAATATAATACACAAACTTGAAACAGAAGATGTTACCCTTTCCTCATTCCCTGCATTGTTGGGCATTTTTTCAACATGACAGTGAGGATATGCATTCTCCCAATGTGAAAAACCTTCTGTGAACATGCATTGCACTCAATTTTAACACTCTTGAGCACCTGTGGGGGATTCTGAGACGAGTTGAGCAACACTCCCCATTAAAGATCAGGGCATTTAAGGAGCTCATCATCCAGGACAGATGTGACAATTTGTCATGAACTTGTACAATCAGTGCCGAGAAGGGTCAGAGCAGTATATTCAAAATTATGGAGGGCATACTAAGTGCTAGAATATTATACATTTGTTGAATTAAATCTAGGGTGTACTCATTTCTGCAATCCTTAATTTAAACCAAATTGGCAAATTTACTTATTTTATGGCTATTAATGACATATATTTCTCGGTTTTTATTAAGTATATTTTTAATACATTTTAGATTTGCCATCTTTCCATGAATTGTATTAGTGAGCATAAAGAAAATACATCTTTTGTATTTGTTCAGAAGTGGTGTACTCATTTATGCTGTGCACTGTAAGTGTAACTGAAGTTACTTTAAAAGAGAGAAAAATAAAATAGTGCTACCAAATCAATTAATGTTTAATCGCATCTAACATAAAAGTTTGTATATATATATATATATATATATATATATATATATATACATATACTGTATACACACACATTATATATATATATATATATACACATTATATATTTACAAACTTTTATGTTAGATGCGATTAATCACAAATAATTGATTTTACATCACTAAAAAATTTATATAAAATAAAAGTTATAAAAATACAACTTTGGGAAAATTGGGTTAGATTTCTGTAAAAAGGCTTATTTCATTTTGCTTCTAAATTAATCTTGTTGTAAAGATGCTTGTGTTAATTTACTGGAAAACAAGACAAAATACTGAGTAAGAAAATTATTTTTACATGAATGAATGAATTTAGATGAATTAGATGAATTCAATTAATTGAAATTTCAATATTTAGTAGGTGCACCTATCAGATTCTTGGATAATATTAAATATTATTCCATTTATTGTACCTACTGTACTTTTAAATATATTTTATGACACTCCACTTACTCTTTTTTCAGTTTTGATTAAGGGGGTTATAACTTTTTTGTTATTTCGAAAATGCAAGAATTCAACAACTTTGTGAACCTGTCGAAATGTAATGAAGGCTTTGCGAAGAGGCTGTTATTAAAAGCCAGGAGCAATTATTGTTTAATTTTAAGTAGGAAAGAAGGTGAAAAATATAAAAAAAAACTACTTTATGTCCCATTTTATTGTCTAATATTATGAGTGAGTCAAAAAGAAAGTATATTACATGGACCCTTGAATTATTAAAAGGCTTTTAATCATGGGAAAGTTTCCATGTGCGTAAATAAATGAGGAAGTAGTAAACAATAATGTGCATTCAAACACAACCACAAATATCAACCACATATAAACCACATGACCCAGAATTCAGCGCACTAACCTCGCCCTGACTAGTGTCCGCTGTGAAAGTACATCCTGGGAAATCCTCCCACAGAAGGAGCGTTTCTTCTGTCTCTTCCCAAGCCAGAGAGTCACAGTCGTCCTCAAACTCACACTCTCGCCTGGCAAATACACAGTTAATCATTACATTAGATAAACAGACTGTAAAAGAACAAAGCAATTAGGATCCAAACATTGCAAGACATTTTTAATCTCTCACAGTTGGGTTAACATTCTTTGCATCTCTTCATTGATCTGGAGGGTTGAAGGGGTGCACACTTCATCCTCTCGCGCACCACCTCCATCACTCTCAGAGGTGCTGACTGGCTCATCTGTCTCGCTGCCATTGGCAGGTTGCGAGGTTTGTTTACGGGCACGAGAGGTGATGGCATTTTGAGGGCTGGGAACCTGAGATGGCAAGAGAGAGAGAGGGTTAGGCCATTTTTAACTTTAACCTCAACATTTTTGACCCAACACAGCATTGAAACAAACATACAATAGAATTATAGGTTCGACCACTCCCTCTTCTACCCATAATGCAATAAATAATCAGTTCTCTGTGCCTCAGACACTATAGCAGGCATCAGCAGAAAATCACAGCAGCTGAGTCAGAGACAGAAAGAGATTGTATGAATTACAAGGGTGCAAGATTACACCACACGTATATGACATTCATAGCAGGAAAACATTTTCTTTTTGTTTTCCAGTAAAAAGATTGAAACCAAAAGCCATATCACCTGAAAACAATAGGTTTATTCGAGAAGCATCAGGCATTAAATTGTTCTTGTATTAAGCATAAACCTCACAAAATTTTGTTAGATTTGTTCTGAAAACAAGTCAATTCAAATTTATTTGTATAGCGCTTGAAAATGAAAAGAAAAGAAAATGGGGTAAGTAAAATGACCTTAATTAAAGACTATATTCTTTGGAAGACCATTCTTAAGGTGACTTTGCACTCCACTGACTTCCATTCAGAATGTTCCTGATTAGAAATCCTACAAAAATCACTTTATGATGCATGTCATCTCACCTATTATTACAACCATTTATGTCTTTAAATTATACACTACCTTTCAAAAGTTTAGAGCCATTAAGATTTGTTTTCAAATAAATAATACTTTATTCAGCACGGGCACATTAAATTGGTCAAAAGTGACAGTAAAGACATTCATGATGTTACAAAAGATTTCTATTTCAAATAAATGCTGTTCTTTTGAACCTGAATGTATCACAGTTTCCACCAAATAATAAACATCAACTATTATCAGCCTTGATAATAAGAAGAAATGTTTTCTGAGCAGCAAATCAGCATTAGAATGATTTCTGAAGGATCATGTGACACTAGATCCCAGTTCAGTTTCCAGGTGCGTTCACGGCATATCGTAATTACTGTAACTATGAGATTCTGGCTCAAAAAAGCGTTCACGTCCTCGTAGAACTCGTAATTACAGTTTGTAAGCTGGGAGTTTTCTGAAAGCTCCCATGTGTACCAAGTGGCTGCTGTACCACCTGACCACTGTAGATTCATTTAGGCATTGATCGTGGTCCCATTGAAATGCATAATTTCCAGTCCAAGGACATGAACAGCTCCGAATATATGCGTGAATGCAGCATATTATTTTGTTCATCATTTGCCCTCATGTGTAGCACCTGTGTCTTGTTAAATATGTCGCCTAATCCCTAGTGTGTCCCTGAACTTTTGAACGGTAGTATATATTACATATAATATGTAATCAAGGCTATAAACTGGGAAATTAAAAATTTCTTAAACAGTTTGTTGTTAGCTTATATTTTGCAAGCTAAATGCTCAGTTTAGCTCACCTGCTCACATTCGCTGTGATGTCTGAATAATTATTTCACATTCTCAAAGCCTTCATAACTGCATTTGAAAATTATGAAATTAAAATAGGTAATTTTATCTTGTTATAAGAATGTTTAGATGTTTTATTAGAAAACACACACACACACACACACACAAAATATCAGATTTTAAAAAATTGCAGTGTTCAGACAAAGATTGTCAGTGGAGCTTAAAGGGATAGCTCACCCAAAAATGAAAAGTCTTTCATCATTTACTCACCCTCATGCCATCCCCGATGTATATGACTTTCTTTCTTCAGATAAACACAAATAAATATTTTTAGATAAATAATAAAGCTCTGTGAGTTCACATAATACAAGTGCTGCTCGGTTGACGCATGAAAAACCACACACCGTTATCATGATGGTAATCCATACGACCTGAGGCTCTGTCTTTCAATCCGTCTCAAGTGTGTTGTAAAGCTCGGGTGAGAAGTGACAGTCCTCTGTGCTTCAGTGTTACTTCTCGCATGAACATCACAACGCACTTATTTACGTAAGTGTCACAACGTCTCTCTCAAGAATGCCATATGACAGTAGACAGAAAGGAATGATTTATAGTTAAAAAAGGTTTTTAAAAATGTGCATTTTTCTTACACACCTATCATTTCGCTTCAGACAAGATTGATTCATCCACTGGGGTCATATGGTTTATCGTCATGATTGCTGTGCGCGGTTTTTCCAAGCGTTAACTCAGCGGCACCCATACAATGGCATTATACTGACTCACAGAGATTGATTATTTTCCTAAAAACATATCTGAAGAAAGAAAGTCATATACATCAGGGATGGCATGAGGGTGAGTAAATGTTGAGAGAAATAATAATAATAATTTGTTACATTTATATAGCGCTTTTTCTCGGCACTCAAAGCACTTTACACATGGAAGGGGGGAATCTCCTCAACCACCACCAATGCGCAACATCCAGCTGGATGATACGACAGCAGCCATACTGCGTCAGAACGGCCACCACACACCAGCTTATTGAGGAGAGGAAACCAATCAGTATATATTTGCATGGGGATGATTAGGATGGTGATGGATACAGGCCAATGGGCAAATTTGGCCAGGGTTATACCCCTACTCTTTTACAAAGGACATCCTGGGATTTTTAATGACCACAGAGAGTCAGGACCTCTGTTTAATGTCATTGTAGTATAGTGTCCCTATATTGGGGTGTTAGGACCACACAGACCACAGGGTAAGCACCCCCTGCTGGCCTCACTAACACCCCTTCCAGCAGCAACCTATTTTTCCCAGGAGGTCTCCCATCCAGTTACTGACCAGGCTCAGTCCTGCTTAGCTTCAGTGGGCAACCAGTCATGGGCTACAGGGTGATTTTCATTTTTGGGTGAACTATCCCTTTAAGCATGTAGCACAACAATAATGATAGCATAACATAGAGAAATGTTTGTTTGAGTGTATGAATACCTTAAAGATCTTGATTGGATCTTCACAGTTTCTTTGTTGGGCGACATCACACAGGCGAGCTGTGATGTCAATACGTCTGCAGATGTCCATGTCCACTTTCATGGCCTTCTCCTGGATCTTACTGTCCAGCTCTGACAGGTTCTGTATGTGTGCAGATTTGTGTGAGTATATGTGTGTCATTTGGAGCAAGAATAACTAGATAATTATTAACTCATTTCTATAAAATACTTAGTATGTTAGTAATCACGGCACTGGAGTTTCAGATGGTGTGAAACTGAAACTGCACTGGTATGTCTATTTTGGTACACAATGAGGAAAACTGTGATGTTTGTGTTCTTTGGACATACAGCTAACTCATTCTCAAAAACAAGCTATTTTTAACTCTTTGAACTGTGTGATAAGTCTTTTCTGGGAAAAGTATTTGATACAAAGAAGGGTAATGTCTCATTTTCAGATCAAACACATTCAGAAGATTTAAATAAAGTGCTAATCATGGAAAGTGTGTTTGCGTGTGAGCGTTTATGTGGACAAAAGCACAAAGCTCATATATTTCCCTTAAAGGGATAGTTCACCCAAAAATGAAAATCATTTAACGTAACTCACCCTCATTTTATTCCAAATCTGTATGAGTTTCATTCTTCTGTTGAACACAAAAGAAGATATTTTAAAGAATTTTGGTAACCAGACAGTTGATGGCACCCATTGACTTTTTTTTTCCTACTATGGAAGTCAGTGGGTGCCGTCAACTGTTTGGGTACCAACATTCTTTAAAATATCTTCTTTTGCGTTCAACAGAAAAAGAAACTCATACAGATTTGGAACCACTTGAGGGTGAGTAAGTAATGACAATTTTCATTTTAGGGTGAACTCACCCTTTCTGAAGCATTTCTCCAGAAAATGTGATGACCGTGGTCTGCTCTTGACAAATGTTGGTGCTATGAGCTTAGCTGCTATGAATACACATACTGTTCATGAGCTCGCCAGAAACAAACCCCTGAGTGTGTGTGACTTGTTGAATTAAACTCTACATGAGCAATGTAATGAAATCAATTGGCTGCTATAAAAAGACAGCTTAGACCAACATAAATTCCTATGCTGGTCCAGGCCGGTTTGTGCTGCTCTGGTACTGGTCAATCAGTGTGTTCTTTATAACTCAGTACCCACTATCCAGTACCCATTCACTGCTATTGCATGGAAAACAACTTTAGCATTCTTTTAAATAGAGTGGTGCAGGAATGACATATTTTTGTAGGCCAAAACCCGTAAACGAGTTAGCAATACCAGAGTTTTAACACTTCTGGTTCCATCGTCCCAAGGTCAATGGGCTTTTTGAATGGGATTTTGGTTAAATGTTTGAAAGGTTTAAAGGTTCGGAACGACATGAGTGTGAGTAAATAATTTCATTTTCATTTTGGGTGGTAATTTTCTGTCCAGTCCAGTGTGTTTGGGGCATGTATTTGTTGTTTGAGTGTACTGAGAGTGTGTTTTGCTTCTCACGTTGCTCATGAGTCCTTTAAAGAGCACGAGTTCAGCTTTCAGCTGTTGCACCTTGAGGGCCAACTCATCCTGACATACTTCACTCTCCTGTAGGTCCTACACACATAGACAAATGCATATCCATTATTATTATTATTATTATACAATTATTTTCCTGTATAAATAACACATTTTCTTGGCCAAAATCATCACAATGTTACTCATATAATTCCAAAAAACTCTACTTCATGTCTAACAGTATGACAATAAATCTACTGACCCACATAGAGCAAAAATATACATACAATAATTACATACTGAACATTGTGAACATTTAGAAACTGTAACTTATAATTAAGTTACTAGAAGAGCTTTTTTTTACCAACCACAAACTCTTGAATGGTTATGTATTTAAAGACTTTGTTTAACATTATTCTAGTGAACTTAAAATCAATTAATCAATTAATATCTACAAACAGCACATGGTAGAGAAGCAAAGAGATGGTTTGGCTTGAAAAGGTGTTCCTCACCTCCTGTAGATCATTCATTCTCTGTTCCATGTCCATTCTCATGGTGTATTCCTCTTCCCATCTGAGAGGAGAAAACAAGAACTTCAGGACCAACAGCAGAGCATGTGACCCAACGACAGGAACTTCTCAATTTAGCTAAAATCAACAATAAAAAGTGGTCCATTTGACAATATTTTAAAGCCTAAAATTTAAGCCATTATTTACTGATAATCTTTCTACCCTAGCTCTCTCTGGTGCATTCAAAAGAAGAGAAATCAAATCTTTAAGTGAATCAGGTTCAAAAAAATGGTTTAAATTATTAATTTGGATCTGACTGACTTAATGAGTCAGTATGTTTCTCACATAAAAGTATCACATAACTTGACAAGACTTGGAATATAGCGCACAAATCATATGGATCACTTTTATGATACTTTTACATCCTTTTTGGATCATAAAAACTCCAATTAAATACTGCTCGGAAGATCTTGTAAAGCAGGAAAAAGCATGCGATTGTTCCTGTTACAGAAGAAAATGCTGATTTGTAATTTACATGCGCAAGTGTTTTTGTTTCTGTGAGTATGCTAGCTCAACTTAAGTGCATCTATTCAGTCCTTTGAAAATCCATCAGCCCAGTCAGCTCTACAGTAATTTACTGTGTGGCTGTTCAACAGTAATATTGTCCAGTGCAGTAGTATAGTGCAATGAGGTGGAACCAAACAAGCCCTGTCCTTATGTAAGAGCTAATTAACATTCAGAGCATTGCAGCAGCCTCTACATTTATTAAACATCCTCACTGGACTGCAAGGTTGGTTTGAGGCCGTGCATTACTGCCAATTCAAGGTGCAAACATACAATTACTGAGGGGAAGGACAGATAACGTGAGCGACGGGAGGAGAGAGGGTGGAGAGAGAGAGAGCTTCTCTGCAGCCTGAGCTCTTGTGTATGTACTGCAATGCAGATATAACAGATCACTGCTGCTGGATGCCGTGGCTGCAATAGAGCGGCTTAAATGAGACAAATGATACAAATAGCAAGTGTGTTCAATTGCAGAAATTATAATGTGAATTTAATGTGCTTATTATTGGACCAGTAATTTTCCAAAAGCACATAATTTTAGTTTCTATCCTTCTACATTACCATTCATACAGTCTAAAATGCTGGGTTAAAAACAACCCAAGTTTTAACCCAGTGGTTGGGTTATGTTTGCAACCTTTAATTCAGCTACTGTTTAAAAATTACTGTATTGCTTGCTTACAATGAACCCAAAATATGTTGGAAATGAACATTTATTAATATGTGTAATAAATGAACATTTATTAATAAGATTAATGAATAATAAACATTTATAAAATTGCTTATTAATAAATAATGTTCACCTTTTGATTATTATTTTTGCATCTAGTAATTATGTGTCTGATTTTAATTTCCAAACTATTTTGGGTTCATTTTAAGCAGACATATAGTAATTTTTAAACAATAGTTGGGTTAAATAAAACTGCCCAGCAGGTAGGGC
This sequence comes from Ctenopharyngodon idella, assembly GCF_019924925.1. NCBI lineage: Eukaryota > Metazoa > Chordata > Actinopteri > Cypriniformes > Xenocyprididae > Ctenopharyngodon > Ctenopharyngodon idella. The sequence continues at coordinate 11,565,878 of NC_067235.1, read as the reverse complement.
AAACATTTAACCCAATCGCTTAGTTTGTCCATTTTCAACCCAACTTGGGTTGTTTTTAACCCAACATTTTTTAGAGCGTAATTTAGGGTCTCATACTCTCATACTCACTAAGGATGCATTTATTTGATCAAATAAACAGTAAACATAGTGATATTGTGAAATATTATTATAACTGAAAATAACTGTTTTGTATATTAATATATTTTAAAATGTAATTTATTCATGTCAAAGCTTAATTTTCAGCATCATTACTCCAGTCTTCAGTGTCACGTGATCCTTCAGGAATCATACTAATATGCTGATTTGATGCTCAAGAATTCAAATCACTAATTCAATGATTCATTTGCATCACTCATCACTCAAAAATTTTCATTAAAAGGCACAATATGTAAGATTTTTCTATTAAAATGTCCAAAAACCACTAGAACAATGTTATATATTTTGTTGACTTGTGTACTTACATAATCCCAAATGTTTCCAAGAATGTTTAAATCCAGAAAAATAAGCAATTTTAACCAGGACACGGACCATGTCCGTGCGTCGCATATCAATGACATCATACCCACGTTACCCTCGGTTTCCGGTTTTATTTTGTAGAAACCATGGAAACACCAAAGACGCTTTAATATATTATGTGTTTTATTAGACAGGTGAGCAACTGTTTGGATACATTCATCGACAGAAAACTAATCATGTTATATAGCTCAACATAGTATGTCTTATTGTTTAAATCTTGTTTTCTTGATTTACCACGAGTACCATGTTTTACCATGCCTAATATCAATCTAGCTTACTGCAGTGTGCAACAAGAGTTTCATAGTAGCCGCTGAGCGAACGCAGAGTAGCACTATAACAACTTTCAACACTCAAATGTATCTTATATGATAAACAGCGCTGCGTTACCCCACATACGCTTGACCGGAAGAAGCAGAAGCGGTCGTCATAATAAAAGTTCCGCTGCTCTCAAGCTGTGTGTCACGCTCGTCTCTCATTAGCAATTGCTCCAGCAGCCTCGTTCAGCTCCCACAGCACTCGGCCCTGCTCTGCTTCATACTACAGTAACGTTAATTATCTCATCCATGAACATGATTTCTGCCCGAGTCCCATCCCGATTCTTTTCCACCGGCTGTAGACGTGAAGACAACACCTCCCATGATTCCGTGAAATCAAGGCGTCATCAAGCTACACCTTTGTTTTTGAATAAGTGACCTCTAGCGGTGAATAGTTACATTGTGCCTTTAAAATTTTTTGCTAGTTTCAGCCTGACGCAGTTATCATTTTCACGTCCTGCGCCACGTTGTTTAAATATTTGTGCGCCCATGGGTGTGCTGGTCTGAAAACGAGGTGTGTTCAGGCGCATTGTTGCCGTGTTACTATTTTGAGGCAACTGAAATAGACTGCGCCATTGACCAACTGAAACCTGGTCTAAAGTAAATGGCGCAATATTTGTTTTGTTATTTAAAGAGTGCGTTAGTAATATGCGGGTGCACAATGCGTGTACACTCTGCTTGTTACACACACAGGGACGTGCAGCAGCATTTTTATCTCTTTATAAAGATAAAAATGCTTTCGTGGAAGCCGGCTTTTCCCATAGATGGTCTGCTTGCGCACTTTAACCTCGCGCACGAGCAGATCCGCTTCCTCACTAGAGAAGCATTCGGTTTTTCCACTTGCAAATTCCGTCATGTAAATAGCGAATCCGCCATGGTGCGAGCGCAACTGGCTTTTAAAAGGAATGGGAGATGAGAATGTGATTGGTTTATTACACGTTACGCCCAAAACATACCCATTACTCATTAAGAGAATAGGGACAACCCTTTTAGACCATTTTGTGGATTCGGACACGCCCTAAGTGCACTTGCGCCGTGCGCTTTAGACTATGCGCTTATATCGTTAAAATAGGGCCCATACATTGGTAAATGTTGCTGTTCATGACTATGTTTTGTTATATTTGTGGATATGAACTGTGTGCTTTCAGCTGTTCTGAACACTTTTGGGATGAATCGGAACGCTGACTGTGAGCCAGGCCCCATTAATCAACATTACTGCATGACCTTCCTGATGCTCTTGAGTCTGAATAGAAGCAAATCCTGCATCCTTGTTTCAACATCTAGTGGAAATCTGTCCCTGAAGAGAGGAAGCTGTTATTGCAGCAAAGAGAGGGATTAATGCTTTGCCACACTTTTGAAATTAAATGTTTTAAGACAAAAGAGCATCAGGGAGGTCAGACACTGATGTTGAGTGATGGGACCCGGTTTGCAGTTCCAATTCATCCCAAAGGTGTTCAAATAGGATACTAAGTCACAACAGACATAGTAAACAGTTTCTTTATGCTCCCTGCTTTGTGCACAGGTCATTTTAGAACCTCTTTACTAAACTGTTTTGTCACACAGAATTGTCTAAACTTTCAGATTTGTTTTAGAAAGGAGTGCCCACACAATGTTGGCCATATACACTAAAGTTCAAAAGTTTGGAGTAAGTACCTTTATTTATTTACTGTACACATAGCATTGATCAAAAGTGACACTAAAGACATTTATAATGTTACAAAAGATTGCTCTTTCAAATAAATATTGTTCTATTCATCAAAGAATCCTGAAGAAAATGTATCATGGTTTCCACAAAAATATTAAGCAGCACTGTATTCAACATTGATAATAATATGAAACGTTACTTGAGCACCAAATCAGCATATTAGAATGATTTCTGAAGGATCATGTGACACTGAAGACTAGAGTAATGATGCTGAAAATTCAGCATTCAGCTACATTTTAAAATATATTTAAAAAGTTATTTTTGAAATTGTAATAATATTTCAGAATATTACTGATTTACTGTATTTTTGATCAAATATATGAAGCCTCAGTGAGACTTCTTCCAAAAACATTAAACAATCTTACCGACCCCAAACGTTTGAATGGAAAAACAAATGTGGAAACAAATTCCTTGATTACTTTTAACTAGATTTTCAGAGTATTCCATTTTGAATCTGCTTCGTTGAAATGATGGTTGTATAAATACTGGAATATAATACTGGATATAATCTTTTATCACAGAAAGATAGAAAAACACTTTCGAGGATGAGAGCCACAGACATTGAAAGGCTGCTTACTAAATTAGAAAGCCAAAACAGAAAATAAATACAGACAAGAAAGTCTGAGAAGAGCTGAAACCATTACCAGGGCAAATGACAAAGCAGTCAGATGGAGAGACGCTGAACACATGATAACATCTGCAGGCGGTTTTAAGACAGAGAGCCAAAATGACTTTTGTGCTTTTCAACAGTGTTTTCACCTGTCCTGATGAGTCAACAGACAGTAATGAGTTTGCGAACTGATGGTCCGTCCAGCCCTAAATAAAGCTGCTATACGTGACTGACAGCAGGCGGAATGCGGCGCTCGGGCCGCTGCAGGTTTGGACATAAAAGAGCCGTGGGCCTGACTGAATACCACCATTATAGACCTTATTTTTCCTCCAGCTGATTCTTATCTTCTAAATACTGTACATATGATCTCCCTTCCTTTTGCTTCTCATGTTGAACTCTAGCTTGGCAACTAGGTATATGATACTGTACATGAGTGTCATATGATATACATCTGAGAAAGTTAGAGTCCTTTTTAAAGTCCATTTATCTCCACCCATCCTAAACACCACCTCATATCACCTTCACAGATTACTAAGAGTATATTTATCCCATAGACTTCACAATAGTCCATTCAATAACCTCAGATTGATTCAAATAACTTCAGCAGCCGTTATAGTAGATATAGGTCTACTTCATGTCTCTGAACATGACTGCCAGCAGATGATTTATGCTCTATTTTATCCCACAAAAGCTGCAAGTCACAACTCATTCTCCTCTTTTTTAACAGATTCCACCAGCACTTTTTGTTGTGGTCTTAAACACCTGCAGGTTTGACTCTTTTCAGGTTTGAAAAGTAACCACTTCATGCAGGAAGTGCAAAGTGACTGCAGCCTGCTCTGCATTGAAACAAGGTTTGTTCGTGACTGAAGCACAGGTTATCAGAGGTCAATGCGAGTCAGGGCAGAACATGCAGAACATTGGAACATGCTGAAATAGCCCAGTGTACAGGTGTCTTATCCTTCTGAGATCCAGCAATAAGGTTTTGGCATTGAGATTTGGCAATAAATACAATGGGAAATGTCTGTGTCCACTAGTGAAAATATTGCATTTTTCCAATTCAGTACATTTTCATTGCAAATTATATTATCAATCAAGTCAAATTTAAACATTTCATTTGTTTCTAGATCCCAGGAGGTCATTCAATCTGGCAATCATGTCTCAAATCCATCATGACTCTCTACACTCCTGAAATCAGAGGGCCCAACACAGAAACCTTTTCTCATAAACAAACATTTAGCCATAATAATCATCTATATATATATATATTCACCTTCGCTTGTACTCATCCCTTTCCCTTTTGATTTTGGCCAGGACGTTGTAAAGTGCTCTGATCTCTGGAGTGATGGTGTCTATCTGGACACCCACACCGTCCGGGTGGACCCACGATACTCCGGGACTGGTGACCCGAGTCTCTGACCCGCTTCCCAGTTTTCGAGTGTGGTTGTAGGACCAGATAGTGCCTGGGAGGAAGCGAGGAGGAGGGTTGGGAGACGTCCCGATGCCAATGCTGCTTACTTGTGGAGTATTATTAGAGTTATTGGTGTTGGCCGAGGCGGATTCGGTGGTGGGTGTTGACAGACTAACCGTGATGGTTGGATTTCTGTTGGTGTTTGAGTCAGTTGTGATCCCATCATCAGCTTTATTGGGCTCAAGCTTGAGGACAGTCGTGAGAGAAGGCATAAACAACGTAGTGGGTCTTTTGGCAGAGTTGTTAGTGTTTTGGAAGGACAGAGACCCAGGCCGGACAGCAATAGGCCCAATAAACCCAGTCTGGACACCAATTTCTTTAGTCTTTCCGTCTTCCATGCATCCACCCGCACTGTTGCTGTTTAAAGCCTGCTGAAGCTGTAACTCCAATATCTTATTGCGTCTCTCCAGTTCATGCACTTTAGCCAGAAAGCATCGGAACCGCAGATTGAGGGTCTTCAGGACACTTATATTGGATCCCAGGTCGTTTCTCAATGCCATTGCTGTAGGTGGAGGAGGTTGGGACCAGTGGAGGGATGGACTGAAGTGCAGGTAAGAAGATGCCGTAAGGTCAAGTGCGGTTTGGGGGACGCCAGCAGGGATGGGTTGTTCTCCGAGGAAAAAAGAGGATGGGTCAGGAGCTCCGAAGACAGCAGCCTCGGGGAGTAAACCGGAGGGAGAATCGGGATGACCGGGACTTTCTGGATTCTGATGCTGTTGGTACTGCTGATGCTGCTGCTGATGATGATGATGGAGAGGAGAATTCATGCTACGGTACGGAAAACTGAAGCGCTGCAGATCGGGCATGAACACCAGCTATGTCTGACTTCAACAGTCTGACGTCAAAACAATTAACGGCTTGATTTCTAAGTCAATGAGACACAGTGACACGACAATATCCACATTTAACTCGTTAAAGCCTTATGTAACGAGATAAGAGTATTACAGCTTGCGCGTGAATGCTGAGTAAGGATGAACAGACGCTGATGGAGATGAAGCGACTCTCACTGCAGCAAACGATAAAAGAGAAAAATGTGGAGTAATTACAGAAGCATGCGATACCTCTATTCTAACAAGCAAAGTATAAAGTAAAAACGTTAATGGAATATGTTTCAAATAGGTCCAAACGAAAGTCTTGTGGCTTCCCTGCCTGGAAACCTGAATATGCTTGAGAGCTCGAGTGTCTGCAGCGCTTTAGTGCGGACACAACCGTAATATCAGCAGTAGCTCGCGTCTTTTGTCTGTTTACTTGAATATTCCAGAGCCGCAAAATAATATTTAGTAGGTGATATTACGGAAAAGTGTGTTTATATATAATATATCAGTGTTCGAATGCGAACAACAGCTCTCTGTATCCTATTCTCCTTCTGTGTTTGCTCTTAGAGGGGTACTTAAGGTAAAAACATATTACCTCATGCATCATAATAACAAAGCAATGCTGACGTCATAAATCTGCAACAAATAGCCCTTGTAATTCATTGGGTCTTATAGGGCTTCTGATTTAGGACTTTTTTTTTTTTTTGCAAACTACAAAATAAACATATCAAAGTCTTTTCATAATCGTAAACTTTATTTACATTTCACATTTATTCAGAAATAGCTGCAATACTTTGGAATGGATAGTGCTCTCTAAATATGTAAAAACATAAATACAATATGAAAATTCTTAAAATATTTGGTTACATAAAATATTAATAAATAAATAAATACACTGGATTCAATAATAACACAAAGGACAAAATACATATGAAAATACTTACTATCTCCTCATGTGTCAAAGAACCAGTGTTAAACTGAATGGGTGCATTTGTTAGCGTGTAAAATCTCACACTGGATGACACTTATAGAAAAAAAAGACTATATTTTAACTAAAAGACAGATAGGCCTACTTTGAGCTAAATAACTGCATTAGGAACTACTGTTTTTGTCTTAGATATCAGCAGGCATCACTCCTCGCCCGTCAACAAGCTGCTAAAGGTGGATTCTCTAAATCTTTTTTCTCTCTTTCCACCTCTTTCCCTCTCTCTCTATCTAAGTTGGCCTGTGTATCTAAGGTTGTAGTATCCAAGGATGCCCACCCGACTGACGCATTGTCCTGACAGGACCCTCTCTTCCCTCTACTCTTCCGTGAGGAATCTTTTTTCACTCGCTCCCCAGATGGCTGCCTAGTAGGTGTGCTTCTTCTTCTCCAGCTGTGAATATAAGAGAGAGTGACGCTTCCACCATGCCCTGCATGTGTGGAAAATACAGAGACAGAAATGTGAGAAAATACAGAGAAATTAAAATGAATAAAAATGTATAAATATAGAATAGATAGATAGATAGATAGATAGATAGACAAGCAGACAGACAGACAGACAGATAGACAGACAGACAGACAGACAGACAGAGAGATAGATAGATAGATAGATAGATAGATAGATAGATAGACAGACAGACAGACAGACAGACAGACAGACAGATAGATAGTTAGATAGATAGATAGATAGATAGATAGATAGATAGATAGATACATAGATAGATAGATAGATCTAATAGTAATCTAATCAATTAGCTCCTGACCATAAGAATCACTTCCACTTGTGCTCCTTCCTCTCCTTCTCTCTCCATCTTTTCCTCTCAAGCACAGGAGATCATAGACGTCCTCCCTGAAGTCACGGTTCATGATCTGGTAGATGAAGGGGTTTATCATGCAGTGGGACTTGGCAAGAATAGCAGGGATGAGTGTGACCTCTGGCTTCAGGATGGACACAAGATGTGACCGGTGTTCATCCATTCCTCCATGTGCAGAACCCACAGATGAACTGGATCCATGATGCTCTACTGAATGGGAATGATCTGAAGTCATGTTCTTCCAGGTACCAAAAGCATCTCCGAAGTGTTCTGAAGAGGTCCAGTTAATGAGGAACGGAAACCCAAAGACGTCAGAGAACCCTCCGCCATGGCCGACGGCTGCTCCTGATATTCCGCCCGGGAGAGGAGTTCCTCCGTCTTCCCCGAGGTGCTCTTCTCTGGCAGTCAAAGCGGAATAGAGGGAAACAATCGCATAGGGGGTCCAGGCAATCAGAAATGAGGAACACACCACTGCTGCTATCTGCAACGGAAAGTTTCAGAAACTGTGTACTGTCATACAAGGAGGAAATGAGACATTGTATGTGAGTCATGAAAAAGAGAAATTTGAATAAAAAATGTGGAGGTAAAAGCAGGGGTAGAATCGGGGAGACATCTGTTGTACCATTTGTGATGAAATCAGCAGGGCTATTTATAGTTGTTTTTTATTTTTTTAAGTCTCTTTTTATTTTTATTTTTAGATGGTATTTTCAACTTAATTTGATCTTTGTCCATTTTAGTTTTTTTAGTGTTTTAAGGCCTTCAAAGTTGTGCTAACTGGTATCATTTCAAATTTTTAATAGTGTTAAAATTCTCAGCATAGTTATTTAAAGGCATTTTTAGACGATCACAACTACCTTTTCATACCAACTTTAAAGCAAGCAGGTTGTCAAGGTATACCATATATCACACATCAAAAAATAAAATTAATTTGTAGGCTTTTTTTTTTTTCATTTATTTAATTTAGTTCCATTTGTTTCACAGTAATTTATTTATCTATTATTTTATTTATTTTTATGTGAACATTAACTCTAAAAAATAACGTGTTGGCTCAACAAAAAAAATAACGCAACAGTTTGCATCAATTTTTTGGAGTTATGACAAGTTTGAGTGAATTTACATTCAACCAACAAGCTACATTGAGTTAGAGGAACTTAATTTGTAGCATAAACACAAATTTTTAAGTTGATTACTTAGAAAAAATTAAGTCGTTCTAACTACCAGAGTTGTAGCCCTGGAACCATCTATTTCAGTTCAAATTAACAGCTATCATAGCACATACAAACAAAACTTATTTAACATGTATAATTATTTTAAGATATTACTGTCACTGGCATCAGCGCAGTCATTGCTTATAGAGTCAATGTAGTGTTTACCTTCATGTATCTACTCTTCAGCACAATGGTAACCACAAAAACTTTAAAACGCCTTTAAATGTCAAACATAACGGCATTAAACACTAACAGGTCAAATAAATTAACACTTAATTTCAACATTTATTCTCCTTATCCAGTCCTATGCAAAGCATGGGAACTAGAAATCCACTGCCTAATCTCCGAAGTTTTCAAGACAATTTCATTAAGTTACTACAACCTAATTTTTTTTTTTTTTTTTTTTTTAAAAAGCCAATTAACTTACAGATGATATTAAGTTGATGTAATGATCAACATTATTATATCAACAGAACTTTAGAAAATAATGTTTGTAACTTAAAAGTTTTAATTAAAACAATAAATTAGAATTTTTAACTTGCAACTATGCATTTATTTAAGTTGTGATAACAGGTCCAGTGAATTACTTTTCAGAGTGCAATACACTTTCATGGCATTTTATAACTATTTTACGTGTTGGCAAATTGGTGGCGAATTCATACGAATTTGTACAATCTCATTCGTACATTTTTGTACAACCTGCTTACACACATATAGGCGTAATTTGCGGGTGGGACGGGTGGGATGTGTCCCCACCACTTATAGCCAGGGTCAATATTGTCCCCACCACTTTTTGAAACATCTCGCAGCACGGACGTATCTAATACAAAAGAAACATCTCTAGTTGATTAGCAAATCGCACGCTTGTGTTAAATAAGAGGCGAACTGGTGCCGGTATGTGTTGTTTTTGAAATCATGCTGAGTGCTTGTTGCCGCTGTTATCAGTGGCGCAACAGTTCTTTTGATGCTCGTGCACACTGCGCAGTCTTCACACGGACGAGCGCTTCAATCTATCGCTTAACGCTGTTGCGGAGACTCTATCCGTTCCGGTGAAATCACAAAACAAAATGCACACAAACATGTCCCTACTCTTGATATACAATCACTGCTTTGGTTTTTAATGAGGAAAAAATAAAATAAACTATATAGTGGGGATTAGAACCCAGAAGCTCTGGCACGCTTGACAAAAATTCTACCATCGGACCATTAGGCCATATGCAGTTTTAAAGGGGATCTACGTATTTATTCACTAATGTAAATACTCTTGAGACTAACAATATAGTGTATTATTGTAGATGTAAGGATGAAACTATCACATTAAACATGAGTTCTATGTCAATAAATGTTGTTCATTTATTATTGATGAACCCCCCCACCCCAACACACACACACACTCCTGTCCCACCCACTTTTTAAAACAAAGTTACGCCATTGCTTACACACCACTAAGGGTTAGGTTTAGGACCTTCATAATTACCTCTTTTTCTCTCAAAAATGTGTTTTCCTACAAATCAAACTGTATGAATTCTTACAAAATTGCCCACTCGTAAAATAGTTTTGTCCGAGAAGAGGGTCCTTTCCAAAGGTATTATGGGTGATGAGCTTGTACCTTTGTCAGCCGAAGATCTTTGCTGCTGTGAGTAACATTGGATGAAGGGATTGAAGCCAATATACGACCAGACCAATACACCTGAAATCACACAACAATGTAGCAACACTTCAATTCACCTTAATGGTTCTTCAGTCAACATTTGGATTAAACTGTCAAATAACAATTGATCGTAAACATCACATTTTTATATCAGAGTGAAGTAAAATGATCTTGACATGTCTTCGCTGTTTTATAATCCTTATTAATACGGATAATCTCTACTGTTTAACTCACCCTGATGATAATAGCAAGGTATGAAGCGATGATAGTGAGGGTGGGAACTCCAAAGCAGAGTAACAGGATCAGGAAAATATAGACTCTATCATTGAGTGACGACTTCATCCTCCACCTGTGGCCACAGGAATCAATGCATGAACACATCAACACATATTTTCTGTGCTGTGGGCATGTTCAGCTGGTTTGTGGGTAAAATAACTTTGAGCTGGTTAAAAGTGAAAGCCTTTTAAAAGCCCTAGAGAATGCATTATGAAAACACCAACAAATCACTGGGGAAATGGTTAGAAACCCCTTTACAGCGCTATGGTTCATTACCAGTTTATGGTGCAGCTGGTTCCAAACGGTTCCGGGCCATAACTACCAAACCCAAACAAAGGAAGTAAAGCCCAGAACAATGTATAGATCCACACCAGAGCAACAGACAGAGAGGCATGTTTTCTTTCAATCCACTGACCTGAGAAAAGGGAAAAGGTACATTAGTAATCATCTAAAAGCTTGCTTGATGGCTCCATTGTTTGTCGCATAGGATTAAAATGTACTGGTATTATTGTATCGATTGTCACAGCCTGATTCTGTTAGCTGAGAGAAAGATGTGCAGTCCATCTGAAATAGAGATCTCTGTTTTGCACTAAAAATGCATAAATGACAACTATCTCCGTGTTGAGTTTGTGCAATGATATACTATACTTTCAAGTAGGAAGGCAAATTGTAATTGGCAAATGTATTGCAATAAATTTCTTCAATCACAAATCAGCTTAAGTAATCTCATTTTCTCAGCGTATGCTCTGTTCTCTCTCTCTGCCTGAAAAAGAAAAAAGTGCTGTTGAATGATTTTTTGGGAAAAATTTCAAAAACAAATAATTCTGCAAGCAGCAATTATCGGGGTTCAAGAGCTTTAAGGCCTTTAAGCACATGCCTAAAAAACTATTAGCCTGTAACCATCTCGATCAAAGATGGAAAAGACCAAACAGCCAATACAGGCAATTTACTATAGGAAATATATGGTTTTTAAAGCTTTTATCGAGGTTGAGCCAAAAACCTAGGACTAGTTCGCCAAAGTTGTTTTTTGAAATAATCTTCAATATTTAATGAATGATTTGATGGACAGCGGCAGTCCTAGAGGCAAAGTTGCTCAGAATGAGGTGTGATGTACAATGCTTAATGCACATGAAAAACGCTAAGGCGACCACCAGTGGTCGATTTTTATCTAATTTCTCACAGGCCTCTAGGGCAGGGGTTCCCAAACACATTCCTGGAGCCTCCCCAACGCTGCATATTTTCCATGTCTCCTTAATCAAACACAACTGATTCAGATCATCAGCTCATTAGTCGAGACTCCAAGACAGGGGTGTCCATACTTGGTCCTGGAGGGCCACTGTCCTGCAGAGTTTAGCTCCAACTTACCTCAACACACCTGCCTGGAAGTTTCCTGTATGCCTAAAAACCTTGATTAGCTGGTTAAGGTGTGTTTAATTGGGGTTGGAGCTAAACTCTGCAGGACAGTGGCCCTCCAGGAGCAGGATTGGACACCCCTGCTAAAAGACCTGAAATGGGTGTATCAGACAAAGGAGACATGCAGTGCGGGGGAGGCTCCAGGAATGTGTTTGGGAACCCCTGCTCTTGAGTCAAACGACCTCCGTTAACCTTGTCTGATAGCTGCTCAAATTCATTGGCCAATGGTGGACATGTTTTTTGAGATACGCCAATGTCCTCATAGACAATCATGGCACCTTGGACAAAGACACTGCATGCTAATTTTCAAGTCAATCAGACTAACTGTGAAGTAGTTATAGCCATTTTCATGTTTTTATTCCTGTTATAGCACCACCAAGTGGCCAGTCACCGCTGCCTTTTTCACGCAATCACAGAACGAGCTCTTTCATAGGTGTGCTGAGTTTGGTGAAAATATCTCATTCTGTTCATGAGCCATTTTAGTGAAGATAGCTACACCCACTTCAAACATTTTGGCGGCCCTTAGGGACTGTGAATGAAAATTTCAACTTTTTTGATAATTATTGACAATCAGACTCTTGCTGCACTGGTTTAGTTCTGATTGGGAAAAAACCTAGGACTAGTTCGCAAAAGTAGGTTTTTCAAAAAATCCAAAATACCCGAACATTTCAACAATCAAATTCCATTCATTTTATCCATCTTGAGCCAAGGATTTCAACAATACAAGACACTTGAGCTTACGCCGAATGGTTTAGGAGTTATGAGCGATTTCGTGCTTTTGTCCAACAATGACAACCAAATTCTGCAATTTCATCCTGCTGTGAAAATAAATGACTGGGTAGGCCTTGTACCTTAATCTCAGTAATGTACAAGAATTCAAACTGATGTACAAAATCTAAACAAAATTATACTTCAAACAATAAAATAGGGAGAATTACCATATCGAACGCTACAGATCTTGAAGCAGCGGTCGAGGGAGATAAGGCAGGTGGTGATGAGAGACCCAATACCAAAAACAAAGCCCTGCATCCCATACCAGATACATCCTGTTTCCCCAAAAATCCATGCATGGGACAGACTAAAAGAGACAAATAGGGAGAAACACATTTTTTTAGAACACTAACAAAATCCTGAGCACAGCAAGTCCAAAAATACCCAGAAGAACTACATATTTAATATGCTCACATTCTGCAGTTATAAGGGTTTATATTCTCTAAGACTACACTTTACCCATTTCTTAAAAACTTAGGTTATGTTGTATATGTATAGGCTATATAAGTCCACAAGCCAAAAAGTCAGACATGATGATTTTTATCCACATACTGTATTGACCCAAGATTGTAGATGCCCAAAGATTTTTCTCTTCATTTTCTTCACAAATCTATTTCTCTACTTCCTTCACCTGAGGGCATGTTTTGGTGGTTTGTGTGAGGAAAAAATACTTTCAGTAATATAAAAGTGAGACCCGTTTGGCCCCTTGAGAATCCACTCCAAATTCTTTTGAAAGTGTTTGCTCGAGATTTCAAAGGATTTTGTTTTCTTTTTTCCTCAAAAATCTATTCCTGACATTCAGAGAAGTATAAAGACGGGAATTAAATAAAGCAATAAAACTGATTCGAGAGTACATCTAAAGTGCTTTCCCTTGACCAAATGTCCTGTTAAATCCTCTCTAAAATCAAATCAGATCAATATTATTCCTTGTGTAGATGTTCTACATTATGTAATAGCATCATCAATGGCTTATATTCGGACTGTCAATCTTCTTTCTTAACCAACACAATATTTTGACCTTGACTGGCACTCACACACTCCAGAAGATACGGAGGGATAATAACAAGAGCGAGTGATGCAGACGATGTCATAGACTAATACAGGCTTTAGCAAAGAGGAGCTTTTATATACTTACAATGTACACGATTGACATGCCAAGCAAACTTAATTTAACCCTTCAAAATACATGTTAAAAATCATGCTCTATGTAAATGTTCCTTCTAAAATTGCAGTCAGTACAGGCAGTTGCGACACCTTGAGATGATGAGACATGGCGCCCCCAGCAGGCTGTAGCCGAAATCACAAACAGCCAGATTGATTGTCATCAGCTCGTGCGCTCTGAGCTTCTTTCTCCTCTGACCGTAAACCACCAATACCAGCCCATTCCCAACCACAGACACCACACCTGGGACAGAAATGTAGATAGTGTCAACTGTCATCTAACACAACCAAAAGTTCAGTTATCCTCATATTTAAGGTGATAAAAAAGCAAGAATTTCATCATAGATTAAATTGATCATTTTAATATTATATATATATATATATATATATTTGCTTTTAATGGGACAGTACATGTAATTTTACAGAAAGGTTTTTAAAAGTAAAAAAAAAAAAATAGTTAATGAATGTATAATTTATGTTTTTTTTTTTAATGAACCACTGTTTTTTAGCATAACAATTTTATGTTCTGTGTCCAGTAAAATTACTCATCAGTCTCATCTGGACAAGCAGACTTACCAAACACTGCCAGAAAACACTTACTTTACATAAAGCAAAACAAAACATGATATATACAGTAGTGTTACCATTTATTGATGTGCCTCATATGCTTTTTTGAATATTACTTTTCATGTAGTGTGTAATATAGCTGTTTGTGAATGTAAAGGTCAGCAAAGTTTCAGTGATCAAAGTGCACGATAAATGGAGTTATTGTCTCCCAAAAGAAAGAACTGATTCTCAGCTGCCTAAAACGAGTCTTCAGTAATTTCAGTCTTACTTCCTGCACAAACCTATGTAGGTTTGTAACGAATTTGCATAATTGCCAGCCTATGGTCTTCATTGGCTGCCTGGGAAGAACATCTACTTTGCCCCGCCCTCAAAGGCTGTAGTTGTAGCTGAGGCCTGGAAGAGTTTGGTTCGTGTTTCGACATTTCAAGAAGACACTGTTTTTTGCGCTATGGAAAAAAAAAAAAAACACTGAGGAAGCCTCCTGGGCTGAAATTCAGGTATGGTAAAGGGTGTTTCCCCGGTGTGGGCGTGGCCTAAATGCGCTCTGTTTCTATGCGCCATAAGCGGTAGAGCAATCGCAACAGACTGGGCCATCTGACCAATCAGAGCAGAGCAGGCGCTCCGAAAGGAGGAGTTTAGAGAGATCGAATCCATTATCAAACAATTTCAGATACTGAGAATAGAGGTGCTGCAATTTATGCAATGAGAAAATTAAAGTGTTTTTTTTTTATCTTGAATGTACGTAAACTTATTATAGGAGACCTCCAAAACAAAATTAGGAACCTTTAAAAAATATAATTAATAGGTTTTAATGTGCAGTTCATGTGTGCATTATTACTGTCACATTGGACATAAGCGTCTGTTAAATGGGGGCATAAATTGCTATGCTGATAATGATCTGTGATGAAAAAATAAAAGAGAATGGACATTAGAAGCATTTTCAAATGTGGTCTTGCTAATTTTGCTAAAGCCCGCTATATATTAAACAATAATAATATAAAAGATATCTTCAAAATAATAATGTAGCATTAATAATGACATAGAAACAGATAACAGACCTGCAATGATGAGGAAGATGGCTATGCTGAGGTCAGCGGATGAAGAGAGTTGTGAGCGGAAGGCATGAGGGACGGAGGACGGGACAGAGATAGACCCCATCCATGAGCCATTCACTCTCTTAGACATGAACTAACAGAGACATAGAAAGGAAAAGACAGAGAAAGACAGAGACATAATGAGACAGTGCTGCTGTGCCCAGAAACAATGAAATCCATTAACTAAAATGATGAACTTACATGAAAATCAAACAAATACAGTCGCATATTCAAACATAAGTTTTAAAGCTCATGCTTTATGTTTGGAACCTTAAAGGGATAGTTCGCCCAAAAATGAAAACTCTGTCATCATTTACTCCACCTCAAGTTTTTCCAAACCTGTATGAATCTCTCCGTTCTGCTGAACACAAAGGAAGATATTTGGAAGAATGTTTGTAACCAAGCAGATCTCGTCCCCCATTGACTACCATAGTAGGAAAAGAAATACTGTGGCAATCAATGGGGGCGAGATCTGCTTGGTTACAAACATTCTTCCAAATACTTTCCTTTGTGTACAGCAAAACAAAGACATTTATACAAGTTTGGAACAACTTGAGGGGGAGTAAATGATGACAGAGTTTTCATTTTTGGGTGAACTATCCCTTTAAGACCAAAATGATTTTTGTATAAAAATAATAGTAGAATAGTTCAAAATGAACCTGTTTTTCGCTTTAAATTCATTTAAATATTTTTTAAAACAAATATTATTGAAGCATTAATCCTCTGTTGTGTCAAGCATGCTTTATAGAAATGTGACTGCTGAAGTTATCAAATTATTAGAAAAAAACTATTAATTTGATACCTCAATGTTAGAGATATTATCATAACAGTATCACTTTACAGTAATGTTCTATATGTATTAACATTAGTTAATTCATTAGATATCATAAACTAACATAAACAAGAAACAATATTTTTTTAAATATAAATATTATTAGATATTTTATTATAATTTTAAGAATTAATTATTATTAATTATTAATTTCTTTGCTCATTGTTAGTTCCTATTATACAACTTTTAATTTTAAAAATGTCTTATTAAAATTAGAAATGGATATTAACAGATAAATAAATGCTGTAAACATCTCAATTGCAATAAATAGTGTTGATGTATAGCTTGTTACCCAAACATTCTCACTTAGAAAATATTCATGGAGGAAAATGTTCAAGTATTTCACTGAAGCTAGCAACATAATTCAAACTATTTCATAATTTAAATTCATAATTCTTTAAAGTGTCAAATAAAATATGGTCACATCTGAGCAAAGGACAAGGTGAAAGTTTTTTACTCACCTCCCTATTTGTCAATCTACCTCTTCTTTGTTTACTTCTCTGTCTTTTTCAGTCTGCCGCTCTCAGTTAATCTCAAAGTGAAATGCTCGCTTTTCAGTCTTAAGCCTCTTTTGTTTCTGTTGCTCTCTGTTTATACGGCAGGAGCGAATCAATTTCGCTGTGGTCAATCTGGCAGAGGACCATCAGGATTCAACAGTAACCCTCCCTTCCTTTTGAACACCCCCACCTCTCTCTTCATGAGCACCTCTACCTTCCTCTCATCCCTCTTTCACACTCCTTAGCAGTTTACCTCTGCGATTAGAGGATGCCACAGATGGAAGTTAGTTTTTATAGACAATGGGGTGCGTACATGATGTTTTAGTGAGATGAAAGAACATCATGGCAGACACAGCACTTTTTGGTGCTGTAAGATTAATAGAGTAGAGGCATAATCTGTGTATGTGGGTGAGAGAGAGAGGGGGGTGAGCCTTGCATATGGAAGAGTAATAGCAACCATCTGAACAAAGCAGCAACTAAAGTCTCTTAATCCTCTGTCTGCATTCTTATCAACAGAATTGAACCGCTTTAAAGTGCATATACACACACAAACATAAATGCACAAGTACCATAAATCCCGCAATCCTAGAATGTCTCAAGGCTAAATCATGAGTCAACTACATCTAAAACATTAATTTTGTTAAAAGATGATTGTTTGGACCCTAGCACTGTAAACAACTATTTCAATTTGCATTATTTTAGATAACGTCAACTCTAATATGATGCATGGTTAATAATGTTATGCACTCTTGAGTGATAGAGTGTAAAGTTTTTTCCCCCCTAAAGCATTACGCTCATCATTGGTAAATCTGTGCCATTCTAATGCAATGCATTAATGTTGAAACGTCTATTGGTCTTCTGACTCCCACATCAATAACATTGATAGACATATTTCATAAAGGCCCATCAGGTGAAATAATGGCATGTCTGTGTCAGGGTGCATTATTCATGGAAAACTACCCCCGATGCACAAATGGACAAAGTATTGAACTAATAGAGTGTGTCAGGGAGCAAAGGAGAATGTAACAGAGTGCTTAAATGAGAGCAGGGAAACTATTTAATTACCAACAGTAAGAGGTTAGAATATTTTAAAATCATTAAACATCAGACCAGGTTTAATAAAACTTACCTTGTAATATTCTCATGATTGGTGACGTCATTGATCGAGGCCCTTTCACTCGTAAAATTGGGGTTAACAGTGAAAGTTTATCTTTGTCATGTTTTGCATTCATAAACCTTGGTTAATGTTGTAATTTTGCGGTGTCCATATTGACTGGACAAGTGGAGCACACATGACTGGGCGGTTTAATTACAGCTTTGTTTCAATCTTGAGCATCAGTTGGGCTTGTATATTCGTTCACACCAAGAACGATAACTATTCTATAAAATGCTCAAGTTCTTTAATTAGTCGAGTGGTTTCTGATTGGTCATTTTTATCGTTCATCAACTGAAAACAAATACACATTCTGGAAGTGATTCTAATGATATCGTTCCTGTTTTGTTATTGTCTGGTTTGAATGGCCCTTAAGGGTTAGTTCACCCCAAAATTAAAATTCTGTCAATTACTCGTGTTGTTCTAAACTGGTAAAACTTTTATTTTCGGAACACAAATGAAGATATTTTTAATGAAATCTGAGAGCTTTCTTTTTCCACTAACAGTCTACTCAACTACCACTTTCGAGCCCCAGTAAGGTAGTAAAGACATCATCAAAATAATCCATGTGACTCCAGTGGTTTAACCTTGATGCACGAGTGTTGTGTTGACACGATGTGAACGTGTGTGGAGATTTACATTTTGCAAATAGTGTTTGTTTTTTTGCACCTACAAAGCACTCATGTCACTTCATTAAATTGAGGTTAAACCACTGGAGTCACATGGATTACTTTAATATTTACTACCTTTCTGGGGCTTGAAAGTGGTAGTTGCATAGACTGTCAATGGAGGGACAGAAAGCTCTCAGATTTAATCAAAAAGATCTTCATTTGTGTCCTGAAAAAGTCTTACAGTTTTGGAATGATATGAGCGTTAGTAATTAATGACAAAATTTTAATTATTTTGGACGAACTAACCCTTTAAGAATGAGAAAAGAAATTTCAAATGATTTTCTCACACGCTGTAATATGGAAGCTTGTTCCCAACCTGGAATAAAATACAAAAGGTAATCGTGACTTTCTCAGTTGATTATTTTTCCTCGCAATTGAGAGTTTACATCTCAGTCAATTGATTATATCTCACAATTCTGACTTTGATTATGAAATTAGAAAAGTCAGCTCACAATTCTGACATTCTCACAACTGCAAGTTTATACTTTGCAACTTAAAAAAAAAAAAAAAAGGCGAGAAGTCTAAAACTACCTTTTGTTCTTTATTCAGTGGCAGGAACAAGCTTCCATACAAAAATTAAAATGGCAAGTGAAAGTTATGGAAACCATAGAAAGCAAGTTAATATTCAGGCAAGAGTTAAATTTACGATAAACATAGTTGAGTACATTTTTGAAGTGGTGAACAAACTACAACAAATCATTTTTGCATTCACATTTGCCCCAATGGCAAGAAACCCCATGATTGAGTTTCCATAACTGCACTTGTTAGAATTCTTGTGCGTGAGTGCTTTAAAGAGCATCGTGAAGCTATTTAATTGGATCTCCCACTATGACCACTGACCAGCATTTACTCATTTGTTGAACCTTCCCAAGATGCTCTTACATCATGCATTTCAAATGAGTCTCCTGTGACCACTTGCATTCTGATTATGTTGAGACCCCCCTCCCTTTTTATTTCATGACTGATTTATTGAAATGAACATTGACAATTTTAGAATGAGTGCTCTGACCCAATAAGTCACTAGATTTAGATGAAATAAAGACAAAAGCTTCCATCCATTTCTCACAAACAGAGGACTTTATTCTGTCACAGGTTGTTAGCAGACAGAAAAGCCTTTTGAAGTCAACATCCATTTTTAAATCTCACAAAAACAGAACAGAGCATCTTCATATAAAAATAACATTGGTCTTCAAGTTAAGCATGTAATTTCCTTCCAGGCATGTGGTGCAAACATCCAACCAGATGAGAGGTGGGTCACGTATATCAAAAGTGGCAGAAAGGTCACATCTACTCCTTGGAGGCCATGTGTGCCATCAGGTCACAAACACGGTTGCTGTACCCGAACTCGTTGTCATACCTGTGGAAGGAAGAGAATGGATTAGTCCCATTCAAAAGCACACAAGCAAAGAGTTTCCAGAAGTATTGTTTCTTGTGCTCTTCAAGTGGAGTAAAAAAAAAAAACCCACTAAAATTGTGAGTTCAGAGGAAACAAATGACCAAGTGAAGCCATATTTACGAGAGAGGAAACTGAATTCTACATCATACACAAGTAGCAGAGTTGCACCACTGAAAGGGCAGAAAGATGACAGACTTCAACTATTACAGTAAAGTCAATACTGAAGGCCTATACATTCAAGCATTTCAGAGAGAAGTGTAATAAAGTCCTATAAATCTCTATAGAGATCAGTGAGAGAAGTCTACATTGAATTATCTTGCTAATTTTACATTCTGTACTTTAACTTTGAATTAATATGTAGTTATTGGGTTTGTTCAAGACGTAAAGGTTACTTTGAGTCAAGTATTACGACGTCACTGAGGTACAAGTTTACTAGGTGCTCTTGAAGGCAGCATCTTACCATGTGACCAGCTTGACAAAGTGATCGTTGAGGGCGATGCCAGCACCAGCATCAAAGATAGAGGAGCGACAATCCCCATTGAAGTCAGTGGACACAACCTGCACACACAAAGATTATACTATGCTGAAGACTTCTCCAAAACTTTTACACTCATAACCTTGACAATTTTTATGTGCATACCTGGTCCTCTGTGTATCCCAGAATGCCTTTCATGGGTCCATCAGCTGCAGCCTTGACCACTTTCTTGATATCATCATACTTGGCCTGTAGTCAGCAGAGGAGACATGAAAAGCCAACAGGTGTCAAATTGAGGTCGTTCAACTGAAACCATTTTTATCATGAAGGTTTGTAAATAAACTCACAGGTTTCTCAAGGCGGACGGTCAGATCCACCACAGACACATTGGGGGTGGGGACACGGAAGGCCATACCAGTAAGCTTGCTAAAAACAGGAAGCGTCAAGCATCAGAATATGTTTGGATCATAGAAAGGGGAAGCAAAAAATGAAAGGACATCAAATACGTAAACTTCCCCAAACAGAACATTCCACTTTTGAGTAAATATCACAAGACACTGATGTAGTTCAGTTAACCCTGACCTTTAAAAAGTGGGCATGCAAACTACTTTTGTGGAAGTGGATGTTGGGTTCTAAAGTACATTTGAGAAATGAGTGAAATTGCAAACTAATAGATGCATTCTTTAAACGTCAGTCGTGATGGACAGACGGGAGTGTGGCACTGACCCATTGAGCTCAGGAATGACTTTGCCCACAGCCTTGGCAGCCCCAGTGGAGGCTGGGATAATGTTCTGACTGGCACCACGGCCATCCCTCCACAGTTTCCCAGAGGGCCCGTCAACGGTCTTCTGTGTGGCTGTGATGGCATGAACAGTGCTCTAAGTAGGAGAGGGGTGAGAGTTAATGTTCTGGGAACGATTATAAAACCAAAGCTTTACTTGCATCAACTGATGCATTTCAGTAAGAGCCTAGTGTATAGCTTGGCCAGGAAAAAGTAGAACAGAACAAATTGTCAGACGCATCACGGCAGGTCTCAATCAATTTTAGGTCAAAAGGCTTTTTGTTGAGATTGGAAAGGCCATTTAATCTTACCATAAGACCTTCAATGATGACAAAGTTGTCATTGATGACCTTGGCCAAGGGAGCCAGGCAGTTGGTGGTGCAGGAGGCATTGCTAGAAAAACAGACAGGTGGATTCAGTCACAAAGAACTTGATTAATCATTTAACAAGATGCAGGGATTTTATCTATGTGGAAGAGACATGTTCAATCACACCCAAGTTAAACAGTTTGCTTTAGTACACCCCCTACAGGACATAACCATGATTGCACATCTCTGCCAGAGCATGAAATAAGTAAATTAACTACACTTTTGCATTTTTTAAATTTAAACAATCCTATCCTATAAAATTTAAACCTGTATAAAAATCAGATAAAACAGATAATGCCCAATTAGTTTAAGTGAAATAGAAAAATAAATAAAATTCATTCTTTAAAATGTGTAAATTTAAAAAAAAATAAATAAAAATATATATAATTCTCTGGTGCATGCATTTTATTTATTTTAACCAGTTTAAAAGAAAGCTAATAATTAAGTTATTAATAATAAAATAATAAAAAATAAAATATTATTTTTTATTATAATAATAATTATTATAATTATAATTATAATAATTATTTTTATTATTTTTATTATTATTTTTATTATTATTATTATTATTTTTATTATTTTTATTATTTTTATTATTATTATCATCAAAATCAATTAAACGCATTTCATACAACTGCATATCCTTACCTGACAACTTTAAGGGAATTATCATATTTCTCATGGTTGACACCCATGACAAACATAGGGGCATCTGCACTGGGGGCAGAGATGATGACTCTCTTGGCACCGCCCTTAAGGTGAGCCTAGCAGGAGAGAGCAAAGGTTCAGACACAGGAAATGAACAGTAGCTTTGATGGCTGACAGCTGATATGACGACTACAACTACATACAGAAGCCTTCTCAATGGTAGTGAAGACACCGGTAGACTCCACAACATATGTGGCACCTGCATCACCCCATTTAATGTTGGCTGGGTCCCTCCTGCATGGAGAGATCATACAGATGGAGAGATCATGAGCACATCTGAGTGTACAGCACTGAATGACGCATGTAATGTTTGTCAGGACAGCACTCACTCGCTGAAGACGGAGATGGCGTGACCGTCAATGACCAACTTGCCGCCTTCTGCCTTAACCTCACCCTTGTACTTGCCATGGGTGGAGTCATACTTGAACATGTAAACCTGTGAAGAGAAGGGAATGATTTTTTTGGATGTAAAATAAAACTCAAACTTCAAAACAGTGTGAAGACTCCAAGTTATAATTCAGGAAATTCAGTCCTACCACTCTGAGGGAAACCAAAATTAGGAACTTGCCATGTAATCAAGGTCAATGAATGGGTCATTGATGGCCACAATCTCTACTTTCTTGGACTGGAAAGCAGCACGGGTCACCAGACGCCCAATGCGACCGAATCTGAGAGACAGAAGGAAATAAACTCATTTTGAACCATTTTCTACAACTGCTACTGATATTTTTAAGAGAATACACTACAGTTCAAAGATGACAACGGAACTACTGTGTTTTAGCACCAAATCAGCATGTTAAACTCAATTTCTGAAGGATCATGTGACACTGAAGACTAGATTTTCAGCATCATTTCTCAAGCGCCGCCATCACAGGAGTAAATTTACACATTGAAATATTTAAGCACGTTATATTTTATTGTATTTGATCAATTATAATGCAGCCTTTGTGAGCAAAGACCATAATCCAACCCCAACATTTCAAAATGTAGGATATTTGTATAGTTCTGACAAATGAAGCAAACTTTCAATAAAATTGGAATTTACAAAAACAAGTTTCCTGTTTCCAATGTTGCACAAATGAGAGCAAATATCTCCAACAGTTAGTCTGCATCTCATCACTAGATGGCACACATGTCACATTTCTGAATAGATACAAAACCACTTCCTGTCCTCATGAGTCCTGTGATCTTGTAACCCACATGTCAAAAGACAGCCAGTGAACAGCTCCACCCTTTACCAAATATACAAAAATGTCCTAACCTTCCAACCATTCACTGTGCTAATAAACTAAACCCTTGAAGAATGGCTCAGTATCATTTAGATAAATGATCCTACCAAAGCATCAGAGACGGTTAGCCAGAGCGTCAGAAGGCTTGCCCTCTGCCATCCAGACTTTGATAAAGAATTTCTGTAGGCCACCAGCTGTCATTGTGAGCTATTCTGGTACCCATAACACCAATGATGCACAAAAGACAGATAAGGAGGACTGCCTGCATGAAAACCTCTTCCATTACAACACTTTCATCTACCCATTAAAATCAATAGGCCAAAGAAAAAACCGGGATCACAGTACATGCTGCTTTGCACTGATAAGACCTACTGATACGGTGGAAGTACAATTTCAAAACATTTGCATGAAGTCCGTAAAGATTGAGAAACTGGCCAAAGGTATAGAGTCACGTAGATACAGCGCTTTTGGTAAATGGGGTTGACCATTTGATCAGTGGAGTTAGACTTTAAATCTTCAGGTTAAATCAAAGCTTGCAAAAAGTAAAAGTTGTAATGTCTATAAAAAGGTGAACAAGACAAAAAGAAACCTTTGAAAAAGTAGCCTATATTTTAGCATACCTTTAAAAAACAAAGTAACACTTTAACTCACTTGTGTTAACATTAGTAAGATCAAAAAGCTGCATTTTCATTAGTTAAGACACTGAACATGAACTTTCCCAAGTAACATTAAGCTGCACAAAACTTTGCAGGACAGTAGGTCAAGTCCTTCAGAAGCTCTAAATATGTTGTGAAATATTGGGTCTACGTGTGCATGCGTGGACATTGATGCAAGTGACCTATGCATGTCGCTTAAGGATCACATGTCTTGTTGCATAACTCTATAAGCTTTGGAAAGGTCACAGCTGGTGCTGGTCTCCCATTGCAGAGACAAATCAGCTGGTCAGTCAGAGACTTGAATTGATTGTTGGATACTGCATTGTGACAGGTGTAAGAAATGGCTTTGAAATGCAGACTCAAAGCAAACTCTGACCCTGGAGTAAAAAGTGAGTCAAAGAGGCCAAGTACACACAGATAAAACGTGCCATTATTTGACGTCGCGATGACGTAACAACGCACACACCGCGATGGCACAATCCCAACACAGCGGCGCGACTGGCTCGCGCAGCCGACGCCCCCGCCAATCGTTCATCAGAATCAATAAGCAGTCCAGTAAGAGGATATTGAAATCTTTCAAAAAGTTTGAATATTTAGGGTGGCTTTCTTCGATTTATTGGCATCTACATTTATACTATTCAACACGCCAAACATTACTATTATAGGTTAAATAGTGTTAGTATGCAAGGCTATCCTGTAAGTGTCTCAAAGTAAACATTTCCAAATAACAAGTGTTAATTTCTGGACAATAACGGTGTTGCATTTGTATGTATAGGAGTTCT
This sequence comes from Ctenopharyngodon idella, assembly GCF_019924925.1. Taxonomy (NCBI): domain Eukaryota; kingdom Metazoa; phylum Chordata; class Actinopteri; order Cypriniformes; family Xenocyprididae; genus Ctenopharyngodon; species Ctenopharyngodon idella. The sequence continues at coordinate 11,540,964 of NC_067235.1, read as the reverse complement.
TACCCGTTGATACCAACTTTAACCATGATGCCTAATTTGGTCTTGTCCTCTGGAGAAGAGAAAAAAAGAAAACACTCAATTATTTGACTAGCTACATTGCGTCAGTCGAAGCACAAAGTGCAGGTTGTGAACCTGCAAAGCTGAATTGTGAGTGAGTGTGAGTGTAAACTTAATGCCCTATAAACTTAAGTTTATAGTATAGCGCATTATGTTCAAAAATTTCCCTTTAGGCCTAAAACATGCTCATTGATAAGTAATTTTGAGTTGGGCCTAAACAACCGGCTTTAATGGAACATTGTCCCAATCTCTGCTACGTTTTCAACTGTGTCCCACGCATATATAGTTAATATTTAATTTATAACCTCAATAAGGAATTCCTGCCACTACATTATGAACTACGGCTGCATAATAAAACACTCAAATACATTACATGATCCCCCCCCAAAAAAAAGTGTATTTCAAGCTGGTATGAATGTTCATTTACCGTTTGTGAGAAGCCTCTGTTCGTCCTGACACTTGGTGTGAGTGGGCTGATCATAAGCATGAGGTTAATTTATATCTGGTGCGATAGCGGTGGCCACGCCCCTTGGACTTTAGGCCATAATTGCCACGCCCCCTTAGAATGTCAAGGTCATATTCGGGGGAAGTTGGATGAAACAACTGCATTTCTTAAATAATTATAACAAATGCAACCAAGCTTTAACAGAAAGCATTTACATATTATATTAAATATATTATAGACATGTTCAGAGTTTTCCTTTGTCCCTTTGTGAAAGTAGCAGTGAATAAGTTCAAGTTTAATGTCTTCAGTAATAGGCCAGGCCTTTTTCCTGTAACTTCTTTAGTAGTAAATAGTGCATTTGAATAGGCTTTTAAAATAAAACATCATTTGGCATGGATGAAATGATTCAGCATATACATTGTTATTGATCTAGGTGCCAACATAAAGACTTCAGGTTCAATCCTAAGTAAAGGAACCCAAAGATGTGGAGACTTCCTGAGATTTCCATCCCGTGCAATTACTGCATATTTTTGCAGGTGCACTAACCCTGCAAAAAAAAAAAAGACATTTATGATGAAATGTCCTTGCTAATGGTATTCTCTTAAAAAGAAAATCTGATTTGAGCATATCTGTCCACCCTGACCTTCTAACAGTAACTGTCCCAGACTGAGAGCGAGATGAAGCAGGGGATCAAATCGCCCTTATCGTGAGTGTGTGACATTTACAGGAAAGACCATGACCCTTCCCTTTTAACCAGCCATTCCTGCATCCCAGAATCCCTCACATTGGTAGGAAATCCACTGCCTTTGCACCTGGAGAAAAGTTGTAAATCCAAGAAAACCAGAAAAACGATTGAAGAAACATCATTCTTGTTTTAAATGGGACACTGTTTTCCTGTTTGAAACAAGAACAATCTTTTTAGAGAGTGACAGGGTAGATTAATTGCTTGGTTTATAAATTTATATAGTCAATTTCATCACAAAGTGCATTTGATTAATCGCATTATAATCTTTCTGTTATCTGTCAAATTTAGCGTTGGTGTTAATTACAGTAGCTGACTCTTTGTCTCTTTTTCTGCAATTAATCACAGGGTTATACTAGTAATTAACACTGACATGATCCAGGAGATTAGGTGCTCCATCACTGCATGAGGACAGACTGAAAAAATAGATTCATGCTTTAAAGCAATTAGCTGTCATAGTGCAATCTTCCACAGTAAATCTGCACTTTTGTTGCAAGATATGATCTGTGAACTTTGCAAAACTACAGATTTGTCCTGTTTTTTCCTTTCACTTTGAATTAAATTAGTCTTGTCCTGTTAAGTATCAGCTGAGTTTGCACTGTTGACATTTTGGACTGTCGTGACTGCTGCTGTGGTCTTTTGGCTTCTTTTGATAGTTCAGGGGTCACAGAGATGAAGAGGCCAAACTGCGTTCGTCACAGGATATTGAAGTGGGGTGTGATAGTTTTAAAATTGCCATCTCACCCTTTAATCATCATAACTTCCTTATTAAATGGGGTAACTGTAATGTATACTTGTATGTACATATTAATTTCTAAATCATTCTTCTTTTGAAAAGAGGTTAAGAGCTCTCAGCAACTGCCCCTCAGAATAGTGTATGCATATCCCTGCTATCTGCTCCCCAGCCACCAGAGAGAATGTGCTGGACTGTCGCCAGGGTCAGGCTAAAAATACACAAACACTCAAAGGCTGACCCCGCACCCTTTCCACTGCAGCTATCTTGTGCTTCTGTGGAGTGACCTGCACGATCCACTTCGCCCTGTGTCGACTGACTCACATGATTCAGACAGAATCAGACAAGCTTCTGAAAGTAACACTGAGAGACACAAACAGCACGTCTGTCACGTCAAATTTCCAGGTTCACCCCAGATAGCTCAGATTCTTCAGCTGGAAGATTTGTCGGCCAGTTTGTGATTTGTTAAACTCTGGTGACAAGTAGTTGTTTGTTTAAATGCTGTTCTCCAGTGTGGGTGATTCTTTACTAGCTCTGTGCGTTGGTATGTGAGGGTGTTATATATTAACTTCTAACCATAAAGTGGCATAGCTGTTTGAGCTCAGAGTCCAGGATCTGATCTGTCGGGACAAGTCTAGTGTCTTAAGCTTCGTGGTATAGTGCTATCTTGTGGTCAAATTCAAATAATGCATTTATAAGACTGTCTGAGCTGATTTTCATCATTTAAACTGTACTTATGCAAATGTGTTACAATGAGCAAATATATGGATGTTAATAATAGGAAATGTTGGCAGAAGATTGGGTGGAAGATTGATTTGAAGTTAGATTTATGTTATATCAGGGTTAGGAAAAGTTCCTTTAAAGTAGTGGTTCTCAACCAGGAGGCTTTCAATTTGGCCTCAGGATGACTTTTAAAATAACTTAATAAAAACTTAATATAATTCTAAAAGCATATCAAGGTGTGAAGTTTTTTTTAATAAAAACGTAAGTCCTAATAATATAATTATAACAAACATTTTTTTATTAAACAGTATAGTAACTTCTGGAATGACAAAAGTAATTGTGGCTAGTTAATTAATTTAATATATTGACACTCTAAAAAAGTTCTGCTTTATCATAATTACAGCAGAACATACCGGAGGAAATATGTGGTGAATTATATATGTGTGTCATGGCATGGTAAACAAAGGCAAGAGAAGAGGATATATAGCTGCAGCAGTAGAACTGAAAACTGAGGGATGTGTATGAACACAATGAATGAGGAACCAAACAAAACACAGGTGAACATAATCAATTAAACCATAGAAACAAACAAGCAAAGGAAACAAAGTCAACAATTATGACAACAGAAACACAGGGAACTGAAAATACTCAAAATAAGGGTGTGTTTACACAACACCATTTTACACTAAAAACTTTTTATGAGTTTTGGCTGTTTATTTACACAACATTTTGGGGTCCTGAAAATGCAAACTTTTGAAAAAGGGCTTCAAAGTGCAAGTTTTTGAAAACGATGTAAACTACAAAAACACAAACTTGTAAAAACTGTGTGATCATGCGCATGCGTATTATGTGTTCAGTCTGTAGGCATGTAGTGTTTCTTTACAAAGTGACATCGCCAACTACTGGCCTGGCATGCACAATACAGCGTTTTTAGTTGTTTTTGTGGATTTTTGTTGTCATCTATACATAAAACTTTTCCATTTTTAGTACATTGTGTAAACGTACCCTAAAGGCCCCAATATAATCACTGTGAAGTGAATTTCGTTCTTTGCTTTGGGGTAAAAAGAAGTTCGAAATACATGAGCAGCGGTATACTGTTAGCGAACATCCTGATGCCACCCACACCTCTGAGAGCGGCGTTTAAAAAAAAAATTAAATATGTGCTGCACACTTTCCTTTCAATAAAATAAACACAACAAAAAATGACAGCGATGAGAAAACACAGTTCTTTATATACCACTTCATACAATAAATAGTTTTAAAACAAGCAGCTTACAGTATTAAACATGAAAAAAAAAAACCACAACAACAACAACAAAAAAACTGTGTCAATGTCTCGTTCAATTAGAATTACAACTTCATTTTCTACTATAAAGCAGCTCTCCAGTGTGTTCATATCTTTACTTGTGAACGTCCGACCTCAACGGACTGAACAGAAGAATTAACTGGAGAAGATATCCATGTCAAATAAGGTGGAGCCTTAGAGCTACATCTAACTATTACATAATTGCCACAGACCAATGGTAGTTCAAAGGTGTTTACCAGCCAGAGTGAACTTTTCCAGCAAGTTCGATTTGGCAAGCTGTTTCGAACTCTTGAAATGAACACAAAATGAACTTTTGGCCTGACTTTGTTTGAAACGACGACACACTGGTTCGTTCTTCGATTTTGCTTAAAGTATACAGAAACAGAGAAGCTGTGTCAATATGAGGGGCCTTTGAATATCGTATTGTACAATGGGATGCCTTTAAAGGAATAGTTCAACCAAAAATGAAAATTCTTTCATCATTTACTCGCCCTCAAGTTGTTCCAAACCTGTATACATTTCTTTGTTCTGCTGTACCCAAAGGAAAATATTTTGACACCCTTGTGTCATTCCAAACCTTTATGACTGTCTTTCTTCTGTTGAACACAAAATAAATTATTTAGAATATTCACTTTTTTTTCTATCCAGTGAAAGTAAAGGTTGACCATGGCTTAAATATGTACATTTAAGTTGTTTGGGCTACTTTTATGGTACTTTTTGTACATTATTCTCAGTTTTGGTGCCCATTCACATTCACTGTATTGCTCGGGCATTCTGCATTATTCTGCCACATTCTGCATAACGTCTTTTGTGTTATATTTGAAAAAGAAATTAATATAAGTAATGACAGAATTTTATTTTTTTATTTTTTGGATGAAATGACCCTGTAAAGAACTGCAAGTAAAAGAACACCTATAAAAACACCATAGCTTTATACTCACTTTGGGGTAGTTTAATGATATTTAAGAGTAAATTAAAAGTAAATCACTTTATTACTGGTAAATCATATACTGTAAAAAAAATAAAGGATAAAACAGAGGACAGAGATCTTCATAAGCTCACCAAATTATTTTAAACATGGTTAGTGCCAGATACTTATTACTTATGGCAGACACAAAACACTATTCAGTTTTTAGAAAGACAATTTGTTGCTATACTAATAAAATATGTAGTTCAAGTTAAGATTTTATGGCTAAACATAGTAAGGATTTTGTTTTTTATACAAGCTATAATCCTAACACCCACACATACATTTCACAGGCTGATTTAGTGGTAAGAATTGAAGGGATTTTTCATGCAGTTCCCAAATGATTTAATGGTTGTGGATGTATGTGAGACTACCAATTGCTTCTCAGTATTAGAAGAGGATTTTTTTTTTTTAATTGTTTAAATCCATTTACAATAATTGTTAATAGTACATCACATTGTTCAATAAATTGTTTCCATGAGTAATTATTAAGTTCCTTAATTAAAACTAAATAGCTTGCACCTCACATAGCCACCACTAAACCCTAGACTTCCCACTAGGATGTGGATGTGTGTCAGCCTGCGTGTTCTTGTTCAATGGGAGCTGATTAAGACTGTGAAAATCCTGCCACATTCTTCCAATTTGCATATTTGCAGCCCATAAGAAAAAAATGATGCAGAAACAGGTGGAACTCCTTGATTTGCAGTGTGTGGGAGAACACACTGATAATAACCTGCATGGGTTTAGAAAAGCGTAATAAAAACGAAATTAAGATACATGCAGAATGCAAAAAGAAACATGATGGGAGAAATTTTATTCATGCAAAAAGTACAGAAGGTGAGCAGTATATGTTTACGTTCTATAACTCATGCATTTTTGAGACTATTTGAGACATATCCATTACTTTCCATAACCTTTGTTGACTAGTAAACTAGCAGAATATCAAAATGAAGGTCATTGTAACTCATCTACATCTCAAGGAACAAGTAAAACACTTTGCTACCTTCATTAAGAAATAAATATACAAATACAGCTAAACAACATGTTACTTTAAATCCAATGTAAAAATAAGTATATTGAAAGACACGATATAATGAATTTGTCCACCTAACTTTGTACAACTTTTTTTCATAGGGTCCCAGACAAGAGTTTGGTAATGACCTCTATACCTAAAGCTAAGCAGGACAACAGTCATCTCATCGTCTCAGTCCATCTCTCAGTTCATTATTAGCAGCCGAGGCCACTCATAGAGCCGATCCGATCCAGTTTCAAGCCAAAACAGCCGCGATTCCATCCCCTCCGCAACCGGTCCGGTGGAGCTCGCTTCTGATTGGCCAAAGCCCCCTTCAAGAGGCGGAGCCAGGCATTCTCGCTCTGCACAGGTATGTCAATCCACTTGGGATACTCTGCAACCTTCAGCCCAGAGCTAAAGGTCTGCATGGGCTCTTCCGACTGGTCACTCGTGAGGTTCTCAAGATCATCAAGGGTCAAAAGGTCATTGTAGCGCTCAAGGAACTGCTCAATGACCTGCATTGTAGAGATAGGAAATATGTTTCAATGGCTGTTTATGACTTTAAAAATATATATGTATACAAGTACTGAGGAAGCCCACCTGCATGGCTTTGTCAGGGGTGTGCAGGGCTCGGGTGTGGCCCGGCAGCGGATTGGCCAGAAGGACTAGAAGCACCACAAATACAGAGGAGCACAGCATGGTGCAAGCGATATTGGCCCCAGATACACCACTAATGCGAGTCGGTATGGACAGATTTAGATGAACAGATTTAGATGAATACACTCAAACACGGATAAAGAAGAGAGACGCATGGGAGTACAAACAAAAAAACATTCTGCAGAAAATACTACACAGTACATACAAAGAAACACAAAACACAGAAAGAGGTTAGTTTGTGTTAATGTCATGCATTAAATCATTTTGAACAAACAGATATTATTCAGATTCTAAAACAAAATAGAATCTTAGAGTACACTTGACAATAAAAAAAAATAAAAAAAAATAAAAAACAGGTCACGCTGCACCCATATGCATATATGAAATAAAGTCTTTTTTTCATGTAAATACATTTCCCCCTCAAAGTTTTTTTTTATTATTATTTATTTAACATTACAAAAATTATTCTCATTAGATAAGTTTAATGCAGTACACTAAAAATGACAGTGATTTTCTATTTAAATCAGCATAAAGACTACAGCATACTACTATTATGATGTATAAAAACCTCTGATGTCATTAACTTTTTCACATTACAGGAATAAGTTATTAATAAGTTAATAAATTATTTACTTGTTTCTTTGTGCATTACGGTAATGACAATTTGAGGGAGTGCTAAATTTTCATGAAAACAAAATATAACATGATTACCAATGCATAAAAGTTCCTTAAAGATAAAAAATAGCCTTCATTTTCTATAAACATATATAATATTATTTTTATTTTGGGGTAAAATATCACCCAGACATGTTCTTGGCAGGTTTTATAAGATTCACCCATATGCTGTGGAGAAAAAATTGCTTGCAAAAATGGCAAAATTATTTTATAATTATAAAGTAACAGAGTCTTAATGATATAAATCTCAAAAAATAAAGTTAAGAAGTTATACAAAAATAATAGTATTTAGTAAAATTCATAGCAAAAATCTGAACTGAAAATAAGAAGATAAAGTTTTGTTTTACTCACCAATAATAGTTCGAGGATCTTCTAAAACCTGACTGAATGTTTTAGTCCTGCTCCATTCCTCTCTCTCTCTCTCTCGTCTCAGTTTTTGGCACCTGCTAAGAGCATCCCTGTCTTTCCCTTTCCTCTCTCTTCCTTCCTCTGAGTGCAGGAATTTGATTTAATGCGAGTGGTGTTTGTATGTCAGTGTGTGTTTGTGTGAGCTTGGTAAGTATGTTAATAGTAACGATGAGGTGTCTATATATGCTTTGCTCGTCCCCCTTCCACTCACACAACACACACCTCTTTTCCCTCCCTTTTCTCTCTCTCCTTATCTTAACGTCTCTCGGGTGATGTCAGAGGTATCGAGGGGGTGTTTGATGTTGTCGGGGTGATCAGGCAGGGGGATGCCACCTTCTGCCTGGAATATGACATCATATGCACGCACATCGCAAAATAAGTCGTGACACAAATGCAGGGCACCACAACCAGGTGTTGCCTCCCTCCGTTCTCTACTTTAAATGATCTCATCCTTCCTTTTTTCATTCCTCATCCATCCATCTCTTGTCTCCTCGCATCCTTCTGTTTGCAAGGTGCGACTTTGGCTGCCAAAAGCACCACAGGCTGGCAGAATATTGTGTCTGTTGAGAGGATGCCAACACTTTTTTAGTGGACTTAACTCAAGGAGATATATAGAGCTTTCAGTGTCTGTTTGGATAGGAAAGAGATATTTCTTGCTGTTCCTGTGTCATACACACATGTAAAACAAATGCTTGAGTCCTAAAGTCATGGTAGATGTCCATCATCGGAAGTGCATGAGAATAAAGCTCATTTTTAAAGTGCATTTGCATTGTAAGTCATTTATTGAATATTAAACCTTGATTTTTCCCCCACCCTATTAATTTGCTCTTGTGGGTCACTGTGAGAAATGTCTTTGTGTCTTTCCTTTTATTTTTTTTCTCTCTCTGTGAGTGCCATCACAGACTGCCAGTGCCATCTGCTTACTGCTCCCCCCGGCCTCAAGAACATGATACAAGAGCCTACACACACACACACACACACAATGATTTTTATACCGCACAAACTGTAAATTCTATCCCCTAACCCTGAACGTGCCCATCACAGAAAACTTTCTGCATTTTTGCATTTTCAAAAAACATCACTTTGTATGATTTTTAAGCCGTTTTCCTCATGGGGACCAAAAAATGTCGCCACAAGAGCAAGGATTTCGGATATTGTCATCTTAGAGGGGCATTTTGTCACCATAAAGTATAGGACCACACACACACACATACAACCTTACACGTGTCACAAGAATATAACTGAAAAACTGTTTAGCATATGGTGGTTTACTGTGTCATAACATAAACATATTGTATAACTGCATCAATAAAGTCTTCACGATCACCATGTGCATTCAGATATTAAAAAAGTAATCGTGCCTTGCATCATTTACACATCATTTACAGTGATTTACTGTGTCGCAACATACATATACTGTATGTGGGTCATTCTCAGGAAACTGTGCTATTTTTTTTTTAAACCAGAGGATTTTTTTGGGAACTGCATCATAGAAAGAATAATTCTAATATTGTTGTACTTTTTGTAAATATATTTTAATTTCAATAAAAGAAAAATGTAGGAAATTTTAAAGTATTTATACATTCAATGTTCCTCCATCATGATTTCAAAATTATTTAAAATAAGACGAAACAAGCATTGAAATAAGTTAAAACAACTAAAAATCAAGATATTTCTAATTTTAATTCACCCCCTTTAACAACTGTTTGAAGAAGCAGTGTTTCTATAGTATTGAAAAATTTGGATCTATGAGGTAGCTTGGTTTTAGAATTTTAAGACCTAGAAAAGCCATGTAAATTAACGAAATCAAATGCCATGGGTATTTTTAATAATGAATATACGTTTTAGTTATTTATTTTATCATATGGAAATTGTGAAGAAATATATTTTTAAAAATTTGTTTGCTTAATCCTTATCCATTAAATCAGGAACAACTGTTAGTGTCGTGTAAATGAATTTCTTAAAAAGAGTGGGAACTCTGAATGACATTCAGCTCCTAAAACTTCTGGAGTCCTGAAATTTAATTATTTTAATTATTTGTTACCTTTTTATTTACAGAAACTAGAAGTACAATTATATTAAATGTTTGGAAAACAAAACTAGGGCCAGGGGTTCCTTCGAATATTGTTGTGGACAATGGAGGCCTTGGAAAACATTAAACGTTACATTAAACATTAACATTAAACGTTTTATTTATAATGCATTGTCACAACCCAACACAATCATTTCACTTTACCATAGCATAAACGCAATGTACGATTAATTAATGATCCAAATCTCATCATACAGACACAACAGTGGTCTATCACAATAATAGTCTGACAAGAACACTTCTAGAAAACCACACACACACACCCTGAGGTATCCCTGGCTTCATAAAAGCATCAGCGTCCAGAGAGGGGCTCTTGTGTTTGATCAGGTTGAAGCCAGTGTTTTTACGGTTGTGTACCCTGTCTGAGTTTCTCACACTGTGAAGGATCGCAGGTTTATCCAGCCAGCTGCTGCCACTAGCAACCAATCCAGTAGGAACCTAGCAATAGAGCGATTTAAAAGATCTAATTACTTTATTTACATTACAGTGCTTATTTGCTTTAATTACAGATATAAGTCAAATTAAAATGCACCACATATAATATACTAGTTGTCAAAAAGGTTTTTCTATTTACAAAGTCATAATTTAGTATTTGACCACTTTCAATAATAATTTAAACAATTTTTGCTGCTTTATCTTTACTTTGCACATTCACAAATTAAATGTGTAAAAGCACTTTGCAAAACTTTTCTATCCAGCTTGATATGCTTCCTTCTGTAACAGCCTCTGCAAAACTTGTATTACACTATGACAGTTTAAAAAACAATCCACACACTGCAACATATCACACCAGATTGTGAAATTTTGACCAAAATGATCAGGGATCTTTAATTGCTCATTTCTAACAGTGGGATCCTTCAGAAGGATATATGCAGAGCCATAGGTGCTACACACAGCCCGGCCGATAGAGGTAACAATGTGTTTGGTGGAGACGTGGGCTTGGCAGACCTTGGCAAAGTCGGTGCGCCTGAACACAATGATGGAACCGTAAGGAAGGAGGAGACTGGTGGAGCCAGAGGGGTGGGGGCTCAAGGCACAGCTGAAGACTCGGAAGTCTGAGGCGGAGTCAAAGCAACGATAGACTAAGGTGGAGCCAGAGGGACAAGGGAGCCCCGCAGAGCCTGAGGGATAACAGACCATGGTGGAGCCGAGGGAGTGTTGAGCCAAGTTGGAGCCGATGGGTCGTGGGGTTATGGTGGAGCCCAGGGTCAGAGGCTTGAGGTGGAGCTGAGAGATCCACAGGCCAATGCGGAGCTGATGACTGGAAAGTCCCAGGCAGATCAGAGTAGCTGGGTGGAACCACAGATAGAGGAGCCTGGGGGCTGAAGGGAGACAATGGAGGCAAGGCAGAGGAAGTGGATGGATGAGCCAAGATTGTCCAATCTTGCTCCTGGAGGGCCACTGTCCTGCAGAGTTCCACTCCAACCCCAACCCCCAATAAAACACCTGAACCAGCTAATCAAGGTCATACTAGGCATACTAGAAACTTCCAGGCAGGTGTGTTGAAGCAAGTTGGAGCTAAACTCTGCAGGACATTGGCCCTCCAGGAGCAAGTCTGGACACCTGGCTTAGGCAGAGGTGAAGGGAGAGGGAGGCTGGGTGCAACCATCCATGATGAATGAGACTTGGAACAGTGACTTGAGCAGTGCCAATGGCGACGAAGGTGACTTGGAGCTGGATGAGACTAACGGAGATAGTAGACCAGGAACCATTTCATAATCCAGCAAAATGTTCATGTGGTCTGAACTACCAGCCACAAAGACAACTTAAGACTGATCTAAACCAGCAGAGACGAGGACGACTAGGGACTGGGCTTTTCCAGTGGCAATGAAGACGACTTGGAACTGGTCTGAACCAGCAGAGATGAAGATGACTTGGAATTGGATGAGACTAATGGATGGTAGAACAGGAAACATTTCATAATCCAGCAAAATGTTCATGTGGTGTGATGTGGTTTGAGACTTTATTAACGTCCAAACCTACAACAAACCCTACCCTTAAAATAATGCAAATATAGTGTTGGTAGCACAATCTGATAGGTAGTATTTTTCATCAAGACACTGGATCACACACCTGAACAGACTCCACGATGGGCTCAGGCTCCAGGATGAACGTAGCCTCTGTTAATCACTCTGGCTTTGTTTTCATGGCGGACTCGGGCCCTGAGTCAACTGTGGGCTCTGGGTTGTTATCTCTGGCGGGCTTGGCTGAAGGCGAGCTGGGCTCTGGGTTCGAAGTGGGGATGGCGTTGTCCTCAACAGCGTGGCATATGGTGAATGGTAAGTCATTTTAGACCAGCACCCACTCCACATATGCAGCAAAGCTCACTCAAGGACTATCCAGGGGCAGGTGCATAACGAGTGGTCGGGATAATGGGTGAAGCACGCCAGATCTAAGAAGTCCCTTGTGTGATCTTCAAGAGAGCGATCTCCCTGCTTGAGGAGAAGCAGGCAGACTTCAGGTATATCCACACTTTTCCTTTGTATAATATCTAATCAGGGTTCGTCGTTCTGTGACGGTTAAGTGTAGTATACTCTAACAACGAGAGACCTGCGTGACGCAGAATGATGATTAAACAAGAGTTTAATCTATACAAAAAGCAAGAACACCATACATACCCAGGTGAAAAAAAAGTACATTTCTATAATGTACTTAAAGTGCTCTATTTTAACGCACTAATTTTGTACTTAATATACTAAAAATTGTTCTTTAGTACTTCTTAAGATAATCTTAATAACCTCTAAGCGTACTCAACTGTACTCAACTAAGTTGAGTACAGTGTACTCAACTAAGTTGAGTACAGTGTACTCAACTAAGTGTACTCAATTTTGAGACACCATGAAATATAAACTAAAATGTGATTTTAATGTACTATCTCTGTATTTAAAAAATGTATTTAGATACCACTTGTAGTACATTTGAACCCATAGTGTACTACAAGTGGTAACTAAATATATTTTTAAATACAGATATAGTACATTAAAATCACATTTTAGTTCATATTTCATGGTGTCTCAAAATAGCACAGTTGAGTACACTTAGATGTTCTTAAGATTATCTTAAGAAGTACTAAAGAAGAATTTTTAGTATATTAAGTACAAAATTAGTGGACGAAAATAGAGCACTTTAAGTACATCATAGAAGTGTACTTTTTTTTCGCCTGGGTAAATTGGAAATTGGGGACTTAAATACACAAGAAATGATAATCAACAGAACTGGGAACAGGTGTGCACTAATTAGAAACCATGACAACAAACTAGAAACTAAACAGAGCATGACAATGAAACAAAACAGAACATGACTATGAACTAAACAAGACATGAATGTTTTAATGGAGGTGTTTTCAAACATTTCAAAGGACTACACCAAATATAAGGATATTTCTCCCTAAAAGCCATTTATATTGAGCATGAAATATTCTAAGCATGATTTTATAAACACATTTCCTTTAACAAAATTCTGACAAAACCCTTTAAGGTTCTATAGTGGCCCTATGATATCCCAGACCCCAGATTCTGCATTTCTCAAAATGCATCAAAGCAGACAGGAAATTCAAACACTCAAGAGTTTCAAAAATGAAATGTCCAAACAAAAAGTTTTGGTTACCACTCGCTTGCATTGTGTGGGGGACAAAAACCCCAAGACATTTCTCAAAATATTTTCTTTTATGTTACAGAAGAAAGAAAGTCATACAGGTTTAGAATAACCTGAAGGTGAGTAAAGGATGACAGACTTTTCATTTTGGGGTGAACGAAAGTCTTCAACATTTACTGATTACTGTGAGATAAGTGACTGTGATACAGAAATAGCTAAACATATGAATCCATTTAACTATATATATATATATATATATTTTTAATTTATACATACAGAGCTAAAATTATCCTTTTTTTTCTTTTTTCCTGTGGACCCCCTGGCGAAACTATGTAGCATCCTTGTGGTGTGTGAGTTTATTCTTTGAAAACCTCTGTATTAGAGTTAAAAACATCAGCTATTATAAGGCCCCTTTAAATTCCAAACTAATACAAAGAAATATTATAGGTGATTCAAAAAGTTTAGCCAAGTAGCGGGACATGAATGCACACTCACACACAGAAGTAGAGATGTCTGCCTCTTGCAGACAGCAGAAGGTGCTCTTATTTTATATAACACACTCACCAAAACAGCAGAAGAGTAATTGGCCTCTACAGTCCTCTCTGACTGTCACTCAAGAGACAGAGAAAGAGCCAAAGCGAGACAGAGAGAGAGAGCGCTAGAACGAGAGAGAAGGTGTGTAGGAGGACGGGTGGGCGAAAAGAGAGGGATGAGACAAGGATGAAAAACGAGGGTATGGTAGGATACGGCTAGAGCCCACCAGCGTGTCACCTCTGAGTGAGAGAAAGAGGCGAAGGTGGTACATGTGAGTATGTGTGTTTTCTGAAGTTCTGTAGGCAGGGAATCTAGCTGTGTGTGTGTGTGTGTGTGTGTGTGTGCATATATGGAGAGAAATAAGAGTGGGCAGATTCATCTGTGTAGGCGTGTGGGTGGGTGAGAGGACAACAGACCCTGAGAAGAGCACTAAATTTCAAAATAAAGGTTTTCGAGGTCAGAAAGTTTGGAGTGAGATGGAGAGAGAAAGAAAGAGGATGTGATGACCTGAGATGGGTAGTGATTCTGTTAGAGCCAGCTGTGATTGACAGACCTTAAGGCTTCCCTGTGTGCAGAACAAAATTGAGCAAAGACAGATCAACAAACTACGCTGTACATTTTAAGGGCTACAGGCAGCAAGCAGAAACATTTTTGGCAATATCATTTACAACACGTTACTCCAGATATTTTGCATTAATTAAACCCAAAAATTAAAATTCTAACCTCATTTTGTATTTAATATCATTAATATCATATCAATATCATTTTGTGGGACACAAAGGAGATGTTTTGCATAATGTTGTGAATTGGGAAAAGGGCTCTCAAGCTCTTTGATTAATTGTTTTCTCTAATTAGCAGTAAACCTGTTCCTATCAAAATTGAACATCTGTTTGTTGTCTCTGTGAAAATTGCAAGGTCATGACGCCAAGCCGACATCAAAGAACTAGCAGTGATGAAAGACGACTGTATTGTTGCCTTGTGTTGGCTCGTGAACACACCACAAAGATGACAGCCAACAACCATCTAGAATGTACATCAGTGGTCTCAAACTCAACTCCTGGAGGGCCACAGCCCTGCAGAGTTTAGTTCCAACCAGCTCCAACTCACCTGCTTGGAACTTTCTAGTAATCCTAAAGACCTTGATTAGCTGGATCATGTGTATTTAATTAGGGTTGGAGCTGAACTCTGCAGGGCTGTGGCCCTCCAGGAACTGAGTTTTTGACCCCTGATATTCTGCACCTGCGTGAGACGAAATAACTTTCCATACCAGCAGGTGGCAGTAGTCTCTATTCGTCTTCAAAAAGGGAAACTAGGACTGCAGATATGCAAGCCACAAACAAAGCAGCGCTTTCTTACTATTTTGAATAATGCTGATCAACTGGCTTTCACTTTCTTCTTTAGAGGCCATGTTGTTATTAAAATAATTGCATACTGGAATTTTGTCACTTTTGTTTTTCTTCTTGTGCACTAGCTCACTGAACAGCCGATCAGAGTGATCTCTCATCGATGGCTTCAACACCAGTTCAGCCTGCTTAATTGGCCAAAAAGCCACCAATGGTGATCCGACTAGTGCCAACAGTGTGGAAAACACTGCCAAAACTGGGCCAAAAGACTCTCAACGACAGCCCGACGACTGACCGTCGACTTGGTGTCTCACGGCCTTTAAAGGGCTGTTTACACTGCATGTGTTTTTGCATTTAAAAAAGTGAAATGCAGAGTAGTGGAATAAAAACTTTTAAAGGGGTGGTGGATTATGATTTCACATTTAGTGTTTAATGTTGCTATTAGAGATCTGTTAGACATCACTAACCCTAAAATTTACATAAACCCTGCCCCCGGGAACACGCACCAAATGGGGTGAGGCCATGTTGGGCTGCTTTAGAGAAGAGGAAGAGTTATTGTAGTAGAGTGTTGTTACCATGCCGTCATTTTATGCCGGACTGCTTCACAAACGAGGGTCAATTCAACGCTGGATTTGCACAAAAGATTAATATGACGGCACATGCTAGTCGATGAGCTGAATCAACTCCACAGCAACTACATAAATTTATCCACTAACTATTCAGAAACCTCCAGATGCATTCTGAAAATTGTAACTTCTTCCCGAGTCTCTCCATTAGTGTGCGACTCCGGTTTGAACAATGTAAGGCTGAACACCGTTACTGACAATTGTCATTTTGGCTGCGTGAGATTCTCCAGCTTTGTTGTTGTTGAGCAACCGAAGCGCGAGCTGTTAAAGCTCCGCCCTCTTCTGGAAAGGGGGCCGGGAGCAGCAGCTCATTTGCATTTAAAGGGACACAAAAACGGTGTGTTTTTGCTCACACCCATATAGGGGCAAATTTGACAAGCTATAATAAATGTTCTGTGGGGTATTTTGAGCTGAAACTTCATAGACACATTCTGGGGATACCAGAGACTTATATTACATCTTGTAAAAGGGGCATTATAGGTCCCCTTTAACAATACTTTTTTTAGAATAGAAGTAAAAAAGTGAAATTGACGTGTAGCCAAGTATGGTGTCCCATACTCAGAATTTGTGCTCTGCATTTCACCCATCCAAGTGCACACACACAGCAGTGAGTATTGAACACACACACACACACACCATGAACACACACCCGGAGCAGTGGGCAGCCATTTTTGCCGTGGTGCCCAGGGAGTGATTGGGGGTAAGGTGTCTTGTTTAAAGGTACCTCAGTTGTGGGTAATGAGAGTGGAAGAGAGCGCTGTTCATTCACTCCCACCTACATTTCCTGTAGGTGACCTTCGGGTTACAAGTCCAACTGTCTAACCATTAGGCCACAACTGCCTGTAAGTGTCATAATAAGTGTCATGTACTGTAAAAAAGACACAAGACACAACCACAACTGCCAAACAAGTCCGTCTATGAAAAGGAGCTCAGTGGAATACAAAAACACATTCTTTATGAGCGGCCCTCTTTCACACGTGTTTTTGCACTTAAAAATATGATATGCAGAGTTGTGGAATGGGGGAAGAAAACATAAGGTGTACAGTCATGTTTTTTAAAAGTTCAATTTCTTCTAATTCGAGAGCTGCTATTTTAGAACACTGTGTCAAGCGCGAAACACTGAAAAAGACAAGATGCAAATGCAATGGTCAAACATGTCAGTCTAGCGCATTTTTACATATAAAAACAAGGGAAAAAGATGCGCAGTAGATTGCAAAAACACATTCCTTATGAACAGCCATTAAAGGACTGTTTAAAAACAAAAAAAATGCAAGGTCTAGAGACACGTTTTTTCAAATTTTAACTTTTAACTTGACACAGCATTCTAAAAACTCAGTGCTAATGCAAGAGAAGCTGAAAAAGATGCAAGATGCACATGTTTACATGTTAGCGCAGTGGAATGCAAAAACACGTTCTTCATACAAAAAAGAGCACCCTGGATATTCTGCCATAAATAATACAATTAAATAAAAGTTTTTGAAAAGAGGGTGAGCGAAGAATGGTAGATTCTTTTTTTTTTTCTTTTTGGCTGAACTATTCCCTGACTGAAACGGAGAGGTAAGGTTTAGTTGGGTTTGACAGCTGTGTCTCGCAGGTGCAGACTTCAGCGAAGGCCTACACGTTTCTGCAGTCATTGCTGATATAGGTAGCTGGAGGATATAATGAAGACTCTGGCGGATTTCCCAGCTGTGAAAGGATTAAATACACGGTCAAACTGTGCAGTCACGACAAGAAACAAACATGCTCATAGATGCACTACAGAGAGGCTGAGGCAATGGGAAATGTAGCGGAACATAAATTAAAGGGGCGGATGGGATGGCACATTTACATATCGGCAACACCCCCATGCACCATGGAAATGCTGTTAATTAAGTATGTTTCATGTGCTAAATTGTTATTCTGCTACTGTTTTTTGGCTCGAGTCAAAAGAACCCACCTCCAAATCTCTAAAATATGGAACTTCTTTCAGTTTTTCTCACTTTTGGTCCAACTAATGTGCGAAAACATTTAGAAAAACAAAAAAACAAAAAAGGAAATTATATCACTGCCGACCCTCATGTGACCATTGCTAGCTAGTAACTGTAGTCCATTACTGATTGCAAAATACATGATGAAAATTGTAGTTAGGAATGTAGGCAATTACAATTACACACAATTTAGGTAATGCACTGCCCGGCCAAAAAAAAAGTTTGGATTTAAATAGGCAAATGTTTAAGAGTCTATGATTAAATCATTATTGCTTTGATTATTATGCTTCTAGCATGTTATATGTTAGGCAACAGTTCTTCTAACCCTGACTGATGGTGTGTGTAACTTTTCATTTTTTAAACAACCATGTTGGAAGACACATCATGGCCATATTCCAGGATGACAATGTCAAGATTCATCAGGCTCAAATTGTGAAAGAATAGTTGGGAGAGAGCATGAAGAATCATTTTCACACATGAATTGGCACCTCTGAGACCAGACCTTAAATTCATTGAAAGTCTTTGGGATGTGCTGGAGGAGACTTTACAGAGTGCTCACCTCTTGCATTGTCAATACAAGATCTTGACCAAAAATTGACTCACCTCTTGATGGAAATAACATCACAACATCTATTTCCATCAAGAGGTGCATCTATTTTTGGTCAAGGTCTTGTATTGACAGTGCAACATTATGGATTATGCTACTCAACTTTGCAAAAGAGAAACAAACAAACAAAAAAAGCCTCGAGAGTGCACACTTTCACTGCATGTCAGGTTTAAAGCCCCAAAAATGTATTTAGTTGATGAATCTTAAAATTGGTATAAAATTTTACAAAAAGTTTATGAAAATTATTGTGTACCCTCATCTGTATTCAATGTATAAGAAAAATGTTACCACTTTTTACTTGACGATTACACTACATGACAATTTTATTTTATTATTTTTTTTTATTTTTTATTTTTTTTAAGTTTTTCAAAACCATACAAACATTTCTAAGAACTTGTCATTGACCATTTATGATTACGGGTTTGTTCAAATGAACAATACAAATAGTGTTACCTGTCTTAGTAAGCACCATTAACTAACCTGAAAACGTTAGTGTGGAAATACTGGTGAAACACAGTAAGCGAAAACTCATCTGTACAGTACAAAAAGGGAGAAGCAATTCTTATTAAAGATAGACTGGACGCTCCTACCCCTGCAATCATATGTGCAGGTGATCATGATAATTACCCTTCTACAATACCACTTAATCAGTGGGGTGTCAAACTAGTCTGATCTAAACTGCTTTCCCTACAGGCCTGCTGAATGGCTTCGTTTACCCTTCAGGCACAACCTTAAATTATCTCCTTGCATGTAATCACTGCAATGTGATTAAAATAAACGCTTTGCCTACACATGCACTACATTTCAACAGAATTAACAGCTTTGGGAGGAACAAGTGGTGATAATTGTGGTGTTTTGGGCCATCTTTTGTGGAGACAGAAGGATCTCATGCAAGCACAGAGAAAACATCGCAGTTCAGAGGGTATGAGCTCAGGGCTTCGCAACGCACAATACGATAAATGCGTTGCCATGCCTACACAGGCACTGGGCCAAAAGGGTGGGAAGAAAGATCGCACACAGCTGAAGTTCATCTACTGAACGTTTTAGCCATTTGAACCTGAAGAAAACTTTTTACGCGTTGATAAATGTTCTGTGGCGGGAGCGAAGCGATGTGAAAAGTGAAGTCAATAGGCTTTGCTGTATAGCAGTCGTGATGCACTCAGGCTCAAAGGAAGATTTCACTTCTACCTCAACAGTTTTTGATCTGATTTCTGAGGTGATGTTCTGAGAGGCTGAAAGGAAAGGTCAGGTTATGACAAGCCGAGAAACGTCATTTCAGGCACTCTCTTCCAAAGAAGGCAATAACCGAAGTACATTAAGGTTTCAGACTTCACTTTTTCAGACACCATACCTTTTTTTTGAAAATTTCTTTTTAATAGGTATGAGGAAAAAAAAAAAAAAAAACAGACCACATACTCACATTCAGTTAAAGGTTTCTTTTTCAAAACAAAATCCATTAAAATGGACAATATACATTTATAACACTTGTACCACAAGTTTAAAGAAAACCTTGCGGTAAAGTAATAAGGTTGACAAAAGTATTGAGAAGCAAGATAAATACACAAAATCATTGTGTACATTTCTGAAGGATGATCTTTGAGTCCCCAAGAGCAGGCTGGGATTGGTTTAACTTCTTGTGTCAAACCACAGACAGATCCCAGTCCTGACCATACAGGTCCATGTCAATTCATAGCAATGAATCTCACTGGCCACTTTCTTGTCCAAGCATCTTTTTTAACTTTTTAAATTTGTTTTTCCCTATTCTTTTCTTCCTCAAATTCCTCCTTTTCGCTTTGCTTTTCTTCTCAAACTGGCTCCCCTTCTCCTTTTCTACCCCTTTCGTTGAATCTCCATTCTGTTCTTTTACCTTCTGCTTTTTGTCAGGTCTCTCAACCTTTTTGGATGCTTCACCATCTAACTTGGCAATTTTGGCTTTTTTGGGACCATCAGCTTTTTTATTCTGAGATTTCACTCCAGCTTTCTTTGTGATGATGGGCGGCTCAGATCTTTTCTGGTTTAATTTCTGCTTCTTGCCCATGTTGCTTTTCGCTGGAGTTGAAGCGGGCTTCTGTTCCTTAGATTCTGGCTTTTGGATCTGCGCCGATGAGGCTGCAGTCTCCATTTTTGTAGATTCTACTTCATTTTCTGAAAAAAAAAAAAAAAAAAATAAATAAATATTGAAACGCTACATTCAGATAGCAAATAAACAAGTTGTGTAAAACATGGGAAATAAGTACGTACCTGTTTCTTTTGGTGCTGTAGGGATGGTGTTAGACAGCTTCTTTAGCTTGGCCACAAAAAATCCATCCATGTTGTGGGAATGAGGGTAGAATCGGCGAGACAGTTTCAGAGAAGGATGGAAACGTCTCTGTTTGAATCTGTGGAAAAGAGATCTTATTTTCTAAGTGCACTTCATAATTTATTACGCTTTCTCAGGCAAACTCACTCATGTAACTCAATTTCTGGGAGAAAAGCCTTTATTATTGTAGATGGATCTCAAATAAGGCCTCATTACCTGGTGAATCCCTCCTTGCCAAAGTCTAGTCCAGTGGGGACCAGCTTAACATTTCTCTTCTTCAGAGCGTAGTCCACCACCCACTCATTCTCCTCAACCTATGGAGAAGACAAAATTAAATCTTAATAAGAAATTCACTTCAAAAAATGAGCATATTTAGGAGGACATAAAATGCAATCATCCAGACATTTCCATAGGTTTTCATACAATTACTCTCCATCCATCTCTTCCACCTTTCCTCTAAATGTCGCATTATAACGCTGATTTAAAATGCAATATCTGGATCAGTCCAGATCAAATCAGACAATTAAAAAGGTTTTTGCTGCACCAACTTAGATTTAGCTCATAGGTTGCTTATTTGTTGTTGGTGGTAAAACTAAGGTCTGTCAAATATTTATTGTAGATTCTAACACTTTCAGGCCTCTGAAGTATTCATTATTTCCAGGCCAAAAGTCTCATGTGGGAAGCCATGTTCAGGGTATGATATCTCAAGTATTGTGATTGCTGGCCTCTATGGAATTGGTCATTTGTTCCAGTCAAGCACAAATGGTTTTCAGTCTCCTCTGAGACACAAATATTTTCATTAAATGTGAGATATTAACACTTGGAATCCTTTGGAGAATCTTGGAAAGCTCCAAGGACAAACATTACTCTTCAAAAGTTTGGGTTCCATATAATTTCTTTTTAAAGAAATTGATATTTTTATTCAGCAAGGATACATTAAATTGATCAAGTGTGACAGTAAAGACATTTACAATGTTACAAAAGATTTCTATTTCAAATAAATGCTGTTCTTTTGAACTTTCTACTCATCAAATCATCCTGAAAAATGTCTCATATGGAAGCATATTGGTAGCAATATTCAATTTGAAATGTAATATGCAAAATTGCAATGCAACATGTAAAATGACAATGTATTTCTGTATTTAATTTTACATTTTCCATACGTGCAACATTTGGAGTAAAATTATCACTCAAATTCAATGATATAATTTACATTTTCTATTTATATAATTTAAATACATATTTTAACGTTTTATTAGTTGCAAAATTAAAATGAAAATGTAACAAATTATTAGATATGTTCAAGCAAAAATTGTAGCAAAATTATAACTTAATTGTTTGTTTTTTTTTTGTTCTTAATTGCATTTACACTCACAGTTAAGACACTTGCGATTGCATTTTTATTAATTATCATGCGATGTAGCAAAACTTAATGTGGATTAGAAAATGCATTTTGAGCTGATCATGTTCCCGTCACGCCCTTTTTACTGTATTTATGCTCAAATAAATGCAGCCTTAGTAAGCATAAAAGACTTCTTTCAAAAACATTAAAAATAATCGTACCAATCCCAAATTTTTGTAGTAGTGGTAGTGTAAGTCTTCAAACCTAATTTTTCATATATAAAACTAATATTTAATATATAAACCTAAAATTTTGTTTATTGTAGTTTTATTGAAATAACTATTCTTCAGTTACCAATGTGCAAAAAATAAGTTATTAAATATCAGATATGTTCTGCATACTGGATATCAAACTAAAATAATGAGATCATTTTTTAATTAATAAATTAAATCAAACTGTATTGGTCAAAAAAAAAAAAAATAAATAAATTATCAATTTGACTTCGTGTGCAACTCACCATAATAGAGCATGTGCAGTAAATAAGGTATCCGCCAGATGAAGAATCAGCATTGACAGAGTCAATAGCTGACAGGATGAGCTCCTTCTGCAGGTGAGCCGAGCGAAGAATATCAGCCTCATCCTGAGAAAGAGAAATATTTCAGAATTCTGAATGTGCAAAAACTAAACAAATCCTTCAGAAGCTGAAAAGAATGAAAACAGGTGACTTTCAGAACAGAATTACCTTGCTAGTTTTAACTGCCGGATCTTTGGAAATGACTCCTGTACCTGAGCAAGGAGCATCCAAAAGCACTCTGTCGAAACCTCCCATCACCTACAATACAAAATACAACACCTCAGAATAGACATGCATATGGGAATGTACAGAAAACTAATACATATACCAAAAACAAAACAGAATATTTCATTCTCAGTTAACCATGTTGTCATTAAAAATGTTTTTTTCTAAGACAGAAAATGAAAAAAGGATGATGCAGACCTTTGGGAATTGTCTGCCGTCATAGTTGCAGATGACCGCGTTAGTGACACCGAGACGATGGATGTTTCCCACCACACTCTTCAGTCTGTCTGCATTAGCGTCATTAGCCACAATCATGCCTGTGTTCCTCATGAGCTGAGCTGAATCACACAAAAGATACACATTTTAGCTTAACACACACTCCAAAAACATTTCCTGATGCTTACTTTTTTTACATAACATTGTAGAAAGGCAATAATGTGCATTATTTCTACATGACTTTTATTCTTTGGTGTATTTTGTGACAATAAATTTCTGTGCCAATTAAAAAAAAAAAAAAAAAAAAAAAAAAAAAAAAAGACACCGAGATGAGCCGCTTTACAAAAACACAGCAGTTGGTGTCACTGCCATGGAGAAGCATATGCTCACCCATATATGTGGTCTTGCCTCCTGGAGCAGCACTCATGTCTAACACTGACTCCCCCTCCTGGGGAGACAGCGCCATTACAGGAAGAAATGATGATGCACCTTGAAGCATGTACTGGCCTGCCAAATATTCTGGAGTTGCTCCTGTATGAATGAGAGAATTACAATTATCACGCTTAAAATTAACACTTACAATCACCAGTAATCAAGATTGAAGAAAAACAAAGTTATTTTAAAATGACACTGGAACTGACCTATGGGAACAGAAGAGTCATAGATAACCAGCCCTACTTTGGACCATTTCCCCAATGGATCCAGGTTTACTCCTCTGTTAATCAAAGCCTGTGTTAAAAAAACAAGCTGTTACAACCAGAAGCCATTTCTCAACCAAACTGGCATGCGTTAATGGCATTTTGGGATTGTTTACACCTGTTATTAAAGTCTGTTTCGGGTGTTTCAATCAGAAGTGGGCAGACAGGATGCTTGGTACATTCTTAAAAATAAAGGTTCTAAAAGGTTTTTTTTTTTTTGCAGTGATGCCATAGAAGAACCATTTTTTGCTTCCCCAAAGAACCGTTCTGTGAACAGGTCTTAAAAGAACCTCTTTTCTTAGAGTAAATAACATTTTAAAAATCTTTTGTGGAATAGAAATGTTATTTATGGAACTATAGATGTCAATAAAGTACTTTTATTTTTAAGTGTGTAATAAAATGAGTCTCAAACGCATCTCATGTGACCACTTGTCTCAAATTTTCAAAAAAAGTCAGCATAAAATGAAAATTCACTATTTTGCAAGTGCATAGACCTATTGCGAACGATTCATCTAGCATGCTTCATTTTGTTTTGACCTTGTAATGTTAAATTAAAATGTCGTAACTGCCTGCCCGCCACAATCGACTCACATTCATATTTTAGTGCAAACATTCACATCTCAAAATCAAATCTACAACTGAAGCATAAAACCAAGTCCTCACCCTACATTTTTTCTTTTTCAACAATCCATTAATCAATAATTAATTATCCAATCCAAAAAAATCTCTTGCTACTTACATTTCATCGCGACTTTAAGGTGCGGTTATAATTAACTTTTGCACTGTGAAATTTCATGAGCGAAATCCAATCAATCGGAGTCTGTGTAACCAGACATTTCGTGAGGGCAAAATTTCCCCATGCAGATTTTGCATTTGGTTCAAGTTTATTGAACTTTGACACAAACTTGCCATCCTGACCAAGAGAAAGCTGCTTGTGCATTGTCACGTTATTAACTGTTAATACATTAACAAATTTAATCTTACAGAAAATTTCTAAAGATTATTTCGAGCGAGAGGCTTGAATATTTAAAGTCCTATTTTAATCAAACATTGGATCTGCACACTTCACGTGAGAAACCTTGTGCTTGTATACAGGTGCACCATTTTTTCTTAAAGCAAAACATAGCTAGGAGGTCGTAAGCTCTCCATAAAGTAGGGCAAGTGTACTTGTGGAGCCTTAGGTCAGCTTGACTATGGAGTTATGCCCGGTCAAATGGGGAAATTTAACCGGGCATAACTCGGGAACCAAGCCAACTTAAGGCTCCATACTCCGGGCATGGGGGGCCCACTAGGAGAGCCTCCTAACCCCAGAGTGTGGAGCCCCAACTCGGCTTCCTTCCTGAGATACACCTGGTCAAACTTCCACATTTGACCGGCATAACTCCATAGTCAAGCCGACTTAAGGCTCCACACTCCTGGTGTAGGGGGCCCACTAGTAGACCCAAGTAAACCCAGAGTATGGAGCCCCAGCTCATCTTGGCTCCCGAGATACACCCTGTCAAACTTCCGGCTTGACTCCAGATACAACTCTAGAGTCAAGCCAACTTAAGACTGCAGACCACCGGTTTATTTGAAACACATACAGGCTTAAATGGTGCCAAAGTACCATTAAGCCCATTCCAGACTTCTGACTTCATTCATAAAATATCTTAATTTCATATTCTAAAATGTACATCAACTAATTAATACTTTTTCAAATGAGATATGAATCTTACATTAACAAATTATTTCTCTTATAAACCATGTCAATATCTCTGAAAAACAAATACGAATATTTTTCAACTAAGTTTAATGGTGCAAAGCATCAAGTTAAAAGTAACTTAGTGCTTGTTTATGTCAAAACTAGGCTAAGTTGTAACTTGCAAACAGCTGGTGCAACCGGCCCCTGGGCATTTACCTTATTCAAATCAATTACCTTATGGGAATTAACTTTGATTTCAAGACACATACAGATGCAGTAGCATTTAACAAATACGAGGTAACATGCGTTTGACTGTAATGACGTTTTCATTATCACATTTTGAAATCCATATTTAGCACAATTCAATCACAAACCAGGTGTAAATTGGGCCTCTGATAAAAAAAAATATCACAACATTTTGGAAAAAGAAAGAAGATTTTCCAGACCTGAGCCAAGTCTCTCCTTCTGGTTTTCAGGGTGTTGGTTCTGATGGTGACTGGTCGGTGAATTTCATTTGCCTCAAGAAAATCAATCAGCTGAAATTGAAAATTGTATTTGTATATCAATCAACACATACAAAACCTTTCCAAAGTTTTACAAAGAATTGTTTTCTGATATAGATGTACTGCCAATTCATATAGAAGTGGAAGGGGTGTGACCATCCACCTCTTCTGATCTTGACAGAGTTGCTTTATCCTGTTAGCATAGCCACACACCTTGTGAGGAAGCAGATGGGTGGTACTACAACAGGAAGCATCTACACTTCAGCAATTTGTAATAAATGCTGTCACACAAAGTTTCTCATCATCACAGACTAAAAAAACAAGAGCACATACAAGCACACACCTCAGAGAGAGAGAAAAGGTCCATGAGTTTGCTGATGAGGAACTCGTTGTAGCTGTAATAGGTGCAGAGGTCAGAGCGCAGCAGAGAGAGATACTCCGATCTCGCCTTGCCCTTCTCTCTCTTCTCACTGAAGTGAGACAGCACATCCACATTATCTTTGATCCTCTGATGGATGGTCTGCAGGTCCATTAGTAAAAGACCTACATACATGCAAGATGGAGGGCAGCAGGTTAAAATACACCTCTAGATCAAATAAGAACTGGGAGGCTGTGGAAATCTGTAGTTTGATGACATAAACTTGGACTCACCTTCCTTGGCTCTCTCCGCCGCAGCAGGGAGTTTGAATTGTTCCGACTCATCAATATTTGCCTGCACAGTATCCTCTTCCTCCTCATCTTCCTTTAAATCACCCTTTTCCTCTTTTTCCTCTTCTTCGTCATCATCTTCATCATCATCATCATCATCATCATCATCATCCTCTGGTTTCATGCTTGCTTGTTTTTTCTGTTTTCTTGCAGCTTTCTCTATTGGCAGAAGCTAACAGGGCAAAGGATGATGGGACACAATAAGGAATTGGCTAGAATTCTATGCTGACTGTTTTTTAAATATATATAGTATAGAACAGTATGTAACGACAGACATTTCAAACAGTAATATTTATCATAACCTCACTACATCGTATAATTCTGAAGTAAATGTAATTATATTGCATTTTAAAACCAATTTTGAGTCTTAAATCTTGGCAGTCTGATTAAATATTATCTCACTTGGAAACAGAAAGTCAAGCATCCCATTGTGGGATACAGTATTTTGTGCTCCAAACTTCACATTTATCAAAAGTAGTAGGACATCCGAATGTCCTTTTATCCGGAGAAATTTGACATACTGTGCAAAAGTAGTATGCTATTGACATTTGACAAAGGTCAAAATCTTTAATTTCATACCTCTTCTCCATCACTGTCTTGTTCATCCCCTTCATCAGCACCATAGTCATCCACCATATCTTCATCATCATCATCCTCATCCATTCCCTTGTGATCCAAGCCCTCGACATCATCATCATCATCATCATCATCTTCTTCCCATTGACTGTCACTGTCCTCATCTTCCTCACACTGTTCAATCTTCCGTTTCCTCTGTGCTGGTGTGAGCCATTCACTATTCTCATCTGAGAATCCTGCAATAAATATGAATTGATTTACAAATTCAACGGTGTATAAACATTGTCACTCCATTTTATTTTTATACATTTATGTACCTTTTTTGGGCTTTTCCTCTTGTTTGGGTGCTTTGGTCACTTGAGTTCTCTTTACAGCTCTGTCAAAATGTATTATTAATAATAATAATAATAAGACAAGTTATAGTCAGAGAGTTAAAAAAAAAAAAAAGGCTCCCCCAAACAAAAAATAATTTTACCGTTTTCTTGCTCTGCTTGAAAGTTTTTTGGGCCCATCATCTGTGAACAGAAGATAACCATTGTTATAACTTACATAATACATTGTAATAATGGTTATGAATCTATATTAATAATAAATGAATGAATAATAACACAAAGGCCAAAAAACAAATCACTCCAAGTATGTGTGATTTACCATCAACCAAAAACTTGGACAGCTCAGTTTCTGCTCCCTTCTGTTTCCTGGCCTTGCGTCCAGGTCCTCGTTTCACCTTAATGGTGGGATCCAACCTCCTGCCCATGATTGACACCTACAAAGTTGTTCTGGGGTAACAAGTAAAGTAATTAATTGAACAGATTTGACATTCTTGTTTTTTTTTTAACTTCTGTAAGGTTCGAAACAGAGAAACCAGTCCGGCGTGGGGGTTGCCATGTCCCATGTGGCTTTCATACTGTATGATAAACGCTTATGAAAACATAGTTATCTACACAATCCAATGCTTTCATTGTATTAAAATAGATGTCTGGCTTGTAATCGTGACAAATACAACTTTTACTTGGATAACTGGCAGTTTGATTGTCAGATAGGAGCGTGATGCGGCTTCCACAATTTAACACATGCTAACATTCATAAGGTTAATAATATGCAGGCCCATTGTGTTTATAATACTGCAGTAAATTCAATACCATGTTTAGATGGAATTCATTAGGTTGTATTCTGCGCACCATTTACTAGCACGCTGCAAACCATGAGACTAGCTTACAAGCGATTAACACAAAAAATTGTAACTGTAAACCCAACAGATACTTACTGTTTAACAAAAACAAGTTCTTACGATTACCCCGATCTTCTCTCGAACACTCCGAGAAATTTTAGTTTTAATTTACTAAAGTTGCCAGAGTACATGTGCCTCTCTCATGCTGCCGTGAACTAGCGCACATGTGACTTCAGCTGCACACGTTGGATTTCCGGAAGTTGTTAGCGATGCCCGATTGGTGAACGATTCATTCTTCGGAGTCGGATCTTTTCTAAATCCGTTGATTTTTTTTCTCAGTATTTTTAATTTTTAATTTACTTTAATAGCCGAACAACACAAACACAAACGTGTTTGTTTTTTTATTCATTTAAATATGAAAAAACGTTTCTAGCCAAAAGTACTGACTGATGAAAATGTTCAGAATGTCCAAGCTGAATTATGGTTGCAACAGACTGAAGTGGGACACATGAACGTACAATGAAGATTTTTATTTAAAAACTTTAAACCAGCAGCGAGTGGGTTTTGACGTAAAAGATGAATCGTTTTTGAACCGGTTCTTTAAACCGAACTGTTTGAAAGAACCGATTCGCGTAAATGAATCAGACACCGGATTACTACTTCCGTCGCGCACATTCTGCGAAAGCAATTCGCTACTTGAAGTTGTCGGAGAGCTTCAACTTTCGTAAATTAAAACTAAAATTTCTCGGAATTTGCATGAATACAACTACCCCTTCAGTCACTGCCATGGAGGACGAATGGGAGGAGGAGGAGCAGTTGGTTGTGGCGGAACTGTCTGGAATGATCAGCTCTGATCTACTCTCCAGTCGGCAGAGCACCTGTAAGATAGTGGACATTGACAGCGAGCAGCCCATGATGCAGGTGGGCCGGTATCTGTTCGCTGGAGAATACGAGGACGCCATCGGAACATGTGTGATTTTCGAAGAAGATGGTGCAGACTCTAAACCAGCCCTTAAATACAAATGTCACACCATGAAGAAACTGATGCTGCAGCGGACGTTTCTGTCCGAGAGGAAAGAGGACGAGCCCGTCTCTAACCGAATAGAGGTACTGGCTCTCCACGATGAAGAGTCGTTCGGCCGGAAGAGTGCAGTTTGTCACTACCTGGATCCGATAGACACAGAGAAATCGGTGCTAGATGAACCTAAAGATTGCGATGATCCAGAGATGAGCGACGAATCGGCGGATGAAATGGAAGAGACTGAGACTGACGCGGGAGCCACGCTTTTGGACAACTCCACTGAGGAGACGATGAACGCCAGCAGCTCTTCTGTACTGACTGCTATACAAGAAGGGGACGATGGCTCTTGAAAGACTGCTTGATTTCTGAGGATGTACAGACTGCGTCGTGTAAATATATGCTTTCTGGTTAATAAAAGTTTTGTATTTTGTAGTTCGGTATGGATATTTGTGCTATTTCCGTATTATTAACTGTTAGAAATAATAGTTGCATAAATAATTCTATGCACAACAGAACTATCTATCTTTATTTATTTGATATCACACACCTTATTGTTCTAAGACTTTAAAGGGGTGGTTGATTATGATTTCACGTTTTTAACTTTAGTTAGTGTGTAATGTTGCTGTTAGAGCATAAACAACATATGCAATGTTACCATGCCATCATTTTACTCCAAACTGCTTCACAAACGAGGGTCAACTCAACGCTGGATTTGCACAAAAGATTAACACCTGCTAGTTGATGAGTTGAATCAACTCCACAGCAACTACATACATTTATCCACTAACCGTTCAGAAATGTCCAGTTTCATTCTAACTTTTTCCTGAGTCTCTCCATCAGTGTCCGACTCCGGTTTGAACAATGTAAGGCTGAACACCGTTACTGACAATCCTCATTTTGGCTGCGTGAGATTCTTCAGCTTTGTTGCTGTTGAGCAACCGAAGCGCGAGCTGTTAAAGCTCCGCCCTCTTTTGGAAATAGGGCCGGGAGCACCAGCTCATTTGCATTTAAAGGGACACACACAAAAACGACAAATAGGGGCAAATTTGACAAGCTATAATAAATGATCTGTGGGGTATTTTGAGCTGAAATTTCAGACACATTCTGGGGACACCAGAGACTTATATTACATCTTGTAAAATGGGCATTATAAAACAGATAGTTCTGGCCCTTGATTCTGATTGGTTGAGCCGCGTTCGAAGTCGTTGTAAAATTCCCGAAAACATACAGCTGACCACATTACATGAGTATTGCTGCACCACCGAGTATGTTGCTGCCTGTCTTAGCAACCACTCTTAGCAAAGTAAACATGTTTGTTCATTATTGATTTTGTTCATTGAAGCTTACCTCATTACATAGAAGAGTATTGTGAGAGAGATATCGAGTGACCAAGTGTATTACCTGCATTCAGATTTAACATTTTCTTTCAGGTCAGTCCTATGTTCATGAATGTCCGCTGTGATCTTGTCCTTTTAACATTTAATAAGTTTTCCCGTGCCATGCTGACACTGACAGCACTGGTCAAAGCATTTGTCATTTGCGTCTTGTTCCGTGTTCACAACAAGTTTCAATATAAAAGTCTTTGCGACTTGATAGGATTCCAACGACGAGCAATTTGACTGTCCACACTAGACTTGACAATGGGAAGCGATAAAATCAATCAAAAACCACAGCCAATCAGAAGAGAGTGTGGGCGGGCTCTCTCGGCAAGAGCACAGCAGCCACAATGAAATAGGGAAGTACATAGTAAAATTCATAAATATTACACCATTTAAACATTATTTAAAGTACATACGGAGTGACTGAACCAATCTTTGTCATAGAATACACTTGTTTGTTCGCACTGAGTTGACAGTTTGAACGTTCTTGTGCCCATTTATTTAATTTCAAGATCTGAGGTGAATGTTTTCGTTACAGCTAAAAAGCTGGGAACACAGAATGATATTCAAACTCACGTTAGACGCTTTTAACATTAAATAAAGCACATAAACAGTACCTGATATTATCATTGCCATACTTTGTGTTGCTGTTTCAGCCGCGACGTCGCGGAAATAGAAACCGTTTGTAAAATAGTATATTTGCGTCGCGGCTGGTTAGGACAAAAACTCCGATTAACATGGAAAAGATACCTTTTTTTGCGTTTGGTTAGGACATAGTGTAATGGTATAATAATGTAACTTCTGTTGCTGTTCACGGTCACGGACTATTTTTTCCAGTGGAAGGAAGGCTTTTAATGATTTTACTTAATGAAAGTTGCACTGATACATATTTTTTGTCTTTAATATTTGTATTGTGTGGTAACCGTTTTATAAATGCAATAAGCCCCGTGAAGCCGTGGTTTACAGTGAATTTATAACAGCTAAGGGGGTTTTAGGCACTCCGCTCTACGTCAGTAGTTATAAATTCACTGTAAATCACGGCTTCTTGGGGCTTATTGCTTTATTATAGGTCCCCTTTAAAAGACGTTTTTAAATTCATTCTAAATGAATTTGAATTATTCAGGTTAAACGGAAAGAACTGAGTCGAATGAACGATTCTCACAAATCACCATCTAGATCAGAGGTTTTCAAACTTTTTAGAGCCACGGGCCCCTAAATATGTTACCTTTGCGAAGAACACCTTTCTTAACCCTCTCTCTCCATTCACACACACTCTAAAAAATGTTAGAAATATATGTACAATATTGTCTGAAAAATACTTTCTATTCTTAGTTTATATTGACACTATCCTTTTTTTTTTACCCACCATAGATGTATAAACCTGAGCAGAAACATAAAATATAATGAACTAAAAGCCATTAATCTAATCATTAAAGACATTAGAAATCATAATAAAGTTGCAATGTCATTTAAAAAAAAAAAAAAAAATCTATTTTCATATTTTTAAACAACATTTTGCTCTGAACTTTTTTGTGGACCCCCAGCACCCCGTTGATGACCCTGGTTTGAAAACTAAACAATGAAATATTTCAGAAAGGTTAATTTAATAACAGGGGGAAAAAAAAAAAGTTAATATAAATGAAGACTTAAGATGCAAAAGCCTCTAATTGCCATCTGAAATTTTCTTCTAAAATGATCATTTTTTATCAGACTCCCATGTTTAGGTTCAGTAATTTCACTTTAATGGCAATCAATAAGTCTTTTTCATTGCCATTAAAGTGGAATAACTGAACATAATCATTGGAGCCTGATAAAAATGATCATTTTAGAAGAAAATTTGGTAACACTTTACAATAAGGTTCATTAGTTAACTACATTAGTTAACATGAACTAATAACGAACTGCACTTCTACAGCATTTATTAATCTTTGTTAATGTTAATTTCAACATTTACTAATACATTATTAAAATCCTGTAAACATTAGTTAATGCACTGTGAACTAACATGAACAAACTATGAACTGTATTTTCATTAACTAAAGTTTACAAAGATTAGTAAACACAGTAACAGATGTATTGCACATGGTTAGTTCATGTTAGTTAATACATTAACTAATGTTTAAATAATGAACCTTATTGTAAAGTGTTACCAAAAATTTCAGATGGCACTTCGAGAACTCCTCAAACATTCCATGACTTTTATATTATAGCAGATTTCAGCTCACTGTTTAAAGGTATTAATTGCCAAGAGTCTAAAATGTTCATAACAGTGGTGTAATTTCGTGTTGCATGTGGGAAAAAATGTCCCAAATAATAGAAAAACTACAAAAGCAACTTGCCAAAACGTACAGATGGCAAAAATACAAAATCAGTAGAAACTCAATCAGTAGAAATCAGAAGAAACTCAAATGTTTAAATGCGCTGAAAACTGAAATGAAAAAAAGCTGAGTGAGCCTGAGTCCTGTTAGGAAAGGTGCCAAGTGTGGACAAAGAACAAGCAAAAGAAATAAACAAGAACAAACCCAGTAGGGAGAATCAACATCAAGCCTAGACAGAAAAAAACTGTTTAAATAACATCTAAAGCACAGTTCAGGATAAAGGAAGCTAAAGGGGCCAGAGAGACTGAACACAAGAGGAGAGACTGCTTTTGAAGTTGTGTAGACTCATAGTGAGAATAGAGAATATAAGGATAAAGCTGGAGTACAACATGATTTTAAAAGGGAATTTGAAACATCTCAGTATAGTGCTGAAGAAAACCAGTTCTTATTGTTTATTGTAAGGAGAAAAAGTGTTTTACATATCAGGAATAGATTTAAATGCAAATCTGGGTTTATTACTAAATGTATAGACTTATACAAAAAGACATTTAGGTTTAATACTCCACATTTTAAAGAGTGTAAATGTTTGCTTCAGTGTGTGTTAAAATTGTGTTACAATTTTGACATAAAATGTTCTCCTCTGTTGTGATGTCACATAACACAATTTTTGCTCAAAGGAATGAAACACATACACACAGAACGCAATCCAAAGGTCTGTTCCTCAATCAGGCATAAACATGACAGTTAATAACAGTTTGATTTTGTCATAACACTCCCCAGACCTCCTCAAACGCTGAACACATCTTGGCACAGGTCAGAGCTGCAGATAAAGGATAGTTACTGATGGACACGGTCTTCTCTGTATAGTCGGCATTCACCTACATCAGGATGGAGTGACAGAGTTTAGTATGCTGATTTACTTGAAAAGCGATGACATAATTCATGTTTATGAAATAATTTTCTATGCATGGAGAATATATTTCAGACTCACTGTTCCATGTGCAAATGCTCCAATGACAATAGCGGCAGGTCCATCTTTGGGGACGACTGTTCTGGGACATACAGCATCTCCTGCTTTGAACGATGTGGAAAATCGGGGGCATCCAGGTGGCAGGTGGTCCGACACTGGATTTTTAATGAGCTTCAACAAACGTTGAGAGCCATCAGCTGCTCTCACACTCATCTTGTGCAGGAGCTGGACTATAGGAGGACAAATAGTAGGAAACCAAACTTATTCTGAATTCAAGATACAGCATTACAGCTTTTTTTTTTTTTTTGCATTACAATGTAACACTATTTTTTTAGGTGTAGTCACATGTACTTACAATAGTAGTAATAATAGTAAATTATGTATAATTACAAGTAACTAACCTTAAAATAACCCTATAGTTCACTTTCAAATAAAAATTTCCTGATAATTTACTCACCCCCATGTCATCCAAGATGTCCATGTCCTTCTTTCTTCAGGTCGAAAAGAAATTAAGGTTTTTAATGAAAACATTCCAGGATTTTTCTCCTTATAGGACTTCAATGGTCTCCAAACGGTTGAAGGTCAAAATTACAGTTTCAGTGCAGCTTCAAAGGGCTTTAAATGATACCAGACGAGGAATAAGGGTCTTATCTAGCGAAACGATTTTTTTTTTTTTTTTTAAGAAAATGACCAAAGTATATGCTTTATAGGCACAAATGATCGCATCACAAGTGCTTCCACCAGAACGCAATTCCATATTCTTCAAAAAGCTTATGCTAAATGTCCTACGCCTTCCCTATTCAATTTATGGGGAAAAAAAAAAACGGAACTGGCGCCGCATTCGTTCCGTAAGTTCAATAAGAAAGGCGAAGGACATTTCTGTATTCTTCAAAAAGCTTACGCTGAATGTCCTACGCCTTCCTTATTCAACTTACGGAAGGAATGCGGCGCCAGTTCGGTTTTTTTCCCATAAATTGAATGGGGAAGGCGTAGGACATTTAGCATAAGCTTTTTGAAGAATACGGTATATTTGTTTCGCTAGATAAGACCCTTATTCCTCGTCTGGTATCGTTTGAAGCTGCTCTGAAACTGTAATTTTGACCTTCAACCGTTTGGAGACCATTGAAGTCCACTATAAGGAGAAAAATCCTGGAATGTTTTCATCAAAAACCTTAATTTCTTTTCAACTGAAGAAAGAAGGACATGGACATCTTGGATGACATGGGGGTGAGTAAATTATCAGGAAAATTTTATTTGAAAGTGAACTAATCCTTTAATATTATTTGTGTAATTACACTGTAACAACATTACCCTAAAATAGTGTAACCCATTACAATACTGACGTTAGAGTTAATGTGCAAATGGAGCCTCCATGTGAATTTACCCATGAGTCCACAAAATCGTGCAAAGGTGCGAGGAATTCTTGTCTGTGGGTTGATCTCGATCAAAACGTTCTTCTCTGTGTGAACGTACACTTGCAGCAGTCCAGCTCTGTTCAAAGGACTGTCCAGTAACATCAGCAGGCACTGTGGGACAGCAGACATGACATTCAGAGAGAAGATATGGGACAAAAAAAAAAAAAAAAAAAAATCATGGTTTCATACCAACACCAATGGTCAAAATCATTAGAAAATCCTCACAAGATGGCTTGTTTTCTTCATTTAACCCTCATAATGCATTCAAAACCTGCATACCATTTGGACCCCATGGAATGCAAGCTTATAAGAGTCATAACTTTGCATTTTTCAACTAAAATGATGTTGTATCTTATCAATAACTTCTCATTAATGATTAAATGGCAAACATGTATTACTAAATTCACCCCTTTTTAAATTCTTTAAAATGTCCAATGTTACATTAACTACAGAAACACTGTAATACAATAAAAATTTTATATTTTAATATTCATAAAAAAATATTTGAATACAAATGAAATTTACAAGAACATAATCTGAGAATGAACAGTATCAACTTGAATTATTTTGAACTTAAAACTCACGACTGCTCAAAATCAGTCCAAATTTATGAAACTTACTCATTTTCAAACAAAACAATATCAGCATTACTCCAGCATGTTTTAAAACAGAATATATTCATTTTACTTACATAAACTTTCATTTTCAGATGAAAAGAATATCAATTTGCCATGCTGCATTGTTTATCGACAAAATTCAGTCCCAAAAGTATGTAAGAGATATGGAAGATAGGATAAATATATATTACAAAAGTATTTTGAGACAAAAAAAATCGAACCCATAAATGTTAACTGGGGGTTAACATGGGCATGGTAATGTTGAAATAAGTTGTTTAGATGATGAAAACTAAATACATGAACGCGCATTTCAAACACTTAGATCAGATGATTATACCTGATGTGTGATATCGGGGCGAATCTTTCCAGGGTCTCGTCCACTCTTTATTATCATACTCTTATGCTGATCACAGTTCAGCAACTCGAATGTCTTTCCAACCTGCACAGACATGCGTTCACATTTAACTGTTGAAACATACGGTTATGACAACTATTAGTGGCAATCCAGTGAGTAACACCCGCTCCAACACTTTAACGTTTCTATTTCTACCGAGCCTCGTTGTCTTTTACCTTTACGGTTTCAAGCGTCGCTCCTTCTAAAACAACAACAAGACGCTTTTCCGTCATCTGATCGTGCAGACTTCTTTGCT
Organism: Ctenopharyngodon idella; assembly: GCF_019924925.1. Taxonomy (NCBI): domain Eukaryota; kingdom Metazoa; phylum Chordata; class Actinopteri; order Cypriniformes; family Xenocyprididae; genus Ctenopharyngodon; species Ctenopharyngodon idella. The sequence continues at coordinate 11,504,113 of NC_067235.1, read as the reverse complement.
GTTTTGCCGGTTTTGGTTCATATTCATCTAAATGCTCCAGACCACGCTTGTCTCCAGCGCGTGCAGCCATGTTGACACAGAACTACGACACGTTTGTTCAGAGTGGCGCACGCTGATGACGGTCTCTCTGCATAGTTAATAATGTATCATAAAATACTGTACTTGACCACCTATTAAATGACATTATGTTATTATGAAAAAAAAAAAAAAAAAAAAAAATACATTTTACTATTTTAAACACCAAGAATTGTCGATTTTTTTGCTAGTGTTATCAAAACAAACCCTGAATTTTCACAATCGCTATACACCAGAAAAGGACACATGCAAAACACACCTCAACGTTTTCTTCAAATATAAGAGTGACATTTATGATACATTCAAACCTCAGACCTCAAACTGTATTTACACTAGAGAATAAACGTACAAAATATTCATCATTAATGAATTACTGAATTGTAGTAACCAGTTTAACTGTGGTATTTATAGTATGACTATAATTACCACATATAAAACCAGTGTAACTTTGTAAACAAACTAGGAAATACTACTGCCATAGGTGTTATAAAAATGCATGAGATTTCCTCCCTCCCCTAATATATTAGCTTGCATGAATCTACAACATTTCCCCCAAAATTCAATTCTGTAAAAGCATGGTACATTTTCATGCTTTTGACTGTTTGACTAAAAATTGTTTTTAACTGTTCATTATACTGTACATCACTTATCAAATGTGATAATATTGCCTAAATGTACAGTATCTCACAAAAGTGAGTACACCCCTCACATTTCAGCAACCATTTTAGTATATCTTCTGAAGGGACAATAGTATAGAAATGAAACTTGGATATATTTTAGAGTAGTCAATGTGCTGCTTGTTTAGCAGTATAAATTTACTGTCCTCTGAAAATAACTTAACATACAGCCATTACTGTCAAAATAGCTGGCAACAAACATAAGTACACCCTAAGTGATAACAGGTGCATGTCGTTTAACCATGCAAAGCCACATGTCCTATTCATCATGTTCATGTTTTTGTCTGCTTGACAGGACCATGCAAATGTGTGGATCTTGTATTAGCAGTTAAAATTTGGTACTTTGAGTACAATTCTCTCATACTGATCACTGAATGTTCAACATGGCACCTCATGGCAAAGAACTCTCTGAGGATTTGAGAATTAGAATTGTTGCTCTCCACAAAGATGGCGTAGGCTATAAGAAGATCGGTAACACCATGAAACTGAGTTACAGCACAGTGGCCAGGGTCATAGAGAGAGGTTTTCCAAGATGGGTTCTACACGGAACAGGCCAAAGAAGTTGAATCAAAGAAGTTGAGACCTTGTGCTGTGCGTCAGGTGCAGAAGCTGGCTTCAAAAAACAGATGCATGAGTGCTGCCAGCATTGACCATACGCCACACACTGCAATAAGTTGGTTTGCATGGCCGTCGTCCCAGAAAGAAGCCTCTTCTGAAGCTGGCTCACAAGAAAGCCCGTAAACAGTTTGCTGAAGACAACCTCTCCAAGAGCATGAATTACTGGAACCATGTCCTGTGGTCTGATGAGACCAAGATAAACTTGTTTGGCTCAGATGGTATCCAGCATGTGTGGCGACGCCCTGGTGAGGAGTACCAAGAAAATTGTGTCTTGTCTACAGTCAAGCATGGTGGTGGTAGCATCATGGTCTGGGGCTGCATGATTGCTGCTGGTACTGGGGAGCTGCGCGTCATTGAGGGAAACATGGATTCCAACATATACTGTGACATTCTGAAGCAGAACATGATGCTCCCTGCAGAAACTGGGCCGAACGGCATGATAATGACCCCAAACACACCGCCAAGATGCCAACTGCCTTGCTGAGGAAGCTGAAGGTGAAGGTGATGGAGTGGCCAAGTATGTCTCCAGACCTGAACCCTATTAAGCACCTGTGGGGCATCCTCAAGCGGAAGGTGGAGAAGCACCACGTGTCTAACATCCAGCAGCTCCGTGATGTTATGGAGGAGTGGAAGAGGATCCCAGCAACAACTCTGGTGAATTCCATGCCCAAGAGGATCAAGGCAGTGCTAAATATCAATGGTGCTCACACAAAATATTGACACTTTGGACAGTTTTGACATGTTCACTTAGGGTGTACTCACTTTTGTTGCCAGTTATTTGGACAATAATGGCTGTATGTTGAGTTATTTTTAGACAGTAAATCTGTACTGCTATACAAGCTGCACATTGTCTACTCTAGTTTCATTTCTATAATATTGTCCCTTGAGAACATAATAAAATGGTTGCTGAAATGTGAGGGGTGTACTCACTTTTGTGAGATACTGTATGTGACATTTCTAAACCCATTACTTATCCAGTGAATATAAAAAGTTTAATGATCTCTGGAATGACTTTCTCCTATTTTCACTAAACATTGAGCAGCTCCAATGGTTCAATAGTCCCAAACCAGCTCCAACAGGTCTCAGTGGAGATGTGTTCCTCGCAGATTCAGTGCAGTGATCAACTCTGACACATCTCATGAGGAAAACTCTGAGATTTATTCAGGCAGGTCAGCGGTTTGGGGCAGAAGCTTGAGTTCGAACACAGGACAGTCACCAGGAAGGAAGGTTCAAAGGGCATGAACTCGCGGTAGGAGTCAGCGTCACACGTTACCTGTAACATTTGATTTGAATGTTTGATTAGCACACATGCTTGAGTGCCTGTGTAATTCTCTTTGAGATGTTCACTGTACCTTAGTAAAGGATGAGAGGAACAGGTGAATGTAAGAGAGGCCTGATAGTGATGAGTCTATTGGATGCCTTTTGAAACTCATCTTATAAGCCTGTAAGGAACAAATATAGAATATAAAAGGATGACAAAGAAATATTGGGTTCATTGCTAAATAACAGTGAAAAGAGTATTGTTGTAGACTAGAGCAGAGGTTTTTCAAGTAGGGGGCCACAAGGAAGTGCTAGGGGTCTGTTGAAAAGCTTCTAGAAAAACAGTGAAAAAAAAATGTAAATTAATTTAGTATAAAATTAAATATAAAATTAAAATAAATAAAAATTTAAGTGACTAAAATAAGTGAATAAATAATAAATCTAACACCACAGTACTAAAATGAGTATAAAAACAACAATTTGAACACGGTTTGTACAGACACTGTAAAGTGAAATTCAAAGACTTCAAGCACTGCTTTTTTGGTTTTCAAGGACTACAATCAGAGATCTCACTTATCAAAACAATATCTTCAAGCACTTTAAGCACCTTGTAAGAACCCTGATAATAGTACATAATACCCAGCTAACAAATTTATATTCTATGACATCCAAAATGTCAAGTATTTTTATTGTTTTATAACCTTTTTTTTTTTTGGATATGCGAACATTAAAGGATTAGTTCACTTCAGAATTCAAATTTCCTGATAATTTACTCAGTCCCATGTCATCTAAGATCTTTATGTCTTTCAGTTGAAAAGAAATTAAGGTTTCTGAGGAAAACATTCCAGGATTTTTCTCCATATAGTGGACTTCAATGGGGACCAACGGGTTGAAGGTCCAAATTACAGTTTCAGTGCAGCTTCATAGGGCTCTACACAATCCCAGCTGAGGAATAAAGGTCTTGTCTAGTGAAACGATCTGTCATTTAAAAAAAAAAAAAAAATTATATACTATATACTTTTTAACCACAAATGCTTGTCTTGCACTGCTCTGCAATGCGATCATCACGTTGGAAAGGTCACGTGTGACGTAGGCGGAAATACCGAGCAAGTGTTTACAAAGCGAACATGTAAAGATTAAGTCAAGCGGCCTTTACCAAAAAAAAAAAAAAAAAGTAAACCAATGATGTTGGACAATTTTGAAGTTGGAGAGAAATGAGATGGAGTTTTTCACCCCACCCACGCTACTTCTGCCTATGTAATGTGTGGCACATTGCAGAGCAGTGCAAGATGAGCATTTGTGGTTAAGTATATTATTTTTATTTATTTATTTTTTAGAATATGAGCAATCGTTTCGCTAGACAAGACCCTTATTCCTCAGCTGGGATCGTGTAGAGCCTTTTGAAGCTGCATTAAAACTTCAATTTGGACCTTCAACTCTTTGAACCCCACTGGAGTACACTATATGGAGAAAATCCTGGAATGTTTTCCTCAAAAACCTTAATTTCTTTTCGACTGAAGAAAGAAAGACATGAACATCTTGGATGACATGGGGGTGAGTAAATTATCAGGAAATTTTAATTCTAAAGTGAACTAATCCTTTAAGGGAACATTCAATTTTATAATTTTGCAGGCATTATGAAAACATTAGTTTTAAACATCCTCTAACATTCTGAAGAAAGTAGTAACATTTATAAAAAATAAAAAAATAAAAAAAACACGTTCCATGAACAATGTATATAAATTACATTTTTTGCCAACATTTTGAGAACATTACTAAAGAATAGAACTTTGAACAAAAAAGTTCTATTAACGTTACTGGAAGAATGTTTGTTCATAACTTGAGAACGTTCCCTGTTAGCTGGGTAGAAACTTAAATTCCAAATTTTTTTTGCAATTAATTTTTGCAAAGTATAAAAAAAAAAAACAGGTCTTTGAACAAGAAACAACATAAGATGTCTGTTAAATTTCAGTATGGGATGATCATATTTAGGGGTGGCATCTAAAAGATTGAAAACCCCTAGACTAGAGTAAGTAAACTTACATCCAGTGCCACCTGTAGAGCAGAGTACTGCACCCAAACCTCCTGCTGTTTAGAGGGGGGAAGGGAGAATGTGCCAGCCTGTCCCGGACCCTTGGTCATACTTAGATAATGAGACCACACACACATACTCTCAGACTCTGGGTTGTCGGCCTGTGTGCGGACTAGTGACGAGAAACATAGAAGGGGATTAAAAACAGTCAAAAACACATTATGCATGCATATTCATATTGAAATCCATACTGACTTACTATCAGGAAGCAGAAGGTGGAGAAGATCTTTAGCCATCAGAGATCCCAGTGTCCCATAATTCAGTGCCCTAGAGAATATTATATTTTAAGTTTTATACCACAGTCTGTCTGAATAGTTGATTCTGATTGGCTGGAAGGTGTGCAATAAAACAGTTTAAATGTACAGTAAGTTCCAAGTCAGTTGAATCATCGGTCAATGTTAACGTGCTGCTTTCAGTGAAGCGCGCACACACACACACACACGTCACTCACACACAGAGATCGGAGATCACGCTGCACACACGGAAACAGGAGCACAGAAATTTCTTGTCAATGTTACTGTTTTTGAAGTAATTAAACTCACAGTTTCATTGTTAGTAGAGAGTCTCTCTCTCTCTCTCTCTCTCTCCCTCCCTCCCTCCCCAAAAGTTCTTTGCCTCCATGTCATGCATTAAAATTTAATTTAATAAAATTTAATGTTTAATCCACAGCTAGCTGTGGATTATCCCTTATGTAAACATTTTTATCTAACTTTCTTACATTTATGCATCATACATCTTTAGCACATAAAAACTAGAAGAGTGCATTCAAAGAATGAGGAATAATCACAGTAACATTACACAATAACATAACATTTTACTAACAGCGGTGCAAAGTACATCAAGATATACCCACACTAATATTTTTACCATTGAATAAATATTCTGTGTTTATATTGTAAAAAGATACCTGGGATATGAAGAATGGAAGAAAGGCAAAACAAACATTCCAACAGGGATGATGATGTCATTACCAGAGATGGATGGAGTGATAGACAAACTAGAGAAGAGGAAAGATAGAAATGTAAAATGGATGATGACTTAAAGTCGGCATGAAATGATTATCCACCCTATCTATTTTCAAAGTGCCTTTTATTGATGTTATTGTAAATGATTAATCCGTGTACGTTTCACTTTTTAAAAAAAATTCTTTAATCAAAATGTCATAACTTGATCTTCCAGTGAAATGACAGATTTTTTCCAATCATTTAGTCCATTTAAACCCCGACCTTTTTTTGCAATCAACCTCAAGCTCACATCCAGAGCTTACTCCATCCCTTCAACAACCAATGGATAGATCCAAGTCCCAGCCCTACAATTTTTTTTTAATTTTCAAAAATCTGTTTCACTCATTTGTATGCACAATATGGAAAAAAGATGTTGCTTTGTTACGTTGCGACTTTAATATCAGAAGTGATAACCCAGTAAAAAAGGATATAAAAAACAAAAAGATGAGACAAAAAACAAAACAAAACAAAAAAAATACGGTTCAGTACAGTACACAATTTTTGCTGTTTGCATTGTCAGAAGTTGTGAATGGTATCCTAATTCCAAACCGTTCCGTACCACTTTTTTGGGACCCTTCCGTTGGGGTTCCTAGCACAATAGTACCAATATTACCGGTACCAAAAGGGGGGAGGCTACACTTACTGCAGAACGTTGATTGGTTGACAGAGAATCGTCACTTGCACGTGCTACAAAGGGAATGACAACACAACACCGTTGCAACATAATGTGTATTTTTTGGCTGTTTTTCCTTGCAGCCTTCAGCCTTTTCAAACAAAGCTGCTGTATGTCCTCCATTGTTGTTTACTGTCACTTTTTTCTTCACGCGAGAATGACGTCGATCGCTACTTTCTGGCATACACCACGCCTATCAAGCAAGGGTACTGTTGGCGGTGGAAACGCAAGCCGGATCAGGGTTTACTGTCCCGAATCGTACTGTACTGAACTGAACCGTACCACTCATTAAATGTTAACCAACCATAAAACTCGTTAATTAAATGTTAACTTAATGTTAAGTTAAAGGGTTAGTTCACCAAAAAATAAAAAAAAATTATGTCATTACTCACTCACCCTCATGTTGTTCCACACCCGTAAGACCTTCGTTCATCTTTGGACCACAAATTAAGATATTTTTGATAAAATCCGATGGCTCAGTGAGGCCTGCATTGCCAAGAAGATAATTTACACTTTCAATGCCCAGAAAGCTACTAAAGACGTGTTTAAAACAGTTCATGTGACTACAGTGGTTCAACCGTAATATTATAAAGTGACGAGAATACTTTTTGTGTGCCAAAAATAACAAAATAGCGACTTTATTCCACAATATCTAGTGATGGGCGATTTCAAAACACTGCTTCATGAAGCTTCGCGAATTTTTTGTTTCGAATCAGTGGTTCAGAGCGCCAAAATCACATGATTTCAGTAAACGAGGCTTTGTTACGTCATAAGTGATTTGAAACTTCAATAGTTCACGTGACTTTGGCAGTTTGATACATGCTCCGAACCACTGATTCAAAACAAAAGATTTGTAAAGCTTCGAAGCTTCATGAAGCAGTGTTTTGAAATCGGCCATCACTAGATATTGTTGAATAAAGTCACTATTTTGTTATTTTTGGAGCACAAAAAGTATTCTTGTCGCTTTATAATATTAAGGTTGAACCACTGTTGTCACATGAACTGTTTTAAATGTTTTTAGTAGCTTTCTGGGCATTGAAAAAGGGAGTGTTATTGCTGTCGATGCAGGCCTCACTGAGCCATCGGATTTTATCAAAAATATCTTAATTTGTGTTCCAAAGATGAACGAAGGTCTTGCGGGTGTGGAACGACATGATGGTGAGTAATTAATGACATCATTTTCATTTTTGGGTGAACTAACCCTTTAAATAGCGATTTAGTTAATGTGAACCAAAATATGACATTCAGATCAAATTAGTCAAGTCTTTTGAAGGTAAACACTATTTGCATAATCCAGAAATATAAAATAATATGTGCTGCAAATAACTCAGGTCACATGAGCATTATAATGTTCAATTTTGAGTTTTTCAAATGTTTATTTTGGGTGGAGGGGAATTAATTGATAATTAAAAAATAAAAGTATATTTTAAAGTATATTAGTTAAGAAATAAAACATTTGTATAAATATATACATAATAAAATATTATAAATACATCTTATATAAAAATAAATAATAAAAATAAATATAATATATTGAAAAAAAACTATACACATAGTTCTATGTATAAAAACTGATTTTAAATAGATTACTATGAAATAAAATAAAAATCCAACAAATATTTGTTTTTCATATTTGATATTGTGACAAAACGTTACCTTAAATTTCATTGCTAGTATGCGAGCACTCACCCTTCAGTCCATGTGCCGTGTGAGAGCAGTCTGTACCTGCTCTTCTGCTCCAGCACCAGCATCTGCAGGTAGTTGGAGAAAAAATCCTCCTCTTTCAAAACCATCTATAGCAAAGAGGAAGAGAAACACAGCAAATGAAGAATATTTCATTCACTCATCCCACTCCACTGATTGTCCATTTATGTATCTTCAAATGAAGCTACCTCTGCATAGAGAAGGTTGATTTCTGTATGATTGAGATTATTTGTTTTAGTGGAGAGTCTTGGATTAAAAGATTTTATCTGAAAAAGACACAAGATTATCAGAAATCCATACGCAGTTTCATTTGGATATGGTTTTGAATATGATTCACAACATACCTTATTCAAAATAAAGCCTGATGTTGTTTTGTCCCTCCAGCTAAGATCTGTTAGTTTCTTCTTGAGGGATGAATAAACATCATGAATCAACTCTTCAGCCTGGCAGAGAGAAAGAAAAACACTTGTGTCATTGCTCTATTAAATACATGTTCGTGCATAATCAATCCTTTATTTCTTCATGAGGTCCAAACAAAACGTACCTCTTTCTGTGCATGGCGTTCTCTAATTACATGACTGAGTAAGACATCAAATCCTCTCTCGGTCTGCTGAACACATCGCCACCAGTGTGGCATCTCCTAAAATCACAGACAGTATAAGCGAATTAAATATATAATGCAGTCTGAACTTCACTTCACACAAATAGACTTTGTAATTAATTTAATGCCGACCCACCTCCTGCATGTCTCCAGTCACAATTGAATAGTTTCTCATTGTTTGGAAGAACCTCGAGTCCAGCGAAGGTATGAGTGTTTGCAAAAGACTAAAGATCATGTATGTGTGAAGAGGACCACTGTAGATTTATATACAGGCACAAAAAAATAAAAACACATTTGTATCATTTATCAAGACCTATCACATTTTAAGAAACCATGCCAAAAAGTGACTTACGTGCCCATAATCTCATGCTGGAATTGCCACTGGCTGATTGTCTGGGACATGTGGATAATGTACGGGAGATTGTGGACTAAAACAATATCTGATTGGCTGATAGGAAGAGGCTGAAATATGGCTTGTAGGCAAGCAAGCCAATCAATGGCTGAAGCCCGAGTCTGTGAGGCACAGGAAAAACAGCTCCTTTAGAACACAATTCAGTTATTATACATTATTTGGGTTAATGACATGATGTTCATTTTTTATCCAGATCTATTCTATGTACTCAAAAATTCAATTTATTCACACAATAACTTGAATCACATCTTCTATGATGAGCATGTTTTAATTTCTGTAATAGAATTTACATATTTTGCTATTTTGGTGGGAAATGTGTAAATGTGTGATACAACTGTCCTGATATTGTAATGAAGAAAAAAAGCCTAATTTCAACAACAACTTTTCACCTTTTATTATTATTTAAAATGATTAAAGACACTTTTGAAAATAATAAGACTTGTAATAAGTATCAGTATAAATATATCACATTATATCATGAGTCATTAAATTTAAGCTTGAAAAGGAATAAAATCTTGAAAAAGGAATAAAAGTTCAATAACAATTTCTTAGAATAACAATTTCTTAGAATGTTGCACGCCTGTTAACTCTCAGTGTAGTGGAACACATGGTGTGTTTTTTATTGCTTTTTTTCTCTATGACATATTATAGTAATCATCATAAATTATGTATTATTAGAAAGCTTAAACACTCAAAATTCACTCATTCTGTGAAATTGGACATGCATTACTATGGAAACGGTTCTTTAAAACCTTTTAGCAGGCTCAATTTTTGGAATATCAACTTCAAATTTGGAACACAATTTGGTTAGACATATGGCATTGATTTTCTAGCAATTTTAGACTCCAAATTACTTTGTTTTACAGTGAATTTCTATAACTACACTTTCATTTTTTGAAGTGCTTTCACTTCTGCAACAATCTGCTGAGTGTCGTCTTTAAAAAGAGACCAACCTTAAGTTGTGTGTGTGTGCGAGACAATTAACAGGTTAAACTAGATTTAAAAAAAAAAAAAAAAAAAAAAAAAAAAGATTTCTGTGATCGTGAACGCTCTTATTTGTTATTGACCCATTTATACATGTCAGACAGGAAAACCAATTTACACACAGACCTGTAGCTCTTGGATGGTAATTCTGTGGTAGAGCAACTTCTGACTGAGGCGGTAGTGAAGAGGTGATGTGGCCACAGCGAGAGTTGTGGACAGAGATATGTAAAGACCACAGTGCTGAGTGGTTCCATTGGAGGGAACACCCAAGAGAGCCAAATACTGACCACAGGACGAATAGAATGGACGCAAATACTGAGAAACAGGAACAGAGACAGACAACAAAAGAGATGTTACCAAAATACCAAAGAATCCAGTATAATAATACATTATGAGCATTAGCCGCTAGTTATATGTGAAATCTGGTGCTAAGCTGAACAGGAAATACCTACCCGAGTACTAGCTTTGGATTTATGTGTCTTGCTATTCCAGTCAATAGGGAATTGAAAATGAGGCTCATCAATCTATGGAAATGTAAACTGACATTTTTAACCAACATATAGAGGACAAAAATCTCAAAAACAATGAAAATGGGCCAAAATATTGAGGATTCATGTACACAGGAATGTAATACAAATTTACATTTGTTTACAGTTTATTACAATCATTAAGACACATTTCTCAGTACTTACATTATTTTTCAAAACTCTTCACAGTTTTTCACAGTACCAACCAACTTTCTGCTTGGCACAGCTGTAAATTTCACATCCAAATGCACTAAAACTACAAAAACATGTCTCAAATCAAGTCACTGTCCCATAACACTAATAAAAGTTGACACCCAACAAACACACTTAAAACTCACTAAAAAAACGACTTAAACTCTAACAACAGGCAGCTTTATACAATATAAAAATGTATTTACAAAACAAAAATGTTTTGAATTCACTGCAATATATGTTACATGGTCCATTTTTACATTATAGTACAAAATTAAATAAAAGTATAAAACTAAATTAATTCCTTAATTCCAATTCTTAAATTGTCCTCTTTTGTAAAGATGATAATGAAATTGAAAGACTAACACCCGTGTATGTGTTCAGCTATATCTAATTGTTTTGATAGCTTTTTATTTTTTAGATTTAGAATATTTTAATATGCTATTATTGTAGAAATTGCTGTCTTGTTCAGTTTAGTATTATGTTTTGAACTTAAGTTTAAAGGGGTCATGAATTGAGAAATCAAATTTTCCTTGATCTTTTGACATGTAAGTATAGTACATTGTACTATAAAAACATCCTGTAAGTTTAATAACTCAAAACTTCCTTAATAATCCAAAAACAGCTTTTATTGAAACCAAGCTCCGAAAATGACTAGTTTGGGATTTTGTCACATTATGACGTAATAGTGCGATGAAAGCCCGCCTCTGCAGATACTTCATCATCATTACATCTTTGGCCCCACCTACTGGCACGTTAGTGAGATGAGAAGAGAGATACAGGACCACTGGACTAAAAATAACATTATCTTCCAAAGGATCCTAATGCTAGGAAAGTGGTTATTTATTTTCAACTATGTGAATGTCTCAGTAGAGCATTATTTGTTTGTTCGGTTCATTTCACTGTGGACTCTTTGGTAAATCAGTCGCAATTTCGGTTCAGGCTTTGCAAACAGACTTTCACTGTAAGATATGGACCTGACAGTAATGCCTAATGTAAGTAACCGTGTTACTTCTAATGTCTGATCTGCGATCAATGATTTCAAATAATGATTCATGTACAGTCAGACGTTCTTTGTCTCAAAATCATTTATTGCTGTTTATGCGTCCATAAATCAAGCCAGTGACTAAACAGTCAACTTCACATTGTTTCTTGACTAATTGCTTCACTTTAGTAGCATAAATCTAAAACTAGCCAATCACAGCAGTGGGCGTTTACACTGAAGTCTCACAACAGACACACCCCTTAAAACAGTGTTCAAATCAGAGGCTAAAATCAGGGTAGAAAAATAAAATAATATAAAACACCAAAACACACTCCAAACCCACGATCGGCAACCGGTTTTTCATTTTATTTTGGCCGATCTCTATTCCGGACTTCCCACAAACTGCATTGCAATCACTTCCCAAAATGTAATTTGTGTGGAAATATTACGAAGCAACCTCACTGTTCATGATGCCCGAAATATTGAAAGAAAAATATAAATATTGAATTGCAGGTGGGGGGTTATATGAATGTATCTCTAAAGGGAACTGACTGTCTTCAAAAAAGTTTTGGTGGCATTTTCTTTTCCTCTAACCTCCGTATAATGCCTGTTTATAAGCGCAGCAATGCTTTGTGTACAGCAATAACAAAGGAAACACTATATTGCTGCTGTTCCATCTAATCTAAATAAAAAAAATAATAAAAAAATATGCTAATGCTATGTGTGAAGCATCTTTGTTTGGATCATGATTAAATTCAGTGTTCTAATTTCAAATGGCTACAGATATTTTTGTTTAAGGTCAATTTGGCCTGTTAAGGCCAATTCACACTGCACAGACAAACACCAACAAACACGTTTGTTGGGTTTTGTCTGATCAGTGTGTTAGCCTTGTTGGCATCTGTTGGAGTTGGTCGGAGTTTGTTTTCACCTGACTGACCATGTTCAATCAGTGTTTGTTGGTGTCTGTTGGGGCAGTGTGAACATGACAGTTATTTTTTCATAAAATTCTAAATCCAATTGCCAACTTGTTTGTTGGTGTTTGTCTGTGTGGTGTCAATTGACCTTTATAGAGCAAATAAACAACAAATATCAGAATCGGAAATGAAAAATCATGATCTGTGCATCCCTAGAGTATGTAAATGTGAAAACTGGCCTGTAGGTACAGTACATAGAATTTTGGCGGTGGTTGTGTCAAGTGAGAAAAGAATTCATGTAAATTGAAAGATGTAGTCAGTGAATTCATTTTGTGTCAAAGCAATGGAAAATGATCCACAGTTTAGCCCACTTAAACTGCTTAATGCTCACTGTGTGAAGAGCTTTGAAAAAGTGACCTAAGCATTGAGAAATGAGTCCTAGCTATAATTATATATATATATATATATATATATATATATAAAAAATAAACAGGCATTAGTGATCACCTGTATGTACTGTTTATTGGAAGCATTTTGCTCTTCACCAGGGTCTGGCCCTACATACACACTGAAGAAAGGAAATGTGGAGTACTGGCTCATCAGCAGGGCGAGGGTGGCGTTAAAATCTTTCTGATTCCATTCACCTGATACTGCCCAGCCACCCAACTACACACACAGAGAGAGGGAGAGAATAAAAAAAAAAAAAAACACTTGAGCAAAATACATGATGCAACATAAGAGTTTTTTTGTACTTTCTCTTATCCTAAAAAGTGTGTGTACCTGCTGGAGTAGTGTGAGGAAGCGTTCTGGACCCACTTTCTCTTGGGATTCTGCATCCATGCAAGTCTTGAAGAATTTCTTTGCTTTCTGTTCTGCAGCACTCATAGAAACACCCTCCTCTGGAGACTCTGATCACACAGGGATCATACAGATCGAAATAACCAATACTTTGGTACATTATGTCATGTTGATCAAAATATATTATAGGAGTTCAAATATTCTTACTGCCCAAAACATCTAGACCAGGGGTTCTCAACTCTGGCCCTTGAGATCCATTTTCCTGCAGAGTTCAGCTCCAACCCTATTCAAACACACCTGAAGGTCTTCAGGATTACTAGAAAATTACAGGCAGGTGAGTTTGATCAAGGTTTTAGCTAAACTCTGCAGGAAAGTGAACCTTGAGGGCCAGAGGTGAGAACCCCTGATCTAGACATTAGTTCATTGCATAAGTCAAGGGTGTCAAACTCAGTTCCTGGAGGGCCACTGTCCTGCAGAGTTCAGGTGTGTTCACACCATGTTGTAATTACCGTAAATACGAGATTTCAACTTGTAAAAAGCGTTCACGTCCTCGTAGAGCTCGTAATTACAGCTTGTAAGATGGGAATTTTCTGAGAGCTCCTACTTATACCACATGACCGCTATACTACCTGACCTCTACAGATTAATTTAGGCATTAATAGTGTTGCAAAACAGAAAAAAATAGCTGAATCCAAAAAAAAAAGAAAGTCTAGAAAGTACATGGTGCAGCAAAGTGCAGGTGAATTAAAAACAAAAAAGCATGAACAGACATTTCAGCAGATTGCTATCCTCAAGTGCTCAATATGCAACAAACAATCACCCTCTTTCTAGAAAGACAAGCAACTCAAAGCAATCAGCTGAATCCAATTGTCACAATCATCAATTATCACGAGTGTCACTGCAAGAGAGTCTAGAAATTAACAAACATGGCACAAACTGTGTAAAATATACATTCAAAGTAATAAAGAAAAAAGAAAAAAAAAAAATAATAATAATAATAATAATGTTGCAGAAAACAATTACAAAAAACAAGAAAGTTCAAGTTTTTCATTCATGCCATCAGGAAATGAAGATTTAAGTTCAAAAATCCAAAAGGCCTCCCTCCCTTTGCAACAATTTCTTGTCTCTATCTCCGCCTCTTCTATGAGGTAAAATCCTCTTGATGCCCAGGAACTTCATGTCAGACAAATAATGTTTAGCAAGATTGAAGTGATGATAAATAGGTGATGTATCATCCTGTCTACGAATTGCACTTGTATGTTCAATCATTCTAGTGCGTAATGCACGTGTGGTTTTACCAACATATAACAGAGAACTTGAATAAATAATAATATAACTCTTGCAAGTTATCAGTTGTTTGATCTTGTATGTTTTTTGTGTACGAGGATGTATAAATGATTGATATTTGACATATTTTGTGCAAGAAGTACACTTGTAGCATGGAAAATTACCCTGGGCATCAACTAGGGTGGTCGGAGAAGAGACATGAGTGTCTGCATGAACAAGCTTATCCCTCAGACTAGAACTCGTAGAAGAAACAAAGAGTGGTGGATCATTGAATACATTCAATAACTGAGGATCACTTTGAATGATGTGCCAGTGACTCTTAATAATCCTCCTAACATCATTACTCAATGGGCTGAATGTAGATTTAAAAACACATGAATAACTTTTCTTACTTTTGTTTGCAATCAAGTTACTCACTTCCCGTTCCTGTAAACTACGCACTTTCTCAAGTGCAGTATCAAGCCACTTGTTGGGATATCCACGTGATTTAAAATCTGCATATAGATTCTGGGTTTTAACATCAAAATCCTCCTTCCTAGAGCAGATACGGTGGAGTCTTAAAAATTTACTATAGGGTAACCCAAGTTTTAAAGGGATTGGATGGGCACTAGTAGCATGAAGGAGACTGTTCTTAGCTGTATCTTTTCTATAAAGAGAAGATACGATTTGTTTCTCAACAATTGATATACAAGTATCCAAGAAATTAACATTTGTAATACCCACATTATGTGTGAACTTAATCGAAGGTCTTAAACAATTCATATATAGAACAAATGCTTCAAGATCACTTGCAGAACCTTTGTAAATAACAAAACAATCATCAGTGTATCTCTTAAACAGAATGATATTGTCAAAAAAAGGATTGTTGTTGAAAACATATCTATCCTCCAAAAAGCCCAGATATAAATTGGCATAGTCAGGAGCCATGGTGGCCCCTATGGCAGTGCCCTCAATCTGTAAATAATACCGTTTTTCAAATAAAAAATACTTTTTAGTGAGAACCATTTCAGCCATTTCAATGATAAATTTAGACGGAAGGCCATCATCTTCAACACGTAAATCAAGAAAATGTTTTAAGGCCAATAGACCTTCATGATGTGGAATATTGGTATATAACGAAGTCACATCCATAGTGTCCAGTATAACATCCTGCTCAACATTTTGAATAGTTGTTAGACATTGCAGGAAATCTGCTGTGTCACTCAGATAACTAGGAAGGACTAACGGTCTCAGAACAAAATCAACAAAATTCGAGAGTGGTTCAGTAAGACTATTGTTACCAGCTACTATAGGCCGTCCTGGTGGATTGACCAAGCTTTTATGTACCTTGGGTAGAATGTAGAAAACTGGCCTACTTGGAGAACGACTGAGCAAGTATTGCATCTCTTTATCAGAAATCAATAGATGAGCATGTGCTTTCTGAAGAAACATCTCAATCTTCCTCTGAAACTGGGCAGTTGGATCTGATGGTAAAACTCAATAATAGGAGGTATTTTCTAATTGACGAAGAGCCTCCTGATTCTAGAGAGCTCGAGGCAGAATCACCAATCCACCTCCTTTATCTGAAGGTTTATTTATGATATCTTTATTTCGGCACAGTTTGTCAAGAGCCTCTTTTTCAGAAAGTGTCAAATTTGACTTTTTGTTCTGAGATGAAGATGACTGCTCAAATGAATTAGCCACATCCCTTTCCACTAGCCTACAATATGTATCAATAGATGAATTAGATACAGATGGACAAAAGGTACTAGTAGGTTTAAATTTAGCTTGAACATTATACACATGTGCATTTTATTGATAGTGTTGCCATAGAAACGTAAAATTCCCAGTCTGAGGATGTTGAACAGCTCCAAATAAAAAGTCACATGTTGTCATCTCAAGACTACGATAATTACGACATGGCATGAACGCAGCATTTAGCTCCAACCCTAATTAAACACACCTGAACCAGCTAATCAAGGTCTTCAGGATTACTAGGGACTTCAAGGCAGGAGTTTTGGAGGTGGTTGGAGCAGGACAGTGGCCCTCCAGGAGTGGAGTCTGACACATGTGGCATTAAATGCAAAAAGGTTGTCATAATCTGTCAAGCATATTTTCCATACATTTCTATTTGACTTTTTTTTTGTAAATGTGTCCTGAATTGATGAATTGCTCTCAGGTGAATCATGATTTTCACCATTTAAAGCCTGGGATACACTGCACTACACGATTTTTGCAGTCCTTTAAGATCATTACAAATCACACTGTGTGACATGGATCCAATTGAACTCGGGCACGACATGCATGTAAACTGTACGATGATGACACCTATTGACTCGTAGGTTATGATGCAAGTTTCTATAGAAGAATAAAACGTCATCAGCATACGCTAGTGGTTAACAAAAATACCATGTTGAATCACACTTTGGCAGTTGTAATTTTTATGTGTGCTGAAAATAAAAAGGAAGCGGCAAAAGAAGAAGGGAAAAGAGCTTGAGGTAAGCAGTTTTAAGTTTTAGCGCCATGTCGCTTTGATTTCATGTCGCATTTTTATTGGCTGGTCAGTAGACGTAGGTCGTAGCAGTGAACACACTGTGCGATGTTCATGCTTAATTTCTGACAATGTCAGAAAACTATCGTAGGCTATCTTTGGTCGCAAGACCGGGAAAACGGCTGTCTTTGAACCTCTCTCACTGTACGACATAGGACCACCGATTAAGAGCCACGATCACACAAATTGCCACGATTGTTTCACGATGGCAGTCTTTCGTCTGGGACAGCCAAAAATCGTGCAGTGTATCCCGGGCTTAAGGGGAATGTGTGAAGCGTAAGATTTTTCCCACACTGCATTGCAAGGGAAGATAGCAAAGGCATAAATGTGAATCCTGTCCAATCTCTTGCAATCAATATCCCACATACAGTATGCGTAACTTTGTACTATTGAAATTGATACATGCCAAACAGAACAAGTGTGCGTTTTGTCATCAAAACCGTAGCCATAATTTACATCAGGAAATGGGTAGTTGACAAATAGGCAGTAAAAAATGTTTTTTTTGTAAAACACCATTTTTGAAAAAAACAAACAAAAAAAAACAACATATTTTTGTAGTGTGACGTCTGATGTACCATAACTGAACTGTACCGTAAATGTGTCCTATGTGACACAGCAAAAATTAATAAAAAAAACTCTTAATAGTATACAAATAGCATGAGAGAGATTTATCTTCATTTTTAGACACTTATTTTCATATAGTGCTATTTATTTAATATGAAATTATGAAAAACATTATTTTTTCCCCACAACATGTTGGACTTGTTGGAAATTTCAATAATTATGAGACAAAGTTTGCTGTCAACCTTTCAAAACTGCTGAAAATTATACCATTTTAAGATGAGTGATGATTATACCTCCCCTACTGCAATACTCGACTGTTCTGTCAAGATATTTTGAGATAAAGACAATTCTGCGGTTCTTTTATGTGTGTCACGCTATAGGACATTGTCACGCTGAAGAACAGAAATGATAGTTTTTGCATTAAAGAGAGTGAGGGGTATTACATTAAAGTATTTTTATTTAACCTTGAATGTGTCAAAGAAGAAAGAAAATGTAATTTTGATACAAAAAAAATATCAAAATGAAATGTGACTCTTTAACAGAGCAAATATCTTTGAAACTTTAACGCCCCAAAATCTATTTTTAATGTAATTAATTTGTTTGTTAAAGAAATAACATTTCATTTTGTTGCATCATCAACCATTTTTTTAAAAATCACATTTTTTAAAGTATATGGCTGCTCTTTTCAAGGCATCATTTCAATTATATTTACTTTGCGTCCTTCTCTAGGATCTTTTCCCTTCTCAGTGGATCTCTGTTCATTTTCTCCCTATACTTCTGTGTCCTCTCCCTCCCACTCATTTCTCTCCCTCAATTCTTTCTCTCAAAAACAAGTAGTATCACATTTTATGCTTATTTTCATAACACTTTATAACAGTACAAATTTTCTGCAAAGCATTACAATTTTTTTATTCAATGTAATTATTGTATTTAAGAACACTGAAAATGATCAAAAAAGAATAAAAAGGAGTTGAACAAATCTTATTTAATTATTTAAAATGCTTCTTAAAGAGACCTTGTCCTCTTGTGTGACATCTTTGTCCTCCGGTGTGACAGTACAGGTGTCACACCAGTGGACATTATCTGTCACACCATAGGATGTTTCAGCCTTTAGAGTCAGTTAATGACCTTGCTGTTCGTAGCTAACATGTCATTAGCAGTTAGCAAGACACATTTGCATAATTTTCCATGATTATGTAGTTTAACATACATTTTTAATTAAAAAATATAATTTAGGGGTGTCACACCAAAGGACAAGAAAACTTAACACTTTTATAGTGGTTCCAAAAAAGTTAAATATTTAAACAATTCTGAGACAATGTGCACCATGTGCACATGTCATGGGCTTCACAAGGGGCTTCGGTAACATGACCTTGAATGGTGTCCTTCAAATAATTAAATTTGTCCGTGGAATTGCCCGATTTAATATCAGGATATGGCGTCACACCAGAGGACATAATTTTCAGTGACAAAATGTATCAAGATCGTACGCTTTTAGAAATATATGGATGAAAAAAGGATTGCCATTTACTAAAAAAGACACTTGTAAAATTATGCCTGAGGTATTTATTAACGTTTTTACGCTTTTCTTTTTAATTTATAAAAGTTGTAATTTATTGAACCATGCTTGAGACAGTCACACCATAGGACAATTTTGAGATTTGGCTCAAAAATGTAAAAAATCTATTAACAAAGCAGTTTTTTTAACAACAGGTCCATGTAAAACAAAGAAATGTTTAACCATTTACTGCATTTTAAATGATGACAATACTAATTATATTCATTTTTGTCATGTGTGACAGTGAAAATGCCATGTAACGTCAACGACCCAAATACTGACAAAGTTCACTGCTATATTAAGCAATGAACACTGAAACAAGGACTTGTCATTCTGATGGCAATGATTTGTTCATTAGCATAAAAGTTTTGAGAGATGGAGCAAGGACTTGGCGCAATTTACAGGCTTTTGCAGGTAATCCATTTTGTGGTGCGCAAATGCCTTGATAGACACAAAGAGATAGATTCTCATAGATAGATAGATTCTGTTTTAGGTACAAAAGATATAGTGGAATTTCACTCACCTAGTATTTCTTTAATGGCTTTCAGTAAAGCAATCTGTCTGTCTGGAAATTTATCTAGCCGTCCATCACTTTTAACGTGAACATCTGCCTCTCTTCTCATCCTCACTAATCCACCCATGCTCACTTCTCGTTTTTTGTCCGGTTCCCCATTGTCTTCATTGGAGAACCCACTGAGTCTCCCCTTGTTGGTGGAAGATCCACCTGCTCCACAGGCATATAGGAAGTAGTCACAAGGGCGAGAAAAGGGATCCATGTCAAGAGAAAAATGCTCTGATGCCCTTAGACAGGCGGGAGAAAGGCAAGGAGGTGCAGCTGAAACACAAGAGATAGAAATACAACCACTGTTACCAATGAAATTAAACTATACCAGAAGAAAAGCCTAGTTCCATAAGCTTGTACCTGATTTCCATTGTGATTCCTTTTGCAGGTGGGAATAGATAGCCAAACCTAACGTAGTTGAAAAGAGAGAGAAGGCAAAGAGGACCAATAAGAGACTGCAGTACTTGTTGCAGCCCATTGGATTTGGCTCATCAGAACGAGGCTGTTCCTCTGGCGTCGTGACCATTTCCTGTGGGTACATATTGAGATGAACATGTACAGAAATTGAAAAGCACAACTGGGAAAAGTTGGAATGCATAACTCATTGACTTTATGATGGATTGAAATTACAACGCCAGTCAAACATCCAACCACAATGAGAGCAAGTCCAATGAATGTTCACTAAAGAACAATGAAAAGTTAGAGAAGTGAAATTTGCGCCAAGACTAATGTTTTTAATGTACATTTTCCACTTAACATAGCTAACAGTTAATAATTACATTAACTAAACATGTGGTCATTAAATATTTATTTGAGTTATTTTATAATCCTTCATGTAGGCTATTATGTTGTTTGTGATTTTTTGCTTTTATTATATACGTTAGTTGCGTAACTGACAGGAAGCTTACTGGGAAAGAGAAGGACCACAAACCGGGATTTAAAGTCAAGTTGCCTGAAAAATAGTACATTACAATGTAGAAACAATCGGCCAAGCAATAAGACAAACTCGACAACAATATATAAAAAATAAGTTCTCTGAGGTATTTCTTAGTACAGCGATAAAGGCGAAATGGCGGCAGTTAGGTTTTTACGTAAGAAGAGACGCGGATTCACATTATCGAAAGTTCGTCGAGATTTTGCTGGGGGGTGGGATGGGGGGTGGATTTCAATTTTTCCATTGTCAATAGTACAGTAGATATATAAAACAATTCACAGAGGTCACTATTATCAAACCAGCAGCTTTGCGTTTATGAACGCTGCGAAATCTGCTACGTTGGGAACTTTTTCGCGCGGGTCCCACGAATTAAAATGGCTGCATTTCACACGTGAAATTTCGCAAAGCAACGATAAATTTGACCGCACATTAAATACATTAAAGTAGCGCGGATTTCAGTTACCTCAAGAGCCATGGACGACTGTACGAAATTTCACACCGCCTATTGTGATTGACCAATCACAATCAAGTATTCCAGCGAGCCGTGTAATAGAACAGCATCATGAACTTCTATCCCAGCAACCCGAGCATTATGTTGTGAACCAGGAGTCTTAACTACGCCACACCACTCATTATATAGGCCTACTAGAGACCTTTCTGATATTTAAAGCAAAACTTCACCATTTAGGCAACAACTTAAACGCATATACAGCACAGATACAAGTGCACGGTGGTAGGCTACTTTTGTGGGTGACTAGTTTGAATCTGATTCATGGCATTCCCTGATTTCCTGTGACTACCACTGTCATATTAATACAACTGGCTAAAGCCCAAAAAAATGAAAAATTGGGTTTATCTTGAAAGCCTCACCTGATGAACAGCTGGGTTCTCGTCCATCTTGTTCTTTTTTCTTCTTTTGTGGCAGTTTGATCAAAATTCTCCCAACATGTTGGTCTTCCAGCGAAGCTTTCTATTTCGTCACACTGTTCCTCTTTCTATCTCTCACTCCGTCAACCACAAGTCATCCAACTACTATCTTCCCTCATCACGTTCGCGGTTCACTCTCACTGACTGATAAACATGTAATGACCCGGCTTCCCACAAGACCCCTCTTTTGCACATACATAAATGAGGCATTTCTGGATGCATTTCCTGAACTTCACCATTTCTTAAATTTATGAGGGCCAGAAGATGATTTTGCTCCAAAATCCATCAATTGGATCATGTCACCCAAGTTAAACTTGGGAAAACACAAACACTAAATGGGAAGAAAAGCTGCAAGTACATTTTTAAAGCTTCATCAGTATAGGAAGTGTCATAGTTAATATTCATAAATATTCACATTTTTACATACACAGACGTCGACACTCCTGACTATCAGTGACGTGTGTGAAGCTGGTGCGGGCTGATAAGAATTGAGGGGGTGTGAGAGGAGCAAAACCACAAAAGAGCACGTCACACATTGCGTGGGAACGAACATGTTTGGAAGCCGTCACATGATGAAAACGTAAACGCTTATGGTCCGTCAAAAATACACATTACTATAAGAAGAAAATGAAAGTGAAAAAGATGGGAAACAAGAAACATTTTCTTTTAAATCAAATGAAAGATAAAACAAACAAAAAAAAAGTCAATTTTATAGTTTTATTAGTTCAGAATACAGTACAAATGTGGAAGAAAAACAATGATAGCAAAAATAACACGTTGGCATACTTTCAACAGTAAACATACACACATTCACATATTAAGAGAGAAAATTAGATGTTGAGTTTACAAAAAAAGTAATGTTAAATGGTAAATACATGGAGGCTAAACCATGAGTGTTCAAATGGTCCTTAATGAATTCAGCAGTATTGTGATACCAGCATGAAAATGAGGCAACTGTGAAACGTATAAAAACACTGTAATAACAACAAATCATGCATAACGTGTTAGATTTGGTCATGTAATATTTTTATAACTGGAGCCATTGTTTTATTCGATTGCATCAAATACTAGAATTTCTTGGACATAATATAGTCAAGGGACGAGGCCAAGAAGAGAAACACACAGAGGTTCGTAGATAAAATGAATGTTTCTGAGCTATGCAAAACAGATGCAATATTCTAAATAATACGAGTGCTACCCTAAAGCCAAAATGAGTGGTCTTAGTTAGACAGTAGTTGCTATTGTAAAGACAAATAAGCTAAAATGTCAATGTTGGAAAACTGGAATTCTGTGCATTAATCACGGGGAATGGTGACTGTTAAAAATGAAGTATTTCTGAGAAACATTTAAGAGTTCAATTTGCTCAGAATGTTAGTTTGTCTACAGTAACACTGTTGTTTTTTTTAATCAAAAACTAGTTTTGTGATGTTGAATTTTGCTGTATATAACCTGGAGGCTCTAGTTTTAGCTTTCTGTGTAGATAATACTATCTTCTCCATAATCCAGACATTTAAAAAAAAAAAAAAAAAAAAAAAAAAAAAAGCTCTAGCTACGATGTCATAGACTTAGGCTCAGGCTCAGTGATTGATGTACTTTTCTTTGGAAATACTTAATTGTCAAATCTACCAATTGTGCAATCGCTAAATACCTCTGGCAATATATGGAATGAAAAACAATTGAACTGATACTGGCATGATAATCAATTCAAACTTCTTTAACTGTATCATCACATAGTTTGTTCGACATGTTTTAGGACAAAACCAATGTGCTTTTTAAAATGTTTGTTCATTTACAGGTAAGCAGTTCTATAAGTAAAGCATGCATCTTTCCCTGCCTTTGTTTTTGCTTATTTTACATTTGTTGTGACTACAATTTCACAAAAAGCCCTTATCATCAACTACAATGTATGTTTCAGAAAAGCCTTATTGAAAGTGCATGGATGGCTGTGGATATACAAACTATACGTCTTGCCTCAGTAGTCAGCTGTGGTACAATTTATGGATGTTCTGAGTTTTTTTTCTTTAAAGGCATGCTGGGAGTTGTACGTCTCGCTGAACTGCGCAGTTCAAACGGCAGTGCAGTACATTACCTCTGCACAGAGTCAGCCACTACAGTAAAAATTCAAGACACAAAAAAAATCCTAAAATCACTTCTCTGACACCTTACATATCAAACAATCTAGGGGTAAAAATTGTGTCGTATGTAACCGTCAACATGGAGGCACTAACGTTGTGCTCGCACACATCAGGCCCTAGCAGAAAGACGCCAGGACAAACAGGGCAAGCTATGGGCTGGGCTCTGAATAAGGCCATTCAGAAAAAGCAGCAGAGCTTTGTCGAGAAAAGGCTAACTGACTGAGGAAACATGAGGAAAATGAGAATGTGAAACGGAAGAGAGAATTACAACACATACATTTTCAAAGCTGAGCCAATTATGTGTCTTAAATTTGGTTTAGGTTTTGTATAAGTTTCCACCAATCACTGCTTGGCCTGCTTGGCACGTTGGGCGTGGCACTTCATGCACAGAATTCTGCCATCCAATGGGTAGCAGCCATCAGCATCTGCCTCGATGGAAAGGGGACGAGCACAATCCTGCAATGAACGAGCAATTTCTTATTTTAAAACATGACTTCTAATTTGAGGCTAGAACAAATAGGTAAAGATAACAAAAGGAAGAGTCTTCGTACCTCACATCGGTAGCACTTCAGGTGAAAGTTCTTCTCTAAAGCAACAACCCTGATGGTCTCTTCACTTCCAGGGTCGGGAACAATCGGCTCATTGCAGCTCACGCAAAGTGGAGAGAAACGGCTGAGAAACAGAAAAAGAAGGAGAGAAGGTAAGATAAAACATTGAGAGAGAAAAAAAAAAAAACACTTTACAATAAGGTCTCATTCATTAACATTAGTTAATGTATTAACTAACTAACATGTACTAACAATGAGCAATACATTTGTTACATCTTTGTTGCATAACTAGTTAATAAAAATACAGTACTTCATGTTAGTTCACAGTGCATTAACTGTGCAATAACAGCTTTTGATTTTAAAAATGTATCAGTAAATGTTGAAATTAACATAAATAAATGGGTAACCAAACAGTATGGTAAAAATACTATGGAAGTCAATGAGGCCCGTCAATTGTTTGGTTACCCATATTCTTCAAAATGTTTTCTTTTGTGTTCAGCAGAACAAAGAAATTCATACAGGTTTGGAACAACTTGAGAGTGAGTAAATGATGACACAATTTTCACTTTTGGATGAACTATCCCTTTAAGAAAGATTAATAAAGGCTGTAGAAGTAGGCTATTGTTCACTGTTAGTTCATGTTAACTAAAATAGTCAACTAATGGAACCTTATTTTAAAGTGTTACCAACATTTTTTAATATTATATAACATTTTTATAATTTAATACCACTTTATATATCAACTTGTTTCATGTTTCAAGTGTTTTTTTTTTGCTATATGACAATTTCTTTTACAATACATTAATTTTTCTATTTTTGTGTATAGATTGTTCTCTTATCCTAGTCAAACTTTCAATCTTAAAATATGAAAATTCATCATAACATGACAATAAAAAAAAAACCCCCATGATAACACAAAGTGAAATATTCATAAACCTTTTCAATATATATTGTGTGGGAATGATTTATATACATTTTTTATACAAATTACAACAATGCTCAAGTTGTGGAGTCCATCACAAACTTTTTGGTAACACTTTATTTTACAGTGTCATTGTTACACACGTTACATGCAGTTACTGTAGTAATAACTATAAATTATGCATAATTACATGCAATTAACCAAACCCTCATCATAACCCTAACCCTATAGTAAGTACATTAATTATGTGCATCATTTTCCAGTCAAGCTGTTATTAAATTACAAAAAAAGTATGAAAATACTATTTAATTGTGTGTATTTAGGATACATAAGAAGTGGTTACACTTTATTTTAAGGTGACCGTGTTGCAGTGTAATTATACATTTAAGTACTGAGTAATAAGAATTAACTACATGTACTTACTATAGGGTTAGGGTTAGGATTAGGGTGTGGTTTAGGGTTAGTTGCATGCAACTACGCACAGTTTATAGTAATTATCATACATGTAATGTGTAAGAAGAACACTGTAAAATAAAGTGTTACCTAAAAAGCTAACTAAGAAATGCCTTAGCAAGACAAAAAGTGTCTGAAATTAAGATTTCAAAACCCTACTTTAAATAAATTAACTGTGAAACTTGTAAGGAAGTTTCATTTTACATTGCTAAAAGTGTCCTTAGTTGAAGAAATCCCCATATAAAATACCACTTTTTTGTTCATTACATTGATAACTGATTATTATTTAAAATAATTACAATAATTAGTTAAAAATGCTCTAGAATATACCAGTACAATTGAGTGCTTTGATTGGTCTGTGATTAGTGAGATGGCTCACCGATGGTAATCTTTGACACAGTAGGGGTTGTTGTTGTCATCGGTGATGAATGGAGCGCCCTCCAGTGTGCAGCTGCAGGTAGTGCAGCGGAAACAGTGGGAATGGAAACACTGGCCCACCGCCTTCAGGACGCGATCTGTGATCCGCTCCCCACAGCGGGAACACACAGTCAGAGAACTCTGGAAACACACAGTCACACCCAAAGACAAACGGTAAGAAAATGCAATGGAAAAAAAGTCCCCACATGTTCATAAAGTCTGTAATATGGATAACATTGACTATCATCAAAGTTTGTCTGATACCAAAAAAGGTGATGTGTCAATTCTAAAAATGAAAACTGTGACTGAAATTTCACGTGTTTAAACGTGTCCGTCTCACCATGTAGCAGTCCTCACACTGAGGCGTGCCGTTGTGGTCGTAGAACTGCATGCCCTGCAGGGGGCGCTGGCAGGTCATGCAGCAGAAACAATGGGAGTGGAAGAGTTTCTCCATCGCTCTTACTGCTGGCTGAGATCTTGACAGAGCTTCTCCACATTTACCACACACTTCTGAAAGGAAAAATGTGTTTATATTAGAAAAGAGAAATAAAGATTGGGGATAATGAGAGATTTATGAGATAAAGAGAAGTTCATTATGGAGCAGCAAACACAGAGATGGTCTCCAGGGTGATAACTGGGTGACTGGAGAGGTTGTACTATTGTACTCTAAAGGTCTCAGTTCAACAGCACAGCCTCACTAATTGAGCCTAAGCCCCACCTTAAAAGCATTCCTGACCAATCCTACCTTAGCAACTGTTGCCATATAGAGCTGATTTTTAACAAAAAAAAAAAAAAAAAAAACTTTTACCTTTAACGTATACCTTTAAAGACAGACCTATGAGCTACAAGGTTAATTGATGCTAGATGCTTTTGTTAAAGCCATCAGCCAGCATTACTTTAATATTTTTAAAACAATCATCTTTAACAGTGAAATTCTTGGTGAAGGACTACATTACCCACGATTCTACAAAAAAACTCCACCAATCAAAAAATTCCAACAAGCAAAGCTCACCATAACTTTAGCAGCAGTTTACTGCCATTTAAGTATGGTGAATGATGTAATCGAGTCAATCTCCCTACGCTTTCAAACTACTTAAATACTTATATATGCATACAGTATCTGTCAAAAGTTTGGAAACATTACAATTTTGTAATATATTTGAAAGAAGTCTCTTATGCTCACCAAGGCTGCATTTATTTAATCAAAAATACAGTAAAACAGTAATATTGTGAAATATTATTACAATCAGTGTTGGGGTAACGCATTACTAATAGTGTTGTCAAAAGATTAAATCGCATCTAAAATAAAGGTTCATGTTTACATAATATATGTGTGTGTATAATTATCATTTATATATATATATATATATATATACACACACACACACACACACATTCATGTATATATTTAAGAAAAATTCATAATATATATAATATCAATTGTATAAATATATATACAGTATATACATGCAAATATTTCTTAAATATATACATGAATGTGTGTGTATTTATATATACACATGATAATTATACACAGTACACATATTATGTAAACAAACTTTTATTTTGGATGTGATTAATCGCAACTAATCTTTTGACAGCACTAATTACAAGTAACTCGAGTTACGTAAGCTGATTACTTTTTTCAAGTAACTAGTAAAGTAACGCATTACTTTTAAATTTATAACAAAATATCTGAGGGTCTCCATGTTGAGAGAAATCG
This sequence comes from Ctenopharyngodon idella, assembly GCF_019924925.1. Classification (NCBI taxonomy): domain Eukaryota; kingdom Metazoa; phylum Chordata; class Actinopteri; order Cypriniformes; family Xenocyprididae; genus Ctenopharyngodon; species Ctenopharyngodon idella. The sequence continues at coordinate 11,476,037 of NC_067235.1, read as the reverse complement.
GGAGTAAGTGCAGAGGCGTTGTGTGAACATGATTGTTATTCTAGACTAAATGTGAGCATACATTTACTCATTTACTTCTCCTGTGTCCAATTCTTCTTTAATCCAGAATGGCAGCACAGCTGAGAGGTTTGAGTTGCGCCCTCTACTGTACAGGCGTGAATTAGCATTTCTTTCAGCCTGAGGCTTATTCGTTTCACTTTTGGTGTGAAAGGGCCTTTACATTTGCCAAAAATAGGACTTTTTTTGTTGTTATAAAAACAAACAGACAAACAGTCCAGCCCAGATGAGAAAAATTAACGCAAAAGTAATGTAACACATTACCTTCCATAAAAAGTAACTAAGTATCGCAATTAGTTACTTTTTTAGGGAGTAACGCAATATTGCAACTCATTACTTTTAAAAGTAACTTTCCCCAACACTGATTACAATTTAAAAGAATTGTTTTCTATTTTAATAAACTTAAAAATGTAAATTATTCTTGTGATAACAAAGCTAAATTGTCATCTTTGCAAAGGGTCAACACAACAAGCCGGGCAATAAAGAACTAAATCAATCTATGAACAAGAATATATCAGATTTAAAAATAAACCATAAAACACAGAGCATGAATACACAAATCAAACTGTTTATTTCAGTTGTATGTGAAAGTAGGTTGATCAAATCAAAAACTGATCAAAAAGTATTTTTAGTTTTCACCTGTACACACATCTAAGCTACTAAGAAACCTAAAAAAAAAAAAAAAAAAACCCTCAATGCTGACAAAGACAGAGTGAGATCATTACAACACTCATCCAGTGAGATCCAGACACGGGAGAGGTGAAGCGCTGTGGTGTTTAGACACTGATAATAGAGTAATAAACTGAGATAGAGAAGCTACATCGAGCTAAACACCTACACAGACAGATAAAGAGAGAGGGAGACGGAAAAAGAGCAAGACAAGCCCGGGACCATTGCACAGTCAATGTTTATCGCAGCTTGTCTGCTGTGTGTTAAACAAGAGCCATATGGATGTCTGGGACTAAGGCTTAAATTATCATCAAAACCATGAAATCACTGAAATTAGAAGAGATGAAAAAGACCAATCAAATCTTAAGGGTGTGGGTGTGTACACAAGGTTAGGTGGAGTCCAGTTTGTGTGTAGGTGAGGTCATAGTGTGTTTGTGTACCTGTAGCTGGAGAGGTGATCACAGGAGGATGCTTGTCCATGTCTTTGATAAAGTCCTTAGTCATTTTCTCCAGCTCTTCTACCTCCCTCATAGTGAGAGGAGCTCCACCAGAACCAGACACCTAAAAAAAACAACAGCATATGTTTGCCATTTTCCAGAAATGACTCAGACATTCAGACATTTTAGTTTTATGATGTCATTTTTTGCCAACTTTATACTTTTTAAGTAATGTAAACATCTGAAAAACATTTTGAATACTAAACATTCATCAATCACCATGAGTAACTGTAATATTTGCATATGAACTGCAATTGGCCGTTCTCTTGAAATGTGACTGGTCTTTTATTACATCTATTTAACCATCTATAGCTGCCTTTATTCCGCACAGACAATGTTGAATTATGTCGATTGCGCCACACAGCTCACAGTAAAAAAGATGATGCAGAATGTATGCATATGCAAAAACTAAAACCTAAGCTGTCCCAAAACTATAAAACTATAAACCAGGGTTCCTCAAATCCAGGTCACTGTCCTGCAGTTTACTTCACTCACTTACCTGCAATTTTCTAGTAACTCTGAAGACCTTGACTAGCTTGTTCAGGGGTGTTTGATTAGGGTTGGAACTAAACTCTGCAGGGCAGTGGCCCTCCAGAACCGGATTTGATACTTCAACATAAGCTTTAGGCGTGCTTTATTTTTATTTATCTTATGACTTACTGTACCATTCAAAAGTTTGGGGTTTGTAATATTTTTAAATGTTTTTGAAAGAAGTCTCTTATGCTCACCAAGCAGAATATGTAGTAAAAACTACAGTAAAAACAGTAATATTGTGAAATGTATATAAAATAGAAAACATTTATTTTAAATTGCATTAATATTTTAAAATATAATTTATTCCTGCGAGAGCAAAGCTGAATTTTTGGCATCATTACTCCAGTCTTCAGTGTCACATGATCCTTCAGAAATTATTCTAATATACTGATTTGATGCAGAAGAAAAAAAAAAAAAAAAACTTATTATCAATGTTTTTTTGTTTTGTTTTTTTGTGGAAATTATAATACATTATTATAGATAAAATGAAGCATTTATTTGAAATAGTCTTTTCTGAATAAATCTTATTGACCCCAAACTTTAGAACCTTTGTACATTGACGAAATGTTTGCCATTTAAAATCTTAAGCCTTAAACTTAAAGGGATAGTTCACCCAAAACTGAAAATTCTGTCCTTAATTACTCACCCTCATGTTGTTCCAAACCCTTAAGACTTTTGTTCATCTTCAGAACACAAATGAAGATGCGGGTTTGGAACGACATGAGGGTGAGTAATTAATGACAGAGTTTTCATTTTTGGGTGAACTAACCCTTTAAGCTTACCAAAACTTACTTCAGGAAATATACATTTATTTCAACAGTTATTAGCATTCATTTTAAGATTTTTTTTTTTTTGGCTTGTTATTATATTATCACCTTACGTTAGCTTTATTTAAATTACTGCATCACGTTACAATCTAAGGCACACCCACCTTTGGTGGAACAGTGTTTCCTGCTGGTCTGCTGAATGATGAGATGGGTGACTTCTTAGGTGCAGCAGGAGAAGGCGGAGCAAAGCTCTGCTGACTGCGAATGGGAGATGTTTCAGAGTGATTGAAAGCAGGTGTGGAGGCGGGAATATTCACTGGTGGAGCAACAGGGGCAGGAGGAGCTGCAGGAGGAGGTGGTGGGAAAGAGCTTTGGGCGGGGGTTTTAACGGCATGGTTAAACACTCTTGCGCCTCCAGAAGGTGCAGGGCTAACTGCTTTGGAACCAAAATTTGAATTCAGCTGACTGGGAGGGAAGTTGGTCTTTGGAGCAACAGCTGGGCCTTTAGCCAGTGACTGTACAGGAGCGGGGGCAGAGGCTGTGCTCTGATTGGCCGGCCGTGTTCGGGCACGGAGCTCCTCAGCCCAAGGGGCGGGGGGAGGACGATCCTGCAGCTCAGGAGGGGGCAGAAAGGAAAGGGCGGGCTTAGGGGCGGTTGGTGGTGGTGCTACTGGCTTCGGAGCTGGTGCTGATGAAAACTGGCTTGGCAACTGAGCAAACAAACACACACAGAAGTACGTCACACATCAGATGGAGAAATAGGAACTTAAAAGGCTTACAAAATATCTAAATTGTGGAATCAGAATGTTGCAAGATTAAGATTGTGAAAAATAATTGTTCCTCTATTATCCAGTTATTAGTCATGGTAACTTAAGCTAAAACAGAATGCTTAGTTTAAAGGTTCCTTTAGCTTATATTGGTCTTTAGCCTATTAAAATATGGGCATCTGTCATCAAAAATTAAAAGAGCAGCTCTACCAAAAAATAAAAGAGCAGCATGAACATTCGTCAAAACATCTCCTTTTGTGTTCTTCTAAAGTAAGCAAGCCTTGGAATGGCATTAGGGTGAGTAAATATTGACAGAATTTTAATTTGGGTTGGAAAATTAAAGGGAAATAAACTGAATCCTGAAGGTCAAGTTTAGAACGTCAGAGGTTAAAGGTTGTGCGTTTACCTTTGGATTGAAAGGTCCACTAGTTTCCATCTCTGATAACATATCGGTCAAAGAGCCCAGCTGCCTGTCAAAACTTGTCTGTTTCTCGAACAGCCTCTATGGAGAACAAAATGAGAGACATTGTGGGAGAGAGAAATTTAGGGGAAAAAAGATGAGACAAGATGAGGAGGAGAGGTTGGAGAGGATGTGGTTTAGGAGAGGAGAACGACAAGAAAGGGTGAATCAGCCATGAAATCAGATGTAGTGTTGGAAAGAGTGTGAGAGTATATAAATGTGAGGCAATAAAAGGGTGGGAGAGAGTACAAAGCAATAAAAAAAAAAGGAATATGTGAAACAGAAAATGACAGGGTCAGAGCTGAAAAACAATCCAAAGAACATTAAACGTGTGAAGAACAGAGATTAAAAAAAAGGATGAAGAAAACGGTGCCTTTTGAGAAGTGTTTCTAGATTATAATTAATGCCTAGTTAAAGTCATTTGATCAAATTATATGAGAAAATAAAAGGGCAGAATGTGCGTGTGAATGAATCCACAAAGCTCTTAGAAATTTGGAAGAGCTGAGAAAGACAAACAAATTACAGTCTTGCTCTCAGAAAACCACAGCACATCACTACACAATCTTCAAAGAAGAAGCATGCACTTTCTATAGCTATGTTTCCATCCAAAAGTTGCGAACATTGCATACAAAAAATAAAAAATAAATAAATAAATATTGTGAATAAAGCACCATTTCCATGCCATGTGTTCAAAAGAACAAAATTTTTACTTCTTGGAAAATTGGCGCAAAATATCTGTAATAAAAATGAAAGTGGCATCTGCAATCGGAGACGCCACTGTGGCTATTTTGACTTGCGCCTCAAAACTCGAAAATGAAACGCAACAAACGCTGTCTTGTTATCTTGCATTCAGAGGCGGATGCCTGGTGTTTGGGAGCGCAATCGTGTTATACAGTTCTGGGAGGTCATTATACCAAATCATTTTGATGACTCATGATGGCTCAGGCATTTCAGAATGACCAAAGCAACATTTGAGATGCTTTGTAATGAAATTGGTCCACTTGTTAGTCCACTTATCCAATCACATCCAAACAAAAGTTTTTTGTTGTGCATCAAGGGATTTATTCGGTAAATGTGTTTCCATCATAGTTTATGCGCATGTCTTCTTATCGGATAAAAAAAAAAGAAAAAAAAAAAGTGGAAATGATCACACATCATTACATTTAGAAAACATTTGGGATCAGGCACTAAGGTCAGCTAGTTTAATTAGCAACTAGAGATGCACCGATATATCGGCCAATAATCGGTATCCGCCGATAAAAGCAAATTTTTTTTTAAAAAACAGCCCATAATCAGAGCCGATATATCCTGTCAATCAAAAGAGGACAGGAAAATGCACTGAATTTGTGATGTGTAAAGAAAATGCTAAGAAACCAGTTTGATGTTCAATATTAATAGTAATTATGAATTAATAACATTCAGAAAGTTAAGAAATGTTAATTTAATCCTCAGAATTTAGTTAATGTGTGTTAATATTAATTTGAGTAATGTGTTTGTTTATAACTGATACCAGTTAGGCTGAAACAAGTTGATGAAATGGAGAGAATAAAGTTATTGTTTGCATTTCTTTCAAAATAAAATAATTAATAATTAATTATAATGAAACTATCATTAATTTAAAAGAAGATATAAAAAGGCAGAACCCCCAAACTATCGGTATCGTTATTGGCAGATATCACTCTGAATAATTGGCTATCGGTGGAGAAATTTAGTATCGGTGCATCTCTGCAACCATTAGCTAGAGTGATGTCTATGGCCATAGCAACACAACTTGTACTGTTTTTTTGTGCTTCTTGCAGCATGAACTGCATTTTTGAGATGTAATATTAGGGATGCACACTATATCAGTACTGTATCAGTTATTTTAGAGATTTTCTTATGTAGACAGAAAGTTCAATCAATATATATCAGCTGATATCTCAGATATTAGATTTAACTGCATGCAAATTTTCCCTATTTTTACATTTAGATACTTAACACTAATAATTTTAAACTTATGTAATGTACTCCTTAACAAATCTCAAAATAAATATTGCTTGTTAGGATTAAAATCACTTGTAGCATATAAAAAGACTATTTTAATTTAGAAAAAAAACGTAATATCTAACATTTACTAGTATAATCCAAAATTTAATAATAGTTAAAAAGTTCAAATAGTTCAAATTCTACAAGACACATCGAGACCCCTGCATTCTGTTCCATTCCAGCATGCTCTGTCCAGCTGTTTTGGAACACAAGAACATGTCCTATGTGAAGATTACTGTGGCAAGCAGGGTGGGGCCAAGAGCCATGGGAGCAGATTCGAGGCCGGTGGCGTGATTGCTAATGAGCGTCACCTGAGCACCAAGTTTGGCCTCAAGTTTCTCACGGAGGAGCTCTGGGAGGAAAAAAGGAGGAATGACAACAGTGAAGGGCGACAACAGGCCTGGACTATTCATGTTGTTGTTTTATTATGTTTTATACGGCTGTTGTCCGTGAGGGGCTGCTGCTTTACTTTCGTTTTGTTGTTCAATAATATTTGGTTTACAGCAGTTCATTAATATTTGGTTAATAAAATTACGGTTGAACGTTCGACGGTTCCCGCCTCCTTCTTCCCTGAACTTTAAACCTTGTTACAATTACCTAAAGCTTCTGATGGGGGTCAGGTCACCACACAGCATACAAATTAGTTAACTAGTTTTTAGGCAAAAGCTCAGCGAGTTTTATCCATCCCTAAAAACTTCTATAATAAGGAAATGTTTCACAAAAAAAATGTTTATGCAGTGGATTTGCAGTGTATTTTCATTGCTGTCAGTAGCAAAAGCAGGTCTGTTTGATTGAATGAGGCCCTGTGAGAATGATGATGTAGCCCAATTACATCGCACTCACCACAATAACACATCCATAAATAGAGCCAGGGCTTATATGGACATGTCAGCAGACAGCACGCATAACTGTGTCTCACAGTACAGCAGAGTTTACTGCAGCAAACTGCTCAATTCCACTTAACCATCTTCTCTATTTACACAAAGAGAGTCACTAGAATTACAGAAGACTGTAAAAAATCTGGCATGCCACATCAGGCCATAAAGAGTAAGAATTAGTAATGCACCAAAATTTCGGCAAATGGAGCTTTCAATCAGAAAATAAAATAAAAAATAAAATAAAAAAAACATTGAAATCATTAGTCAAACAGTGACGTTTAATGAGCACTTCTCCGATGACACCTTTTGTCTGTCTATTTTTTGCACAGCGATGATAACACCAGGTAAAAATGTCAGTTGAGTGGACTTTTGATATGAAACTGTCAATTTTATGATGAAATTCAAACAATACAGTGATGTTTTGGGGCTCTTAAATGTGGCATGACATATCGCTGTAGCCGACAGCGTGGAAACGTACGTTAACCGAACATCTTTACTACTAGTTACAGCACAAAATAAACATGAATGAATATCAGAAGTTATGTTGAAAGAAACAGAACAACGTACTGAAATGTATCATGTCTTATGTAATCACTCAATTAGTGTTTCAACCGTGAAAAGACGACGTCAATACAATAGCTTGTAAACAATGTCACATATCGTTGCATTTAGCTCAGTTTATATTAAATGTCCATTGCTCATTAAAAAATAAATAAAAATCCAACTCAAGAAAGGAGCATTTTGCTAAATATATGCACTATAGTACATATACTTAACCTGCTAGTGATGTCTTCATTATTTAAAGTATGTTTTAATAAATCTGTCATGAAAGTAAGTTATTATAGCCACTGTTTAAATGTTTATATTTCAATAGGAGTAGAAACATCATTACATAATTAATAAAACTGATATAAAAACTGCCTACTGTCCAATTTAAATCTAAAGTTTTTATTTGAGTGCTGATTATTAAATAAATTTGATTGATTATTAACCTTTATTTTTGTTTTTGGTGACTTTTTTTAGTACATTGTTAGTCAGAATGGAGTTTTTTGTGGTCGGTAGTGCGCAAGCTTAAAGGACAAGAAATAAGAAAGTTATAAAGGCTAGGAATGACATAAGGGCATGTAAAGACTTGTTAAGATTAAAATCAAATTGAAATGAAATCAAATATTGGGAAACCTACCTGAGAGTTGACACCTGCACCGGTCTCAGGGAGAGGAGGAGGTGGTGGTGGTGGGGGTGGGGGGAATGAGGCAGAAGGTACAGAGATAAACTCCTCGGGAGGTGCAGGGAGGTGCAGGTCTTCTGCAACTGGGGGCGGGGCTGGGAATGCAGGAGGAAGGGCATCAGATGCAGGGGGTGTGATTTGGCATTCTGGAGGAGGGGCTGGGAGCTCGGCGTCATCCAACGGAGGAGGAGGAGGGGGTGGGAAGTCTAATGAACGGAGGCAGTGAATTTCATTACACTCGCACCAATTCACAATGACAAAACAATCCCTTTCTGCATTGTTCTTTCACCTCAACACAAAGCATGATGGCATAGCTTATCTGCATGTACATTAGCATACATTGCTTCTCTCACACGTGAAAAACAACTCTTTAAATCATCAGGACTGGCATTTAAAGGACAATGCAGATATTGAATATGCCACACATCAGTAAAGACAGAAATGCAATGGTAACACTTTACAATAAGGTTCATTAGTTAACATTAGTTAACTACATTAGTTAACATGAACTAATAATGAACTGCACTTAAACAACATCTATTAATCTTTGTTAATGTTAATTTCATCATTTACTAATACATTATTAAAATCTTGTTAACATTACTGTGAAATAACATTAACAAACACTGAAGAACCATATTTCCATTAACTAACATTAACGAAGATTAGTAAACACAGTAACAGATGTATTGCTCATGGTTAGTTCATGTTAGTTAATACATTAACTAATGTTTAACTAATGAACCTTATTGTAAAGTGTTACCAATGCAATTCAGTTTAATCCTTAAAGTTATATTCAGCAGTTTATCTGCAAAACCCTTACAACACTTGGCGCAAAAGTGAATTCTTTAACAGTCATGTCTGAAAATGCACTCTGTTGCCAAGCGCATATGTTGTAATTCTGGTGAGGACGGAATTACTACATTTGCTACAACAAGCAGAGTGAGCTTTCTTAAAAAGAACCTCATGTTCAATGTATAATGAAGGATCATTGTCCCACTAGTGATATCATAATGAAGAATAAAGCCTCAAAAATATTTTGAGAAAACTTAAATAGTTTGGCATAATCTTTTTTTTTTTTTAATTACATTAGTAATTGGAAAAAAAAAAAAAAAAAAAAAAAAAAAAGTTAACAACTGCTTCACTGCTTATTAATATTTTAAATCAATGTCATGTGGTGCAACTAACATGATAAAAAAAAACATGAAACAGGAAATGATATCAGAGAAAAGACTCCTGTAGACCCTCATGACTGCGAGTAAAGGTGAAAAAATGCTCTTAAAATACCAAATAATTTCACATTTTTATAATAAGGCTAGGTTAGTTTAGATAGTAAAATCATGTAGTTCAACTCTCTGAAAAGTTAAATTATTAATGAATGAATAAATTTATGATATTTCTAAAAAAATAAGATGTGTACACTAACATGTATTAAAGGTGTAAGGAAAATATATTATTACTTTTTACTTGATGGCTACACTATGACATTTTTAGGGTTATTGAAATAAAACTGTAAATGTTTTCCAAAACCATATAAAACAGCATATATACATTTCAAAGAATTTGCCACATGTGTTCTAAAGTAGTTTTTTTTTTAAATAAAAGACATATCTTGTTCTTTATCATGGATTGTCTCATATTAGAAACGACACGCTTCATCTTTCATTGAAATTGCCTTACCCTCACAAACAGCTGAAGGCGGCGGGGGCATCTCTCCAACTCGTCCAATCACACCAGTGCTTGCAAATGATGAGGGCTGTGATGGGGCCATCTGTACTTTGGGCCGTGGAGGAGCGACGGATGCAAACTTTTTGGGCTGGTTGTAGAAAGAAGGAGCGGTAACTTTGAGGGAGACGGAGGAAGTTACCACAAGGGGCTTGCTGCTACTGGAGTCAGACATCTTGATCTGAAAAATACAACATTATGTAGTCAAAGAAGTGTTACAGTTCAGATTATTATTTCCGCACAATTTATGAAAAAAAACAAAAAAACAAATTCAAGACCACCAGGACTGATCTTGGTTGCATAGTTTGGTGGATAGCATATGGAAAATCTTAACGTTTAGTAAGTGGTCTGTAGCTTTGGTGCCTGAAACTGCTTCATGCAGAATCATTTCTCAAGAGAGCCGCCCACCTGTATGTAGGTTAGACAACCATCTGGGTTAAATTTGAAAGACCTCTCCTACATGTCTCTAGCTTTGAAACACCCTGAACATGAGCAGAAAATTTCTCTTTTATTATTTTTAGCATTATATAATAACATCTGGTCTGGCTGGTAGACGTTTAAAATCACCATCGAGTGATACTGAAGATGTGGTGAACATCTCAGTAATTACAGGGAAGTAAATACATCAATGTTGTTCTCTGTTTTGTCATAACTAAAAAACATAACTGGTTTTAAGAGAAGTTTTTTAACTTCTGTAAACTAGCATGAAAAAGCTACAAAAGGTGCACAGAAACAAAAGTTATGTGTACCTCATGTTTCCCCCAACTGTTTTGCATCACTTGGGTGAGGTATAACAAGGAAATCCTTCACCAAAATATTGGAAGAGGGAATTTCATGACTTGAATGCAAAGCATTTCACTTCCTTTTACGTAAATTGCATTCTCAGGTACTTACATGTTGTCTATTTTGGCTTGTTTCATATCCACGCCTTGTATAACTGGGTTTCATATCCAGAGAAAAGTCTCACTCTCAGAAATCAGCTTTCAGCTGTTCATTTCTTAAAGGGATCACACATTTTTTAGTATTTCTTGTCCTTTGATGTCCACTTGTAATGATGTTATTTTGTAGTGTTTTCACCCTTTATCTAAAGCTTTGGATTTAAAGGGTTAGTTCACCCAAAAATGAAAATAATATCATTTAATGCTCACCCTCATGTCGTTCTACACCCGTAAGACCTTCGTTCATTTTTGGAACACAAATTAAAATATTTTTGATTAAATCCGATGGCTCAGTGAGGCCTGCATTCACAGCAATGGTACTTCCTCTCTCAAGATCCATAAAAGTACTAAAAACATATTTAAAACATTTCATGTGAGTTCAGTGGTTCTACCTTAATATTATAAAGTGACGAGAATACTTTTTGTGCGCCAAAAAAAACAAAACGACTTTTCAGCAATATAGTAATGGGCTGATTTCAAAACACTGCTTTAGAGCTTAATGAATCGAATCAGTGATTTGGAACGCCAAAGTCACGTGATTTCAGCAGTTTAGCCGTTTGATAGGAGATCCGAATCACTGATTCGATTCGTAAAGCTCTTGAGAGAGGAAGTACCATTGCTGTGAATGCAGGCCTCACTGAGCTATGGGATTTAATTAAAATATCTTAATTTGTGTTCCGAAGATGAACGAAGGTCTTGAGGGTGTAGAACGACATGAGGGTGAGTAATTAATGACGTTATTTTCATTTTTGGGTGAACTAACCCTTTAAACAGTCACAGCCTTCAAATGTGAAAATGAGCAATACATTTTTAACTGCACCATCCTTCAATAACAGCCTCTTTGCAAAGTATAGGGGATTTCACACCGGGTAGTTATAGGAACTTAGTTATAGGAACTAGCCATCAGTCCCCCAAGAATTAATGTTCCCCTTGCCTAGGACCATTTTCCTGGTTGCATTCGCACCACCAGTTGGAACTTTGAAATGGCATAAGCAGTCACTTACGTCCTGCTGCTCTGGTTGTTGTGCAAGACTTTAAGATTGACTGCGCTGAGAACGACTTCACCAGACCCTGAGCACATAGTGCTCCCATTCTCAGTCTTCATTAGTTTGCGCCCTGTTTGAAAGTCCTATTTTATACATTATTAGATAGAACTGTTAAACAAAGAAAGTAAATGGGATACAAAAAAGTATGATAGCGTTTGCCATGTGGTTGATGCCCAATGTCGCTAGCTGAGAAGAAATAAATAATAATCATGTTTCGCTTGGTCGCTTCAAAGTCGTGCTGGATTTCCTCCTTAGCGTTAAGGTTGAGAAGTGCCTGGACTTCGGCGTTGGTCCATCTACCGATGTTTTCTATGGAGTAAATATATAGGCTATAAACTGTTTTTGTTTTTTTGTTTTGCATGCTTTTGGCCAATCAATGCACACTTACGCCACTGGTAGTTCCTATAGTGCTGGGTTAGACCATACTCTGAAGTAGGAGCTAATTTAGTTCCCCTAAAAGGCGTTCCTAGAACTAAAATCGTTCCCAGTTCTGTGGTGCCAAAAAGCGGGTACTTCCGCCATTAGTTATAGGAACTATGAAAAGGTTTCTACAGTGCAAAAGCCCCTTTGTTCATGCTCAGACCACAATTAACAGGAACCTTGTTAAAAATAAATCTCAATCACTCATTACTACCATTTACTGTAGAAGGATGTATACAACCAGTAATAGCACAAAGTTTGGTACATTTTACACATTTTACTTCATTAGCTTAGTTTATCTGGTGTTTATGAATAATAGTATCTATCGGGCTGTCAAATGTACTGGTACTTTGGTAACAAGTTGATAAAAAAAAAAAAAAAAAAACACCAAACAATACTAGCCTTTCTGCAGTACCGGTAGTACTGAGTACAGACTCTATTCAGTATCCGCAGATAGGTGCTGCTTTCAAATGTGTATTTGTCTGAGCGCTCTGTGAAGAGCATCAGAGGTTTCTATTTACAATGTGGTTTTTTTTTTTAAGTGTTGAGCTTTGTAGCCAATCACAGACATGTCTGTTGATCGTGTGAACGCAATGGCCAACCAGTGATTCGAAGCGTGTATCAAACTGCCAAAGTCACATGAACTATTGAAGTTTTAAAAGACTTATGACGTAACAAAGCCTCGTTTACTGAAATCATGTGATTTTGGCGCTCTGAACCACTGATTCAAAACAAATGATTCATAAAGAATCGAAGCTTCATGAAGCAGTGTTTTGAAATCGCCCTTCACTGGATATTGTGGAATAAAGTCGCTATTTTGTTATTTTTAGCACACAAAAAGTATTCTCGTCGCTTTATAATATTAAGGTTGAAACACTGTAGTAACATGAACTGTTTTAAATACGTTTTTAGTAGCTTTCTGGGCATTGAAAAAGGGAGTCTATGGAGGCCTCACTGAGAAATCAGATTTGATCAAAAAATATCTTAATTTGTGTTCCGAAGATCAACGAAGGTCTTACGGGTGTGGGACGACATGAGGGTGAGTAATAAATGACATAATTTTCATTTTTGTGTGAACTAACCCTTTAAACCAATAGTTGTTTACACTGCGATTTTGATTATAGCATGTTTTTGCAAGAGTGCAGAGCTCAGGTACTGGAACTGGTACAAAGAACCATGAAATTTTACTGGTATTTGTACAGACTACTGAAATTTTGGTATTGTGACAACGCTAATCTATCCTGCGTTCATGTTATCCTACTGTGAATGGGAGCATCAAGTTTCTGATGACACAACAGGTATCACTGACATGCAAATTTGAATCATCACGTGTTCATGCATTCATTAGTATGACATCACAAAGTTGTGAAGTTGAGAACGAGTCATTTTTGCAGCTTAATTTCAAAAGATGGTTTGAGTTCTGAAAGTTGCGATACGTTTTCAAAAAAAAAAAAATTGTCTAAAGATCAAGGAAAATCCAATTCGTTATGATAGGACCCCTTAAAATTATGTACTAACAGGACTCAGCAGAACACAGAAGGTCAGAAACAGTACAAAGATACAATGTTCTCTTGTTGGAGGATATAATCTCTTTTTTGATTTTGCGTGCACACAAGCAAGCTCTCCAAACCAAGGTTATCAGGGCTGAAGTCATACCATGACTTTCCCATTACGAGGCCTCAGGGTACGGTCAACTGAGCTTTTTCTAGAAACAGTTAAAAGTGCTTGAGACATGTGGATGTGATATACCGCAGAAGTGCTCTCATGGCATGAGCTATGTGCAAATATTTACCTCAAGCATGTTTGCCATTAAAAATGACGGCATTACCTCATTTCCCTCCTCCTGCTGCTGCTGCAGCTGAGCCAAGTCTCATTTGACCCTATGACTAAGTCATAACTTTTTTTTCCCTCTATAGTTCTCGTAATACAGCCAGTGAACCGTAAGACTCCTACTTTGAAACTATGAATTACGGATGATGGCAAACACTTTAAAGGCATCAAATGCAGCCTGGTCTGTCCTAGCTAATTAGCTCTCTCTACTTCAACCCACTGTTGCTTTCTGAAGCAGATGATGTATACATGGATTTCATGACAAAAGAACATCTTTCATTTCTAGCTTTACTAATTGGAGCCACATTTTTGTTACTCTATCCTAATTATATTCTTTCGTGTCGAATCATGTTATACTAAATCAGGTAGGAAAGAAACATGCAATGCATGCCATTGCCAGTCCTTTCTCATTCACATTTTTTCGGTTCAGCATCTCAAAATGAACTGACAACTTCTCACTTGAAATGTGCTCTGTAGTACAAGTACAAGAGAAATGAAAGTAAATAGTCAAATTAAATCATCCAAAAAGTTATGTAAAAATTAGTAGAACTTGTAGTACTGTAAAAATGAGTCTGCAAAATATTAAATAAAAAAACTTAAAGACATGTTATTTCTCTAAATGTATAAAATCGGATAATTATAAATAATAAAAAATTATGATTAATCTCATGATTTTACCATCCTGACTTGAATGAATGAAACCATAACAACAGCAAATTGATAAGCATTCAATTACTAAATTAAAGATTCAGTTCATTTCTAAAGTTAATGATAACTTTGGCAGCCCTAAAATCTAATCTGCATTCTGTTGATCTGCCTCCATTTAATCAACAAATGATGGACAGACCCACCCTACATTTTATTTTAATTTTTTTTTTTATAAAAGATCTGACACAACTTACCAATAGTAGGGCTGCACGATTTATGGATTTTAAATCCAATTAAAAAAAATTCCAGGTTTGCTGCACTTGTTTATATGCAAACACTGGCAGATAGTAAGCTGCTCACATGTAAGAACACAGTAGCTATGTTTCCATCCAAAGTTGCCAATTTAACTTTGAATATCACATCAAACATTTGCGAATAAAGCACCGTTTCCATCCAGTGAATCGAAGAGAACAAAATCGTCACTTCCTGAAAAACTGGCGCTAAATATCACTAAGACAAATGGAAGTTGCTGCAGTAGAAGCCAATGTATTTAATAAATTTTTGTATATAATAAATTATTTGTGCCTCAGAGCACACAGATGAAATGCAATAAATGCTGTCATGTTATCTTGCATTCAGATGGTGAAGCGCCTGGTGCGTTATACTGGACCACTTTAACGACAGGCTTTGCTCAGGCATTTCAGTCCAGTTAAATTGGTCCAATTAAGCCGTCCCATCGTCACATCTTTTTTGATGTGCATCAAGGTAAAAGTGTTTCCATCGTAGTTTATGTGCATGTTTTCATAATGCATAAAAAAAAAATTATCTGAGTCATTTGAGGGCATAAGTTTATGCACATTTTTTGAATTTATGCGCATCTTAGCGTTTCAATCCAGCATTTTTTTTTAATGAGATATTCCAAAATGCGCATAAAAATAGGTGGATGGAAACAGCTAGTGACGTGCTTCACTCTGAAACACAGCACATATTTAATTAAATCACACCCTTTATGATTTGATAATCACACAAAGCCATTTCCTGATTTTGGATTTATTTCAATTAATCATGCAGCCCTAGTTCTGACTGTACATTCTGCTAAAATCAGCCACATTCAAAGCCATTGTAAAAATGCTGATATACACAATTTTGACCACACATAAATTGAATGCTACATTACTGAAGCCACATTTCTAAGCATCCATAAATAACTGTTCACACTTCATGCTGTGCCACCCAACAAACAAACACTCCTTAATAGCAAGTTCCTCTTCACCTTGTTTGGGCCATGCCCAACTCAATTTCTTTGTCACACACGACACAAGTGTAAATACTGCAAAGCAGCCTGGTCCAATGACAGCCATACAAATCCATGACGGTGAATGATTTTATCAAGAGGAGTAATTGTGAATCATTTAGCAGTTGAGTCCCACACATAACCACAACCACAAACTCCAGCAGATTCCATGTTCTGGCATGAGCAGAAGAGCTCCAGTTCACACAAATATTCCCTAAATGCCTGACAAGTGGTAAAGGTCCCTTCTGCCCTACCTTTAAGATGCTAACAGTTAAAGATGCTTTGATGTGGTCCACCAACCCATTTCAATCAAAATCTGAGAAGCTCTTAACGGTTTCTGCATAACCATAAGTGGAAGCACAATTTAAGGCCAAAAAAAGAGAGGCTAAGTATTTTTAGTTCCCAGTTCTGAGTGTGCCATGAGAGGCAGTGACATGTAAAGTGCAAATTCTTCACCTTTCTCCTCTGGTTCAGATGTTTAATAATGCAGAGGTGCATGCTCTAATAAAATATTCACAAAGGACAGAAAACAAGCCATAAACCCTGAGGTTCAAAAGATGATTTATTCTCCTCATGGCCCCCATCTCCAGATCAATACAAGTTTGCGGGTACTTACAATAAACTTGCATGAAACGTTCCATTGAGCTGTTCCAGTAACCGATCCTCAGCAGGGCACACGTGACATTGATGCTCAAAACAAACAGCAATGACTTACTTTTGAGAGCGTCCTTTGCAGCAAAATGGAAAAGATGATCACATCCTTAATTCTGAGTTCCCTTTCAACCTAACCAAAAAGAACAAGAGACCCACAAGCTGGCCACATCTTCTGTTAGTTTTGGTGTTGGTACAACCATCCATCCTTCTTTGACAATCAGCGCATGTTCGGCGAAAGATTCATTCCTTTATTCCTGATTTCCTTTAGTTCAAATTAGGGCTTTTCAAGAATCTAATTTACAAAAGACTAAGCCTATATACAGTAAAAATCATTTTCCACAATGATTTTTCACTAAAAGGACAAAGAAAGAACGTTAAAGGTGGGGTAAGCCATTTCTCAAAAACACTGTTTGCAAGTTAGTCGGGCCAACACCAACAACAAACGTTTAGCCAATCAGCATTAGGGGACATATGATGGTTTAGGAGAGGGAACGAGCAAAAGGGAGATTTGAAGAAAGACTGCAGAAAGAGATGAGACAATACAAAAGAGCTCAAAAGAATATCACTGGAATGAAGGTTTATGACTGGGCAAGCGCTTTAGGACCCGCGTTAATATTAGAAAAGCTTTCCGGCGCTGGAGAGAGCCAAGTGGGAAAACCTGAAAACAGACACGGAGGCTGCTTTGATTCCGCTTCACACGTGAGTAACACTGGGTTTGAGTGTCATTGATTGTCTGGAGCTGCTGTGCTGTTGGCGACTAACAACGGACACTTGTTTGTATTTACTCTTGTTTACTGTACGTTCATTTTTTGTGCTTCCTTGTCATTCATCTGCACTTTATTTTTCGTGAAGTATTATTTTGTTGCGCGTCAGCTGTGATAAACAGACATCCACTTGCATTGCGTGTGTAATAGTGCCCAGATAGTGAGAGCTGTGCAGGTAAACCACTGCACACTGATGACCACTAGAGAATGCGATGTTTAGCGCCATTGTTAGTGCCCTGACCTCAAATGCCAGCAGCGAACGGGCCGGGGTTCGAGACTGACTCAGAGCAGGGTGGTAAGGAATGGAAGCTGAGTTTTGGAGGCGGAGCAATGAAGAGACGGGTGGGTTTGTTTGGGTTGATTTCTAATATCAACAATGTCCAACAGCGTTTTTATTAAATATGACTTACCCCACCTTTAAATAAATTTTCATTCCATATAAAATACACTGTTAACATAATATTTATCTTCATACAGTATTTTTGGTAAAACATGAGCAATATCACACGAGTAGCCATGCAATATGGCTGTCTATCAGAACTGTTGTATAAATAATTATAATATATTATAATTATAGAAATTGTATTAAAAAATAGTTCTTCTGTTTCTTAAAGACACTTCGGGGCGGTTTCCCGGACAGAGATTAAGCGTAGTCCTAGAATAAAATGGCCCTAGACTAGTAATCTAGGAATAAAATAGTCCTAGACTTAGTCTATTCCAGAGTTTAATAAGATCATTTTCTGGAGGAAGACTAGAGCTACTCCAGGACTAAATTGAGGCTTAAATTAAACCTACCAGGAGGCAGGTTTAACTTCAGATTAACGTTGTGTTTCAAAGAAGACATATGTATTACTTGGGTATATATCGATATTGATATACACTGTAAGTATATATATATATATATATATTTTGTGTTCACTTTATTTAAACAATTCATTTTGATTTAACACCATTGTTTCTGGTTCAAATGTAATTGCTTCATGTTAAATTGACTTTTTGGTTTTTGAATTGGTTACTATAACTCACTTGAGGCTTTCATTTTGAAATAACATGTTTCAGTCAAGTAACCCAATCAAACAGGACTTTCACTTCCCATCATGCTTTGCACCGGGCTGAATTGAGAGTAAATGTTGAAAAAGTGTTATTTTATGCATTTTTTAGAAAGATGAGAATATGGAGAGACTTCTTACTGTTTAATGTTCTATTATGTAAAAGTTTTTATGATATGTTAGTGTTTTTTGGAGATTACCGTTGTGGTGAAGTGTAGAGCTTGTGCTCGGGTTGAGGACCTGCTAACAAGAATTGCCTTTTCATAAAAACTTATATATATTTTTAAGTTTTTATGAGATTATATTATATATATATA
Source organism: Ctenopharyngodon idella (assembly GCF_019924925.1). Taxonomy (NCBI): domain Eukaryota; kingdom Metazoa; phylum Chordata; class Actinopteri; order Cypriniformes; family Xenocyprididae; genus Ctenopharyngodon; species Ctenopharyngodon idella. The sequence goes on along the minus strand of NC_067235.1, from coordinate 11,457,470 downwards.
TATATATATATAAAATGAAGGAACCACTATGGTAGTGCTTTGGATCAAAACAGTATCATTTCTAGACTGCCAACACCGATTATCACATATGTAAATAGTTACATTTAGTTTGTTGCTATGTAAAGGACAAAACAAAGCATTAATAATCACAGGATTTTAAATATATATATATATATATATATATATATATATATAGAGAGAGAGAGAGAGAGAGAGAGAGAATGCATCTAAAATAGAATTCATTACAAACAAATTTCCAGGCATTTCTTTTTCTTTTTTTTCCCCACAGCTGATGTATTTTGCTTGCTTTAAAACAAATGTCTCTTGTTTAGTTAAGTTTTTATATTGGAGTCTTTTTTGCTGCCATTGTTTTCCTTGGATTTGCTTCTGAGTTCCATGCAATCTGAAGCTTTTCTTGATTCATTCCATGTTTTACAGGCAACCTCTCTTATGCTAATTCAGATTTGCACAGTTGGTTTTAAATTAATCTGGTTTATTTTAATTCAGGACTCCATAGTCCAGGTTTTAGTAATTTGTACTTAATCTGTGTTTCAGAAAGCCATTTTTTAAACCACGATTAACTATTCTGGATTAAGGCCTATCCTGGCTTAATTTAAACCCTGTCCAGGAAACCGGCCCCTTAAAGGGTTACATTTCTGTCATTAAGTACTCACCTTCATGTCGTTCCAAACCCGCAAGCCCTTTGTTCATCTTTGGAACACAAATTAAGATATTTTGGATGAAATCTGAGAGTTTTTTTTTTTTTTATCTCCCGTAGAAAGCAATGAAATTACCACATTCAAAGGTCCAGAAAAGTAGTAAAGTTAAACGTGACTACAGTGGTTCAACCTAATGTTATGAAGCGTTGAGAATACTTTTTGTGTGCAAAAACAAAACAAAAATAGCGACTTTATTCAACAAATTCTTCTCTACCCTGTCAATCTCCTACGCAGTTGTCGCAGTACAGAGCTTCCGTGTTTAAGTCCGAACGCCAGCTCAGTATTGGCCAATGCTATTTATGTGAACAGCAGGACGCATGCCTGTGATGATGACGCAGGAGCCGGCCAATAATGAGTCGGTATTCAGACGTAGAACCTGAAAGCGCTGCACTGCTTTCACTAAATCAACTGTGTAGGAGACTGACAGATAAAAGAAGAAACTGTTGAATAAAGTCGTTATTTTTGTTTTGTTTTTGTGCACAAATAGTATTCTTGACGCTTAATAACATTAAGGTTGAACAACTAGTCATGTTGACTATTTTAACAATGTCTTTACTCCTTTCTACTGCTTTCTATTGAGGATTAAAAAAAAAACCTCTTGGATTTTATCAAAAATATCTTAATTTGTGTTCTGAAGATGAACGAAGGTCTTACGGGTTTAAAACAACATGAGGGTGAGTACTTAATGACAAATTTCATTTTTGGGTGAACTAACCCTTTAATGGTCAAATAAAAAGAACATCCCAATATTCATGATGTTGCCTGATTTTCATCTCACCAGCAAAACCACTGCGAATATATTGTGAATCATTTTTTTAACCGTCCTGCCCTAGTTCAAACTAAAAGCTATACTTGCTCAAGCCCTAGTACAAACTAAAAGCTCTGCTTGTTGAGGTCACCAGCTGCCAGTTTGGCTGGTGTGTTTGGTCTCTATGGATACTGTAATGGTTTGGATACACTGCTACACACTCTGATAATGTGAAGAAGGTAGACAATACATTAGTGAGAGAAAATCCATCTCATGCAAAATAACAGTCCAACTGTAACACAATGTAGTCTAAACCAGTATAAACACTATCCAGGGAAAACACTCTGTGACTTTCATCACCCGCTATGGAGTTCCAGCAAAGGATTAGATCTGATCGAACTAGGACCTTCTCACAGTGTGTGCGCGCCATGGAAAGAGAAACAGCTGCAATATAAAGATTCCAGTGGCCTTACGCATGTGTCTGCATTTCATCACTTGATCAGAATGACTATGTCATATAGGGAGTCTGGCTCTTTTTTTTTTGTGGAAAGGAGAAGCAGCTGATCTGGCTCCATGAGGCCTCCTTGTGCAGCCTTGATGGATAATGTGGCCTGTAAACGTTACCCACAGAGGGAAACAATGGGAACTATTTGAGGATCATTGCATGAGATATGCAAATTCTTCAACATTTTGTTTGCCACACTGGAGACATTAAGAAATAAACAACAGGACATGTTGAAATTACAATGAGTAATGTTCTACTGTGACTGCAGATGGGCAAATAGCTCTTTATAAAAAGTCCATCACATCAACTATAGACCAAAGTAAATGTGTCATAGTACCTCTCCGGCTGCAAACACAGTATTTTTCTGCATTGCAGTTTTCTGGCTTCCTCTACAGATTTAATCTCAGGTCCAACAAGTCACAGAGTAGCTGCAACTAACACAGTAAGTAGATAAGAGTTCACAACTATATTAAGAGTGTCGTGTGCGTGAATAGCAACCCGGATCTTGATAACTTGTATTTTTGGGAAGCGAAATAGCTCTTGACAAACAATGAGCTGTCAATTTACCTGACAGTATGACACCACAACAGCTGTATGTTTCCAAAGATAATGTCACCTATGACATCACATCACTAATCATAAACAACTCCTATCACAATGCTTTGATTACAATGACTAATAAGAGAATCATTTCCTTTCGCAAATCCAGTTCAAACATGTACAAAGACACTCGGTTGGAATTTGGTACAGAAACTCCAGACGCAGCGGGATTCTATTGTGTTGGGTGACTGTGGTGAAAAGCATATGGCACGCCCACAGCCTGTCTGGATTACGCTTGGCTCACATACAGCTCACTCAGATCGCATAATTACATCATGGGGGGTGCGTATAATGTGGGTGATTACGTCATAAGGTCTGTCAGTTACATGCTTGCTTTCTATGATGCCTAAAAACATTCTTAATATGAAAATAATTTACTCTAAGTTGTTAAAAAAGGCACAAGAAATAACTTTCTTGGTAGTAGTACATAAAGTAAAATGGTAATATGATAAAGACACCAATGAGTAGTTCAATTAAAGGGATACTTCACCCAAAAATGAAAATTCTGTCATTAATTACTCACCCTCATGTTGTTCCACACCCGTAAGACCTTCGTTCATCTTCGGAACATGAATTAAAGATATTTTTGATGAAATCTGAGAGCTTTCTGTCCCTCCATTGACAACCTAAGCAACTGAAACTTTGATGCTTCAAAAAGTTGATAAAGAGATCGTAAAACTAATCCATATGAATCGAGCGGTTTAGTCCAAATTTTCTGAAGAGACTCGATCGCTTTATATGATAAACAGATTGAATTTAGGCTTTTATTCACATATAAACTCTGATGAGCGAACAAACAGAAGCTCAAACCAAACCTTCTTGAGGTTGTCCGCTAGAACAAACCTCTTGTGGAACCTCAAACGTGCTGCGTAACGTGAGAATAAACTTCATTGTCATGCGAACATACTTGAGCTTCTGTTTACCACAACTGATGTGTGAGTTGATGAATGTTTATGTAAGTAAAAGTCTAAATTCAATCTGTTCATCATATAAAAAAAAAAATTTGGACTAAACCGGTCAAAGTTTTAGTTGCATAGCTGTCCATGGAGGGACAGAAAACTCCCAGATTTCATCAAAAAAAAAATCTTCATTTGTGTTCTGAAGATGAACAAAAGTCTTACAAGTTTGGAATGACATGAGGGTGAGTAATTAATGACAGAACTAATCCTTTAATAAATTTATTAATACTTAATTTGCAAACACATTTACGACGTCGGCGAAATCCAGTCATTTCAAAAGGACTCCATGTGTTTGGGAGTTTTCCGTGAGGATGAAAAAGTTCCCAATGCAGATTTCACTGATGTTTAAAGGTGCAGTAAGCAAATTCTGAGAAACACTGTTGAAAGTGGATCAGACCGAGCACCAAAACACACTTGTAGCCAATCAGCAGTAAGGGGCGTATACACTCATGAGGGGGGAGGTGCCTGTGTTGCATAGCTTGTTTTTGCTTGAATTTGGGGGCAGAGCTATCAAGGTGTGATCCTTTTGGGTAGGGGCATGTTCGTTTTGGTGATTTCAAATATCAACAGCATTTCCCAGAAATCACTTACTTCACCTTTAAGTTGTTCATGCAAATTCATCGCACTGAAAACTGCTTGGTTTGAAAGTGAGTTCTGTGTGAACAGTGCTTCATACACTGCCAGGGGAGCTGCTATGGTTTCTGGGCCCCCCAGGACTGTTTATTTGTCCAGGGCCCCCGTTGAACTCGCTTTCCCATTACACCACCCCTATACGCCGCTACACTATTGACAACAGACTTTTTTTGCATGCAAAATTTTGCTGAAATATCGCTAATGTTACCACACCTTTACAGTTTGGCAAATTTTCAAAGGTCGAAATCCAGTCACTTCATTCAGAATCCACACAATAGAGGATTTTCATGGGAGGGCAAAAGATTTTCCCACGCAGATTTCACACAGGGTGGGTCGCATGGATTCACCATGCTGACCAACAGAAAGCTGCTTGTTTTGAAAGTGATATAAATCATATAGTTCACTATCCTAACAGTAGGGTGGTTGGTTGCCAATCTATTAACTGTTGCTTATCCAATCAGAACTCCGTGGGAACGATCAGTTTTATAATGAAACTGTTAACACCAACAAGGCTGCACTCCTCATTACAAACTGAATATTCGTATTTTTATGTTGAACTATAACGGGAGAGAAATAGCTTTAATAACATGACAGTGCATTTTTTGGAGGTATCCTGTTGTTATAACTCGCGCTGATTATATCATTCCAGTCCTGCAGCCGCATTCAGCACAAAATTCTTATTGAGGTGGAAATCCTAAATCACTTTGGCGTCGCCTAAAGGCCAATAAACCATATTGTCATCTTTAGGGACAACACCCAGAGAAATCCCGCGTTCATTATGACATTCTCGCCCTAAATACTAATGACACATAACATGTAATCGCGGTCTCTTTCTTCAGATGCGGAAAAGTTTGTGTAGCTGTTCCTCATGATCGCTTATCAGACGCAAGAGCAGGACTACGAGCTAAAACAAATTTCTTTAACCTTATATGGATATCTGACTGAAAACCCAGACAGTAACGAGAGATAAAGCTCTCAGTGAATAATACAAGTTATGAATCCAGTCCTACTTAATAAACTCCAGCCCTGAATATTTAGGTGGATGCATATTATTAAGATTTAGTTAACATTGTATACATCCGCCCCACCCCTCACTTTACATCCATGGTTAGGCTATTTTATAAAACATTTTTCACTGAGGACGGAATCGTTTTCAAAAACACTATGAAAGATGTTCAGAGCCAAAATACCTAAAGCCATTCAAACACATATCATTACATTAAGGCTATTTCAAAAGATCTATAGGCTACATTACTAAAACCACTGTGAACGCAAACATGGTTTGTGGTTTTGATGAGAATACAGATACCAGTTTACTATGTTACAAACGTGTCGTTAGTGTTACACATTATAGAAAAGGTGAAATAAAGGCACTTACTGTTCGTTTTTCTCTGGAAAGGTGCAGTTATGGCAAAACAGTACAGGTAACGTACAGTCAGACAACGCGTCTAATTTCAATCCCTACTGTTTTATGGATAAATACCGCCCTTTCTTAATTTATATCACTTTACGGTGCTGTGCTGGCGTTAGGCACCATTCTGTTAGTACTGACAAGCTCTCGTGGGGACGATCATCAGCGAATCTGATCTGCCCGCATGAACTTTTTCCAAATGTACCGACTCTAGTCACACTTCCGGTTGGCGCTTCCGCATTCTCCTGACCGCTGGAGGTGGAACAAAATCTGCGGCCAATGATGACTACACTGCTGTTAGAGATCTGCACAGTATTTATTCATTTAGTTAATACGTTTTTAGCGTTTTATTCACCCTTTTGCCTTCTTTAGTAAATAGATTAACTATTTTAAATGCTGTGACAAATGAATTTTAGCAGAAATATTACTTGTATCTTCTCAAATAATGGGCTAATGAAACAACATGCCTAATAGCAAAAATAGCAAAAGCACGTTTTACAAGCAAAACGTTTCACCAAAAACATTGTTAGGTTTTGTTATAAAATCTAAAATTATACTATAAAAAATAATTTGAAAAATGGGTTTCAATCCTAAAAGCAGCTGAACAAAAAATGCCTTAAAACTCTCTAAATAACTTCAATCATATTGATACCCCCTTAAATTTGAATATATAATTTGCTTTTATGTATTTCAGTATTATTGTATGTGTGTGTATATAGGTTATGTGTGTGTGTGTGTGTGTGTGTGTGTGTGTGTGTGTGTGTGTATTATATATATTCTCTTTCAATGTATACGACTTGGATTTATTGTTTGTGTTTAACAATGATAATGCCTGTTTCTTATATGAAGAGGTTTAATAAAGGTAAAAAAGAAAAAAAAAGTTCATTAGTTACCTCACCAGATATGCACATAAGCCAGGGGTGGGGAAAGTTATACCTGAAGGGCCATGGTCCTGCAGAGTTTAGCTCCAACCCTGAAAAAAACACTCACCTGCCTGTAACTTTAGTAATCCTGAAGACCTTGATTAGCTTCTGGTGTGTTTAATTAGGGTTGGAGCTAAACTCTGCAGGACAATGATCCTCCAGGATCAACATTTCCCACCCCTGACCTAAGCCATTGGACGGTTATTAAATAAGCTACAGCAGTCTTGTTGTATTGAAAACAGCTTTGACTTACCTATTTGCCTGCCTCCTTGTTGTTTCTCTCTCTCCGTAAGCCTAAAAAAAACGGTGTGTTTTCAATGATAACTTTTTCTGCAGTCTCTACCCCTGTTCCTTTCAGATTCACAGCTGTTGAAACCTCCCCCTACATGTCTCTTAAAGGAATGACACCATCCCTCCATCTAAACAAGTTCTTTCTCGTTTGTCTTTTGCACAGGTCATGCGTATTACAATCCAAACACCTCTCTCTGTCTCTCCCCCCTTTGGATTCTTTAAACATTCTTCAGTCTATGACATCAACCCTGCCTGCCTTTCCTTGTAAGGGCAGAGTGGGTGAGTAAGTAACTGAGAAAGAGAGCCAGAGGGAGAGAGGGAAAGAAAGAAAGAGATAAAGGAGGTTGGGGGTTTATTAGATACAGACACATGGAATGGTTGGCAGGACACAGAAGGAAAGGGACGGGAACACGCAGTGCTCAGTTAGACGAATCAAACTGACACAAAACCTTGAGCCTCGCTCAAAAACAACACTTACAAATTCAAGTTAGTTTTAATAGTCATGGTCAACCACTAACTGCTGCACATACTATTTTCCACTGCTGGTTCCAGTTTAATTCAAAGCAAACAGGGTCATCCGAAAGGCATTGAAGGTATAGTTCACCTAAAAAAAAAAAAAAAAGTGAACATACAATCATTATTTATTTAACCTAATATCATTAGGTTGACTCATGAGTATCTTTCTTCCATACAACACAAAAGAAGTTTAGCACAATGTGTGAGCTGCTCTCTTCCATTCAATGAAAGAGAATGGGGACCAGGGGTTGTCAAGCTCAAAAACACCATAAACCATCATAATATTAGTCTGTACAATATATGCACTATATTCAGAGATGTCTGAAGCCATATTAGAGCTTTGTCAGCAGAAAATCTTGCCTGACAGCCATGGTCCCATTGTGAAATAGAAGTGTGCTTTATTGCAGTATTTATTAAAAGGGTAATCCACAATCGTAATCCACAAAGTAGTCTTAATCCAAGGTCAAAACACAGGCAAACAGTCCAAACAATAACAGAATCCAGGGTAGAGGCAGAACAAAAAAATCCAGGGGAACAGGGAGAGAATCAAAAAAACCAAGAGACATGAAACCAGGGAGAATGCTCAGAAATGCAGTATAGACACATACAAGACTTAGCCATGACTGACAGAGTGAACATGGTTTATATAGGCTGGGACTAACAATGATACACAGCTGTAGACAATCAGTGATGATGAGACCATGCAGAGGATTATGGGGGATGGCAATGAACATGGCATGTGTGAATGGCAATGAACAAGAGGGGAATGCCCTCTGGTAGACAACCAGGGCACTCCAGCTGGTGATCTTGACATAGCACCCCCTTAAAGAAGCGGCTTCTAGACGCTCCTAAAAGCAAGTCCAGGCGGAGCTGAGGCGGACCTGGGGGCCGGATGGAGGGCCAGGCACGTGTGGTGGAAGAAGTGGAGAAGGAGGTAGTGCAGAAGGCCAGGGAAGAGTAAGTGGCCAGGGCGGAACAAGCCGGGCAAGTGGCCAGGGTGAAGCAGGCAGTGCAGGTGGCCAGGGTGGATCAGGCTGAGCAGAAGACCAAGGTGGAGCAGGCTGGACAGGTGGACATGGTAGAGCAGATGACTACCACATAGGGCTGCACGATTAATCGAAAAAAAGATCACGATCTTGATTTATACATAAATGCGATCTTCTTTCTAAATGACGGCGATTCAATTGCGTATTTCCCTGTATTCAGATCACACTGCATTCATGTGTTCACTTATTTACTTTACAACAATCCAAGATGCTATATCAGTCAAATTTATTGGTCACACTCACACAGTGTAAAACAAAACACTATTAATTCACCAATCAGGCCAGAGAGTAGCGAATGATTCAGACATAAATCCCGATCAATTCCGATCTACTCTCTCTTCATCATTTACAGCGCTCCGCTGTCACTCACGTGACGTGTAACAAGGAGGCAGACCTAAACAGATTAGTCAGTTTACTTGGTGGATTTCGAGCGGCAATTTTAATCAAATTCATGAATAGTACACCATTTTAACATTATAAAAAACACATACTGAGTTACTGAAACATTTTTGTCATATAAGTCTGCTCACAATGAGTTGACAGTTTAAACGTTCTTGTTTCCTTTCATTCTGAAGAGCTGAGGTAACGTAAATTGTCTGTTGTTGCTTTCAGTACGGCTATAAAAGGCACACAAAATGATATTCAAACTCACATTAGATGCTTGTAACATTAAATAAAGCACATAAACAGTACCTGAGATTATCATTGTCATACTTTGTGTTGTTGTTCCAGCCGCGACATCGCAGAAAAATAGAAACCGTTTCTAAAATAGAATCATCGCGTGTCATCGTCGCGGCTAGTTAGGACAAAAAAGGCAGAGCTACCACGGCAGAGCCGAAGACCCCCAGGGCAGATCTGGTGGAACTGGAGTCCACCACGGCTGATCAGGTAAAACTGAAACATAGAGCACAGAGAGGTTAGCGTTGGCCTCGGGGGCTGTGTCAAAACTGACAGGGAGCTCTAGGGTGTCCTCCATGGTCATAATAGGACCGGCAGGGGGTTCCTCTGGGGTCATCTCAAGGCTGGCAGGAAGTTCATAAACAACCTCTGTGGTTGTGTCGAGACAGACAGGCAGTTCAGAAACGACCTCTGAGGTCATTTCAGGGCATACAGGCAGTTCATAAACAAGCTCTGTGATCGTATTGAGGCAGACAGGCAGTTCAGGAATCACCTCTGTGGTAATTTCAGGGCAGACAGGCAGTCTCTGCAGTCGTGTCGAAGCATGCTGAAATCTCAGGGATGACCTCCGTGGTCGTATCAAGGAAGACAAGAAACTCTGGGATGACCTCTGTGGTCGCATCAAGGCAGACGGAAGCTCAGGGACGACCACCATGGTCACATCAGGGCAGACAGGAAACTCAGGGAAGACCTCCATGGTCACATCAGTGCAGACAGGAAACTCAGGGAAGACCTCCATGGTCACATAAGGACAGACAGGAAACTCTGGGGCAGGAGTGGTTTCTGGAGCGTAGTCATGAGCTGAAGCAGGCTCTGGAGCAGACTCACAGGCTGGAGTGGGCTCTGGGGTGGACTCTTGGGCTGGAGCAGGCTCTGGAGCAGAGTCATGGGCTGAAGCGAGCTCTGGAGCAGAATCATAGGCTGGAGCAGGCTCTGGAGCAGACTCATTGGCTGGAGAGGGCTCTGGAGCAGACTCATAGGCAGAAGTTGGCTCTGGAGTGAACTCATTGGCTGGAGTGGGTTCATGGGCTGGAGAGCAGTGTGCAGCCCAAACACACAAAATGGCCACTGCCGTAACGGGGAGTTCAGTCGACAGTAGGACCACCTCTGAGATCCCAGACTTGACCTCACTGCAGTAATGACAGTTACTCACACCGACGTAAGCGGTGTATCCTCCAAACTGGAAGCCAGTCTCAAACGACTACGTCCATGACGGCTGAAGACTCTAGTGTGGCGTCCATGACAGCTGGAGGCTCTGGTGTGGCATCCATGTTGACTGAAAGCTTAGGTATGGCAGCCATGTTGTGATCAGGCTCTGGTGCGGAATTATGGGGGATGTAGTCCATATGTGAATGGCAATGAACAAGAGGGGAGTGCCCTCTGATGGACAACCAGGGCACTCCAGCTGGTGATCGTGACAGTTTTAGTTTACATAAATACATTTGGCAGTACACCACTGCAAAGTTTAACTAATTGCATTTTAATATATATTTAAACTATAATACATTTTTATTTAATTACAGTTTAAGTGTCTGAAAACAACACTGTAAGAAAATCAGTAGAAAAATGAAAAAGGTACTGGTAATTTTTCTGCCAGGATTTTAACCATTAATTTTACTGCAATTTCGTTTAACCCTTAACCACATAAAGTTCCTTCATATTAACATATATCAATGGCATTGTTGTTGTTCTCTGTTAACCCTGATGAAAACCCTGATTAGTGAATCAGCATATAGCCATACTGTTTTAAAAGCAAAAAACAAGCTAGCCAATCAGAAAATTCTTTCTGCTGAAGCTGGTTAAGCTAGTTAAAAGACTGGTAGGGACACCAGCACACTAGCATCCTATCCAAAACACAACATATGCTGGTGACTGGCAATACTGAACATTTTAACAGGAAATTTGCTTATTCAATGTTCATTATAGAGAATACCGCTCATATAAAGATGTGTCTGTTCTTTGACCACTCTTCAGGAAGGCAATTCCACCCATCCTGCACATCTGTGTATTTTAATCTCTCTTGCTCTCTCTTTCAGTCTCTTTCTCTCTAACACTCTTTATCCTCCTGAGGCCTATTAATGATTCAGGTGCATTATGTTTTTTTCTTTTTTCACACAGTGGCCTGGAAAATATCTTCTGTTCATTCTGACTGCACAACTCTCCATCGTAGGCTCTCTTTAGCTTTTAGACGCTGAAGGAACTATCAGGGGAACATATGGCCGTCACTGAAAATCAGTGCTTCAAAACAACAACAACAGGATTTTGTTACTAGGGAAAAAGTGGTCATTAAACACAGTACTTGTTTTGATACTTCAAATCCAAGTCAACATCCGGTTTGGTTGCTTGGTTATGGTTAAGCCATTTAAAAAAAAGACTGAGTCTTTAAAAAAACAAAGACAGCTTAATGTCTGTCGATTATGAGGTTGGGAGAGGTAAACGTACTGGCTGCTTTCTGCAAGCCTTCGGATCCCTCATTGTGAAGGTGAGTTTGCACAGAAGGATACCCTCTGGCATCAAAGTGGAGCCTGGAGTTTAGCCAAGACTTAGCATGGAACAATCCCTCTCCCCCTCCCTCCTATGAGTCACTGCGTGCACATACTGTACAGCAAAACTTTAGCATGCACATTCGGTGACATACTCAGCCTAATTTACTGGAAACAGAAGAGTCATATTACTCTTTGGCCTCATTGCACTGCCTTTTCTTTTAGGCAAAGAGACTGTGCATTCAGAAAAACTGTTTTTTTTGTGTGTGTGTGTGTTTTAATAGAAATGTGCATAATCACATAATGTATACAACAAACAAATGCACTTACAATTCCCATCACTCATAGAAAGTAGATGGAAACTTCCTTGACATATCCAAAATTTGCAACAACCAAAATTTACACTTCAGTTTTGCATGCATTGGCAAGCTTCACTGTTACTATTGTTCACAGTTTGGGGAATTCCGATCCCCTAATCATAAGTATTAGACTGTGCAACCCGTCCCACACTGTGTTATAAACATAATTGATATCTCAAATCCTGCAGCTTGTTGAGGAGCGACATGCCATAACTTTTCTAATGTAAAAAACTTCCTGTTAAATTAACTGAAAAAATGGGAGCTGTGGTTGCCAGAAAATCACCATAAAAAATACAGTGACAATGTTTCGTTTCATTGGGATGGCAAATTGGTACCTGTATATTTTACAGCTTATAGATGTATATTTTATTAAATGATGTAATGTTATTTTCAAGTCCATTTGAATGACTAAAATATGATTACCTTAAAATGTCCTGATAACCAGCTTACTAATACAGGTAGTAAAATAAAACGCCACAAATGTTCATCGTATGTTGTCTGTCCATAAAACATGTCCAATACTCGTATATAGACAGTGCACAGGGTCATACACACAAAAACAAAACATTATCAGTGTAACACATGACTTAACTAAAATAACGCAATAAACAGTAACTAAATAACAGAAAATGAAACGCCCTATGTACATTATTTATTATAATAATGAGAAGAAACAAAATTATTTATACAAATTATAATCACAGGCTATGTGATGTCACACAGGGACCTTTTACTGTTTTTCACCATAAATTATATGGTAATTTATCATTTTTTCTTGACTCAATTTTAAAGAACCTTTATGCCATAAAGGTTCTATATACGGAGAAATGTCTTAAATGATTACATAATACATTTTTTCTTTTTTTTTTTTGCACAGGATTTATCCAAAGAACAAATTGCAGATTTATTTAAAGGAACTTACCGTGCATGTTATTAGTAGGAATGCCACCTGGGAATCAAACCCATAACCTTGTGTTGCTAACTAGTTAAGCTATTGGAAAAGTAAGTGGATTTCAATTGGTATTTATGATTTTCTTCTAATGGAAAATAAAATAAATACATAAATAACATAGGCTTAAATTGAAATGTACCCAAGCCATATCTAGCACAATATCTTATAGACTTGGCCACCTTAGCAACCACCCAGAATGGTGAACGTGATTTCACCAAGTACAACATGTTCCTGGATCAACATTCCAATCAACCAATCAGATTTGAGGGACAAGATTACAGTTTATGTCAAGTTTAGGCATAAAACCTGGGTTAGGTGCTTCTACATCAGTGTTATTAACCTATCATTTCCCTCTGATTTTATGGATAAGCTGTAGGGTTAGGTTTAGGGGTAGCAATAGGGTTAGGACTACATTTTCAGACAGGAATCTTGTTCCAGGATCAACAAAATATGTTGATCCAGGAATAGGGATAGATGGTTAGGTCAGGGATAGATGGTTAGTTTCAGCCTGCTGGTAGATGCTGTAACAACATCATTCTATAGGCAAAAAGCTGATTTCTCCATTGACAACCAATAAAAAGTAGATGTGCATACTCTTTTTTGCATGTTTTTGTTAGTGTTTTTGTTTTTTGTATGTTGAATGCAACTTCATATTTCTTTACAATATAATTGATGTTTTACAGCTTGAGACTGTGTGTTATTGTGTTGCCACCAGCCAATCAGCATCAGGACCTCATTTTTGTTCAGTTCCAGTGTCATTAGTCACATGGCATCTAAGATTTAGCTGACAGATAACAGATAGGGATATAATAGACCTCCTCGAGCTGACATATTGCTGCTTTAAATCATAGTTAAACATGGTTGTATTACCATCACTGTCCACCAGATGCCAGCACACAGTCTCTGCTTAAAGTTCAGTTTTTTCACTAGGACAAGAAGAAACATAAAAGAAAGATGTAAAGTGGTTTTGCCGTAGGGAAAGTTAAAAGTAAAACAGATACACCACAGGAAACGTTTGATAGACAACAACGTTTAGAGTATGGACAGTTGACAAGTCTTATACATGAAACAGTTCGGACAGATACATGGAAGTGATGATGATGAACAGATAGACAGGAGACTAGACAAGAAGGAAGGGAATGTAGGTTAACTTGAAGAGAGAGGGAACATCTAAATTATAAAGGAGGGATGGGAGCTCTTTGAGCATTCCAAGTAAGTGACACAGAGACACCAATTTAAAAGAGGTTTCAAAAAGACTACCTTTGAATATGTCCTCACGATTAGGTCAAATAATGAGTCAAACTTCATCTCTATGGTACCTATGTCAGTTGGGCCCTGTTTAAAACACAAGATTTTATCTTTATATCTATCCATGTATGGGGATTTGCTTTGCATGCACGTGTCGGGTACATGTATGTTTACATGTGCATGAGTTTGATAAATGACATATCCATCATGCTAATCACAGCTGTCTAAATCTAGCACGCACCTCATGCTTCAGAAGGGAATGTTATCACCAGCTGTGTGCCTGTGTGTGAGGATCAGTATGCCCACCGCTAAAGATATAAATCAGTTCCCTAGAGTTGCCTATGTATCAAACCAGCCTCCTCCTTTGCTCACTTTCAAAGTAAGTAGAATTGAATGAGCACTGTCGGAGAGAGCCTTCAAAAAGACAACAAATGCGTATCGATCCAGAGACCCCTTTCCATTTGCCTTTGTGTGTGCACATGTGCGTGAGAAAGAAAATTGAGGTTATAGGGTTCAGAGTCGTACATTATTACCTGCAAAGGTGTGTACATGCGAGAGAGATGACTGGTGGTCCTAATTATCTCAGTCTCTTTATCCAGCCATATTTGTGTTAAGACCCAAGTACAACAGAGTTCACAGAAAGATCACTTACAGGGCAGCAACACGCCACACTGAGGCAATAACCACCCCGTTGTGTATTCCACATCTTTCTTAATTTAGGGACATTGAACAATTGCTTGTCATATTCAAGAGCTGTGAATACTCAACCATGCGGTTTGTTCTCGATCTTGGGCTTATAAATGTTGTGAACTGAACACAGTGAATGCTGCAAGTTAGAGTATCAGCCTGGCTCTATTTTTCAGTTGTGATTAAATAATAAATGTGAATGGGACTATTAAAGTTGGCATGAAATGAAAATTCGCCCCAACCTTTACAATTTTTTAAATGCATGTTATAGATCTTATTGTGAATGATTCATCCATGTATATCCTTCATCTGTTTAGCTCAATAACTCTATATTCCTGTGAAACAACAGGCTTCTCTCTGGTAAGGTATGCCAGACTTCATTTAGTCCACAATAAACCTTTGCCCTAAATTGACTGCAAGCTCGCATTAGAGCTACTGTCTGTAACTTTTTTTGGTTAAAGATTAAACAAAATTAATTTTTGAGCATGTACATAAACCAGTCAGTGTTCAAAACTATCTCCTTACCTTAGCCTGATTCACAATGGTAAGCTTGTAATAATGTTTTATAATTCGGGTGGTATTGGTAGGTTTTTACGAGAAATTCGAGCATGTCGCCGTTTGTCTTCATCATTGTGTCCCGTCCGTATACATAAAAAACGAGTCCCAGCTAGTAGGCTATATCGCATGTGAGGTGGATCATTTATAGCCTTTTCTCACAGCAGCTGGAGTAATTAAACTGATCATTTTGATGGCGGATTGTATGGTATGACAAATTAACGTTAGTGATTAGACTGTACAGAAATTAAAATCTACAGGTAACGCTAATACACACTAAATACACGTAGTCACACAATGCTGATGTTGTTAACATTAACAATTTGAGAACAAAATATAACAATAATAATAATATTTGCACGGTTTGATGTGATATAAGCTAAGCGATCTTTAGATTTAATCACAATTGGCAGCGCGATTTACTGTAATGCTTTTTTCCCCTCAGTCAGAACAAAAGTGGCAGACATGTTACTTGTTCAGATGACATTCTTCGGTGAAAATTCTTATATTGGTCATACTTCCAAGACTACAATCTGTGATTCCGAACTACAGTATCCACACTGATGTGGTGGTTGACAGTAAACATTAGATTCATCCATGCTGAGGAGCCGTGCCGAGGCACAATGCACGTAAACATAATAATTCCGCAAACAACTGCTATTGCAGGTTTCAAACAGAGATGGCGACAAAGAGGCAAAATTATGGACTGCAGCTTTAAGATCTGCCTTCATCCATTCAACAACCGATGAATTGAAACAAGTCCCTGCCCTACATTTTTTTTCACTTTGTAATAAGAAAGAAATTATCTGTCGCTACTTCCGTTACATCGCAACTTTAAAGGTTAACTGTAATATAGATGATCAAAAAAGGATCATATGAATTACATTTTGTCAACTACTTTTCTTGTTGGTGCCAGTCCATGAAGACAAGGACATGTGAGGTAGGCCTATAATGTGATGAGGCTATATATAATTGAGTACACCAGTTTTGAACCTGGGTCCCTAAGAGCCACCAGCTCAGTGGAAAAACCCACTGCACTACTCTTAGACAAGCTTGTTTTTAAAAAGTTATTTGCAAGATATATATACTTACACACAAACTTCATTCAAATACAATACAAGTCCTGACACAAAAAACAGATAAGAAAGGATGATACAAACCAGTTTGAGCCAGTTTCATTTTTGGGGGCAAGATGGAAACAAACTCGGGTTGCACATACACAAGCACTTCCATTTCCATTTATTCATCGGCAGATGCTTTTATCCAAAGTGACTTAGAAGATAGCATACAGTAAGTGATTCATCCTAAAGAGGCAGTAACATGAGATGTGCTGCTATACAAATTCCTAGATTAGTCAGAGAAGTACAGACTAGAGTAGAGATGAAAGTGAGACATTAAGTTGAAAGAATAGTTTAAGAGTTTTTCTATTTCCAAGCATCAGTATCTTGAACTTGATATGAGAGGAAACTGGCAGCCTCTGTGCTCTGCATCATTTGCTGAGATTTGATTGTGCATGACGGAAGGCTAGTTAAAAGAGCACTGCAGTTAACCAGTCTAGAGATTACAAGACCCTGGACAAAGCGCTGTGCAGCATGCTTAGATAGGAATGGCCAGATCTTCCTATTGTTGTAAAATGCAAATCTGCATGACCTGGCTGTCTTCGCAGTGTGCTCTGTTCAGGTGCCCTGCATGGTATTATTGTACATGAGCCTAGCTGAATGGTGAAATTGTGTTGCATTGCTAAACTGACTGACAAGAGTACTCTGTCTTTGCTAGATTGAGTTGGACATATTGTTCGATCATTTAGGCCAAACTGTCTACCAGGCAGGCTGAGATCCATGCAGCTGTAGGGGTTGTCAGCCTGGAACAAGAAGTACAGCTCTGTGTTATTTCTGTAACAGCTGTAAGAAAATATATGTACCTGATAATAAGTCCCAGCAATGCTGTGTATATTGAGAAGAGAAGAGGTCCTGGGAGCGAACCCTGGGGTACTCTGGTTACAGGTTGATTTGACTTAGACACTACTCACCTCCAAGATACCCAAATCAACACTATATGGTCAAAATGATATAGACACCCTTACCTAATTTGGCAATTCCAGTAATTTCAATGAAATCATATCTTGATCATATGCCATTCTAGAGAACTGAGTGCTTTCAAATTTATTGCATCAGCTTGTGTTGGGCCTTTTGTGTTCCAAAATAACAGCCTACTGTGCAACTAGGTCCATAAAATAAATGGTTTACTATGTCTGATGTGGAAAAACGTGATTGGCCTACAAAAAACCCAGACCTGAGCCTGTATTGAAGACCTTCGGAATAAATTGGAACAGCCAACTTCAATGTCTGACCTCACTGATGCTCTTGTGTCTTGTTGAACATTTAATTTCAAAAGCGTGGCGAAAAGCATTAATCCATCCCTTTCGCTGCTATAACAGTTTCCACTCCTCTGGGAAGGTTTTCTACACCATGTTGGAACATGGTGGCTGTGGGGACTTGCTCCCATTCAGACACGAGAGCATCAGGGAGGTCAGGCACTATTGTCGAGCGATGTGGCTTGGCTCGCAGTCAGCAGTAAAATTAATTCCATAGGTGTGTCAGGTCAAGTTCTTCCACAATGGACTCAGTAAACTTTTTCAATATGGATCTCACTTGCGAATTAAAAGGACCCTGTTGCAAATCTTTGAAATCACATACTTTCATAACGATGTTGTTTAAAGATGTCCTCATCCAAATGAATCAAATTTAACTTAATTAAACTTCAAAGGGGGTGTTCACATATTTTTGGCTATGCAGTTCTGTGCAATGTCTGCTGGGCCACATCACTGACTAAGACTGGTTATAAGAAGAATATTAATAGGATATTACTTTAATAAGAATAAAGTATAGCTATATTATGAGTTCATGGTTCTGTGTACATTTGAAATGAAATTGGTTTGCTCATCCTTAGAATGGGCCCATTGGGTGGCCATGTTAGCATGAGATTACACACAGTGTGGGTCTCCCGCTCTCTGCCCTCAGCTCCTTGCTTTTCTGTGCTCTGACAGAGAACAGACATTAATCATAGCACACTGAGAGACTGTATGTGTTAGGGTACTGACATATTGTATGTTTGTACTGTATGACAGGCACTAGGAAATTTGGAAAGAATACTAGCAGATAAGATTAGCAGATAAGCAGATAATGGGGCTGGATCCCAAAATGTAGGTTGTTTTTTTTTATTTTTATTTTTTACTAATAGATTGATGCCTTATAGGTCAGTGTGTACTCTCCTAGACCTGTGTGGTGAAGGTTGTAAATCTGTGTAGTGTTAACATTTCCATTTTTATGAGTGTCATTCAAAGTGTCAAGCGAACATGCACTACATAACACACGTGAAACACATGTTTGTTGTTCTGTCATTGTAAGGACTTCCCATTAATTTGGTTATCTGTTTTTTCAACACTTTACAATAATTTTCTATTTGTTAACATTAGTTAATGTATTAATGACATTATGAATTATCAATGGACAATACTTTTACAGCATTTATCATTCTTTATTTCCACATATACTACATTTTTAAAGGGTTAGTTCACCCAAAAATGAAAATTCTGTCATTAATTACTCACCCTCATGTCTTTCCACACCCGTAAGACCTTCGTTCATCTTCGGAACACAAATTAAGATATTTTTGATAAAATCCAATGGCTCAGTGAGGCCTCCATTGACAGCAAGATAATTAACACTTTCAGATCCCAGAAAGCTACTAAAGACATGTTTAAAACAGTTCATGTGACTAAAGTGGTTCTACCTTAATATTATAAAGTGACAAGAATACTTTTTGTGCGCCAGAAAAACAAAATAATGACTTTATTCAACAATATCTAGTGATGGGTGATTTCAAATCACTGCTTCATGAAGCCTCGAAGCTTTACGAATCTTTTGTTTCGAATCAGTGGTTCGGAGCATGTATCAAACTGCCAAAATGATTTCAGTAAAGTGTGACTTTGGCAGTTTGATACGCGCTCCGAACCACTGATTCGTAAAGCTTCGAAGCTTCATGAAGCAGTGTTTTGAAATCGCCCATCACTAGATATTGTTGAATAAAGTCATTATTATGTTTTTTTTTGGTGCACAAAAATTATTCTCGTCGCTTCATAACATTAAGGTTTAACCACTGTAGTCACATGAACTGTTTTAAATATGGGCATCTTTCTGGGCACACTCTGAAAGTGTTAATTATCTTGCTGTCAATAGAGGCCTCACTGAGCCATCGGATTTGATCAAAAATATCTTAATTTGTGTTAGAACAAAGATGAACGAAGGTCTTACAGGTGTGGAACGACATGAGGGTGAGTAATTAATGACATAATTTTCATTTTTGGGTGAACTAACCCTTTAATATATCAAGCTGTATAAATTTATATTAAGTATATGTATTGTAAACAAAAACAAACTAACAATAAACAATATTTATTTTAATATTTATTAATTATTAATCACATTGATCATTAACTAGTATATTGTTTTATAATATTTATTAATTAACGTTTACTTAGATTAACAAATGCTAAAAATGTGTTTATTGTTAGTTCATTATACTATGTTAATGATTTAAAGCTACTGTAAAAGATTAGATTTTCTGTTTAGATTTGTTATTAATTAGTTTTCTTATTCTTTAGGGGGTATTTGGTCCTCACAATGTAGGTAACATCTGACACACACACACACACACACACACACAGAGAGAGAGAGAGAGAGAGAGAGAGAGAGAGAGAGAGAGAAAGAGAGAGAGAGAGAGAGACAGAGAGAGAGCAAGAGAGAGAGAGAGGTTGAAGAGATCCTGCTTTCACAGTCTAGCAATTAACATATATTATTGTCTACAGATCCAATAGAAAATTCTAATTAATTCGATCAGGACTAATTCATTGGCTCATACAATAGGGCATGCTGATTTTCAAAGCCATACTGCATCACATTAGAACACACACACAGATAGTATAAGAGATGATAATCTATAAATAGCCAGGGCACAGTCAACTCTCCAGGATTGGGTAGATTACAGCTGGACTGCTGCGTCTAGCCGTCTTTT
Organism: Ctenopharyngodon idella; assembly: GCF_019924925.1. Classification (NCBI taxonomy): domain Eukaryota; kingdom Metazoa; phylum Chordata; class Actinopteri; order Cypriniformes; family Xenocyprididae; genus Ctenopharyngodon; species Ctenopharyngodon idella. The sequence continues at coordinate 11,437,084 of NC_067235.1, read as the reverse complement.
TGTGTACATACAGAATTAACCATCCCCCTCCCTCCCTCCCTCCCTCCCTTCATCCCTCCATTCATCCCTCCATTCATCCCTCCATTCATCCCTCCATCTCTCCATCTCTCTCCCTTTCTCACTCTCTCTCTGCTTAAATTTCCTCTTATGCCTCAACTCCCTCCCCCACCTCTCATTCTCTCCTCCTTTGTCCCTTTCTCTTACTCTCTTCTACTTTTAGTCTCATTGTTTCACTTTGAATACTAATTTACTCATCTCATCGTTAAACAGTTCGGTTTGAAATCCTCAATCCCTCCATCTCTCCCTGGCTGAACTCAAGGAAAAAAGGATTGACCCTCCATATTTATACCCAGTCTGCATCACTGAGCTTATGACAAATACACAGAGAAACAGCCCAGAACATGTATTATACATGAGAAAGAGAGAAGCAAAGATAAAGACATCACCTCATGGTAATTAAACGAATATGCCGGTCAGGATGGAAAGAAGGACAGGAAAAAGCAGAGTGAAAGAGATAGAGTGGGCGGCAGTGATCTCCAGATAACAAAGCCACTCCTCCTGTGTGTGTTTTTGCCACCAAGACAGAGGGAGGGACCAGAATGAACAGAATGACAGGAGAGAGAGAGAGCTTTCAAGTTTTGAGAGCCTTACAGGAATATCCTGTGGCGAGATCTCATGATTTTCCAGTATTGTGGTAATGAGTGTTTGTGCGGGTTTGGTTCAGTGGTCAGGGAAAGAGAGAGAGAGAGACATCTGTACTGCATTGTGAGAGCTCTAGTAATACAAGACAAAGAATCCCAGCCAAACAGGAGCGCACAGTTGCGGCAATAACAATGGAAACCTGCGCAACACACACGCATAATACATACAAATAAAAAAAACTTTCTTGCCATTTCCAGTTCTCTGTGAGGTTATATAATAAGATTTTATAGCATTATCTATTACAATGCAAAATTTATTTTTTCAAAGTTGTAAATAAAAGCTTACTGGACTATGTTTTAGAAGAAAATACTATTTCTGTCCTTCTGCTTCAAAATTTCATGTATAATTCAATGATTCTTTGTAATTATTTGTGAAATTTACTAGCATTTTTTTTTCAGTGTACAAATACACCTAGATAAAATGTTTACACATTTTCCAAACCTTATTAATTGAATAAAATGATTATGATACCCATAATCTGTGATTATAACTACATCAGTGTCGTAATAAGTGATAATATCGTTCATTTCTGATACATTGACTCACAGGCTAAAAGGTAAAACTGCACAAACAGAGAGAGAATGAGAGGAGGAGAGAGAGAGAGGGAGAGAGAGAGGGAGGGAGGGAGCAGCATGAGTGGAGAGAATCAGCAGCCAGAAAAGAGAAAGGAGAGAGAGGAGGAGAGAATGTATGGTGAAAGGCTAGCGCTTCCTTGCTTGTATCCAGGGCCTTTGTGAATAAACCATGGGATGTATCGGCTCCCGAACCCTCAGTAAGACCCTCTTTTTTTCTTCTACTTTCTGGCAGGGTGCACGTGAATGGGTGTATCAAGTGTTAGGGGTAATTATCGTGCCGGGAAGGGGGTTGCTGGTGTGTGGCTGGCGATTTTCGCTGCACGTTTAAGATGTGTGAAACGAATTTGGTGGAGGGAAACGTCAAACATCCAAGCTGTCACATTGTGCGTTTGCTGGCGTGTGCGGGCTTGCATGTGTGTTTGTGTGTGAGGATTCCAACCCACATCTCTTGATTTATGCTACTGCAAGGTCTCTGTGTGTGGGAGGCAGAGATGATGGAGGGATGAAATGCAGTGATAGAGCTTGTTTACGGCAATTACAGAGAGTGAAAATTTCTATTGTTGGAGATGCTCTTGTGGTATCGTGTTGCACATTGAAATCAGCTGGAAAGTGAGAGGGAGAGATAGGAAACATGCTGAATTTCATTGCAGTGAGAGGGAGATGGAGAGAGGTGTGGAGGGAGGGGTGGTACATGCAGGAGAACTGAGAGAAATGTGTGAGGGAGAAGAGGGAATCAGGTTGGGACCATCCTGAATCCGAAACACACTTGACGAGTAGTTCAGATGAATTATCAGTCCTAGCTCAATCGGTGGTACGTTAAAGGGGTAGTTTACAAAGAAATTAAAATTCTGTCATCATTTACTAACCCTTATGTCATTCCATAACATAAAAGAAGGTATTTTGAAAAATATCTTAAATATTTGTTTTTTTGTCCATTCAATGGAAGTCAATTGTTACCAAAACTGTTTAGCTTCAAAGTATCTTCTTTTGTGTTCTGCAGAAGACAGAAAGTCATACAGGTTTTGAACAACATGAGAGTGAGTAAATGATGACAGAATTTTCATTTTTGGGTGAACTATCCCTTTAAATACAGTTTAAAGTCAAATATAATCTTATTTAGAAAGAAATAAAGTACTTTAAAAATACGTTAGGGGATTCTTGAGGAGAATGGTTGGTAAATGTAGGCGAGACATTAATAGAATCATTTATTTTCCACTTAGTATTTCCTACAGCCTGCAATAAATCTGCTTTTAAACCAGATCACAGCATTCATTTGGTGCTTTTCCTTAAAAGGTTTGTGGCATCAGATTCTATATTCTATAGGTCTAATAGAAAATGTTTCAACAGCAACCATCCGTTTTTTGCTGTCCAAGAAATATGATCTAATATATGCTTCAACTTTTCATCTAATATATACCTCAACTTTAATTCTTGTTATGTAAGTTTTTTTTACTAAAACTTTTACTTGGTCAGACTTATTGATGAGAGAAGGTGAGCAATATAGCAGCTAAATTCTTCCTAAATTTGTTTAAAAGTTTACATTAGAGAATATGAAAATGTATTTTATATATATATATATATATATATATATATATATATATAGATATTAGTATTTTTCCAGTTCCTTTTAATGTGGGTAATGTGTACACGCAAGAGAACACTCATAACTATGTTGTTTATGAATAAACTGAGTGTTAATATTATTGTACATTTAATTTATAATATTTTAGAATACTGTATCATAATAATAATATTGTCTAATATTAATTGATTATTAAGGATAATGATTAATGATATCCATATAAGTAAGCAATAAGGGAAGAGAGGCTGTGCTGTATCGTGAATAAGTCACGGCTGAAGGGCATTGTTAGGCTTTGCGTCGTGCCTAACAACACCCTTCAGCCGTGACTTATTCACGATACAGCACCAGCCTCTCGTACCTTATTGCTTTTATAAAACGGTTACCACACAATACAAATATTAAAGACAAAAAATATATGTATCAATGCAACTTTCATGAAGTAAAATCACTAAAAGCTTTCCTTCCGCCGAAAAAAATAGTCCCTGACCGTGAACAGCAACAGAAGTTACATTATTACGCCATTAGATGGCAACAAAGACTGTCTTTATGAGTGTGTCAGTCAGAAGCGAAGACTTTTAAATTGAAAAGACTGAATTGTTGTGAACACGGAACAAGACGCAACTGACAAATGCTTTGACTAGCGCTGTCAGTCACGGGAAAACCCCTTAACTGTTAAAAGAACAAGATATTGCAGCGGACATTTAAACAGATTTTTTTTATTATGAACATAGGACCTAATGGAAAATGCTAAATCTGAATGCAGGTAATAAACTCGCTCACTCAATCTCTTTCTCACAATACTCTTCTACATAATACAGTAAGGTTCAATAAACAATATCAATTGAGAACAAACAGTTTACATTGCTAAGAGTGGTTGTTAGGATGTTGTGTAGTGATACACAGAACCGTTGAGTGAAGCGGTCACAGCCGTGTTTTATTGTGAATAAAACACAGCTATTGACCAATCAGAATCAAGGACAAGAACTAACCGTTTTATAATATGATTTCAAAGTGACATATTTCCCATTAGATGTTGACGAAGGGGTACTTAAGCCTTATTGATGGAGCTGTGGATGGGAAGCACTGCTTTAGACACTTTTTGGCACAGTTTGAGTTTCAGATGCGTTGTATCATGAGAAGTGGTGCAGAACAAACTAACTTTGTCCCAGAACAGTCACGCACATGTTCAACATCAGCACTATAGTACATTAAACCTCAGATGCAGAAACTGTGTCAAACTTCTCTTGCTGGGCCACCTGCCTCACATCCATGCAGAGAGAAGGAAAGAGAGCGAGAGAGAGGCAGAGGGAGGAACGGAAGAGAGGTGGGAGGGTTTGATAAATAGTGTTTATAACGCAGCGCAGCACTAAAATGGAGGTCAACACGCTGTGCGGGAACGGTACACATTCTGTTTTGAGGTACATAATCAAGAGCCGGAATCAATTCAGTCACACTACTTATGACATACTGTGAACCTCATTTAAATATGTGTTTCTGTACTGTTACATAAAAATGCTTTTTCCACAAACATTAATGGGTCTAAGTTTGCAAAAGAGGCTTCTGCATTAAATTTCACTAAAAATCATAATCTAAACAACAAATCGGTCATCATAACTTTTAAAATAAAATAACGAATAAAAAATATTATACACACAGTTATGTCACAATGCCTTGGCGAGTTTTCACATACAGTAAACACAGTCGGTTGTCTTAAATAAATGTTAAAATAGTTGTGAGAAACACAGATGTGCATCAATGTATTGGATCCATGGGTCTTAAAGTGACAGCAGCCTAATATACAGTATCTGCTGCTGTCTTGTTAATGTTAATCAAACAACAAAAGACAAAGATAAATTCATTCGCTGCTCTTGGCTGAATAACTTTTGTAGCTTTAAAAAAGATCAATGTATATTAATTCATACAGTGAAGTGTTTTATTTTACATTTGATTTTTCAATTGAATCTTTACTAAATACTTAAAACACCTAAAACATTAACATAAAACACTTTTTATTGCATTTGTATTTTTGACCTATTGTTTGCAATTTGCTTCTTTGGTCATATTTTGATTAAAAAAAAATAAAATAAAAGTTGTGTAAGACAAAAATAAACAAGATTTCGCCATTTTTTTTCTTCTGTCATGTACAGTGGCAAGAAAAAGTATGTGAACCACTTGCAGAATCTGTGAAAATGTGCAAAATTTCAACAAAATAAGAGAGATCATACAAAATGCATGTTATTTTTTATTTAGTACTGTCCTGAGTAAGATATTTTACATAAAAGATGTTCACATATAATCCATAAGACAAAAAAATAGCTGAATTTATTAAAATGACCCAGTTCAAGTTTGTGAACCATTGATTCTTAATACTGTGTGGTTACCTGGATGATCTACGGCTGTTTTTTGTTTTGTGATGGTTGTTCATGAGTCCCTTGTTTATTCTGAGCAGTTAAACTGAGCTCTGTTCTTCAGAAAAAATCTCCAGGTCCTGCAGATTCTTTAGTTTTCCACCATCTTTTGCATATTTGAACCTTTTACAGCAGTGACTGAATGATTTTAAAAATCCATCTTTTCACGCTGAGGACAACTGAGGGACTCAAACACAACTATTAAAAAAAGGTTCAAACATTCACTGATGCTTCAGAAGGAAACACGATGCATTAAGAGTCGGGGGGTGAAAACTTTTGAACAGGATGAAGAGGTCCAAATTTTTCTTATTTCACTTGAATATCAGTTTTTTTCATTTAGTACTGCCCTTCGGAAGCAACAGAAGATACTTGCATGTTTCCCGGAAGACAAATTAAATACAATTTACCTTGATCTTCAAATTTCAAATGTTTTCACACCCCATCTATTAATGCATCATGTTTTTGTAAATGAAAAGCATCAGTAAATGTTTGAACCTTTTTTAAAAGTTGTGTTTGAGTCCCTCAGTTGTCCTCAGTGTGAAAAGACGGATCTCAAAATCATTCAGTCACTGCTGTAAAGGGTTCAAATATACAAAAAATCCTTGAAAACTGAAGAATCTGCAGGACCTGGAGATTTTTTCTGAAGAACAGAGCTCAGTTTAACTGCTCAGGACAAACAAGGGACTCATGAAGAACCATCACAAAAAAAAACAGTTGTAGATCATCCAGGTAACCACACACAGTATTAAGAATCAAGGGTTCACATACTTATGAATGGGGTTATTTTAATAAATTCAGCTATTTTTTTTGTCTTGTCGATTATATGTAAACATCTTTTATGTAAAATATCTTACTCAGGACAGTACTAAATAAAAAATAACATGCATTTTGTATTATCTCCCTTATTTTGTTAAAATTATTAACATTTTCACAGATTCTGCAAGTGGTTCACATACTTTTTCTTGCCACTGTATATCCAGTGTCATACATAATATGGTAAATATGGAATCCTAATTATTAAAAAACATTGCAAATTTTCTGCAAAATTCTGGAAAAATCAGTCATTTTAATGGCAAGGGAAAAAAGAGAGATCCTGGTGGGATTGACTGTATAAAACAGGGAAATTACAGGTTATGGAGAGAATTCTGGGTCTAATTACATTTGGACACTTGGACAAAAGTTCAAGATCGAGTACTCTTTGGCCAGAAATATGTCATATGTGTGTATGTCAGTTAAAGGTGAAGTATTTTTTCTTTTTTCAGTGTTAAAATACTTCATCTTGTCCTAGCTTAATATGCTGACTTAACGTTAACTAGCCTGACAGAAGCACTGGCTCACAAACCCTGGGGGTTTGTAGGGGAACTGCAGGGGATTTGATATTTGATGAAAAGCTAATAATTAATTAAATCATTAAAAATGCTAAATTTAAATAATTTTTAAAAAATTAAACAATTTGTTTTAATTAATAAACTATTAAAACAAAACACATACTAAAAAAGATTCAATATTTTATTGTCATGTGACCAAGGCATTTGGTCCTAGAAATATGGTCCTGAAACTTCAGCCTCCAGTACTCAACATAAACATACAAGACCAGACAAGAGTATCAAACACCCGAATCATGTACTCAAGACACAACATAGAGCATGAGTATCCGGATCCCGACACTGAACCAAAAACCACTCAAAGCCGCAAAACGCACACAAAGACAGTAGAAGGCATGAGTGTCAGGATCCTGTCACCAAACTAAGAATCAAGACCAACCGAAACACTGTCCAACAGCGACACCACAGCGGGAGTCTGCGTCTTTCTTGCCTCCCCTGATCCCATTGATTTTAACAGACCCCCTAAAGTGTGTGTGGTGCGTTTGATGGCGAGTAATTGAGAATGAATGGGGGAAAGTTACGTGAGATGGGGTAATGCCTCCATCTTGCTATGATTGGATGTGATTGGTTATGATTGGTGAAATTAAAGGTATATCTTCATGTCTTTGACCAGTGTTTACCGAGCTTGATGACTGATCAGAAAATAAGTTGACTATTAAAAAGAATAGTTGAATATCAGTTCACAAATAAAATATATTGTTTAAATTGTTACTGCCTTTAGTTATTGTTTTGGAATAAATGTAAAAATACTTAAAAACACTAACTTGATGAGATTGATACTTGGTTTTAATAAATAGAACATTGTTCATGTAAAAAACTAAATAGATTTTTTTTTTTTTGATGTAATGTAAATTAATGTTTATTTAACCAGGAAAATATACATAGAAATATATAATATATATAAACAAACATTTAAAAAACTGAGGACTTTGCCTCATTTTAGAACACCTACATGAATAACTACATAAATGTTTACACAGGTACTTTAGTAATAATGAGGTAAAATCTGAACAGAGTCAACAGAGTGTGTGGCTCTTCATACACTATTACCGGGTAGAGTAAAGCAGACAGAATAGTATGAGACATCATCATCTGTATCAGTGAGTGCAGTGTAGGATTCTGGGTGTTTACCACTTTCTCTGTCCAGCTCTATAGCCGAATATCGATTTGTAAAGTGAAGCCTTATGATATGAAGCCAGTGGACGCCATAAAAGACTGGACACACTCTCATCCCGGATCCTGCTGAGATCACTATAGTAAATGATTCAAAACAAACAAGCAAATACAGCTTAGTACTGCGATAATGCAAATAATGCTTCATAATTTTGTTGCAGTAACAGATTTGGAGCAGAAATGTGTGGGCTTATAAACTGCCTTGAAAAGAAGTGCTTTTGGTTTTTTTGCGTCTATTATCACAGTCTCATCACAAAGGCTCAAAAGCAAAAATCACTATTCATCTTGGTACCAATAAATTAGGTTCTCACTTATTTATAAGATATGTGATCACAAAAAAACATTGTCCTGGATGCTTATTGATTTCATCATTTAATAGCACAGCAGTATTTCAAACATGCAATTATCTGTGTAACAGAGAGAAATAACTTTTCATTACTTTGAAAGCTTGTTCAATGGCCATTTTTGCATTAGTTTCTGCATCATCTCTGGTTCTAGTTTATTGTTATGTCAAAAATCACTCGACAGTATGTCTGTCTCACGGTTACGTTAGTTTCTTCGTGTTTTACTTTGGCTTCCCCTGTTTCTGTTCGCCTCTTCTTATTTCTTTTGTTTCTATGGACACTGATTATGTTATACACCTGTTTCGAATTCTGTTCATTAGCTTTCTTGTGTATTTAAGTCCTTAGTTTCCTCTGTTCATTGTTCCGTGTCATCTTTGTATTACGTGGTTATTTATATTATTCCTGGCATTCTTCTACGTGTTCCCTTTGTGGATTTATTATTAAAGACTTTTCTTGAATCTCCATCGCACTCAATACTACATCCACAACACGTTACAGAACATGGAACCCCACAACAAAACTTAAAATGGACTTACCAGCAGTCCGCCTGCTCTGCCTAGAGCAGGAGCAGCATAACCTCGAGGACCACACAAGGGACTTCTTAGACCTGGCGTGCTTCACACACAACCCAGATCACTCATTTTGTGTGTTCTACTTCACCAGCCTCAGCGAGCGCCTACCTGGTGATGGTCCTCGGGGGAATTTCACCGCATTTGTGGAGTGGGTGCTGGTGAACAACAGATCTCCTTTACCATCTGCCCCACTGAGGAGGACATCACCAGACCCACTCCAGACCCAGAGCCCAGCCAGACTTCAGCCACGCCCACCATGAAGACAGCACCAGAGCCGAATACTGACGCCATCTTTGTCCCACATAGTGTCTGACCAGGTGTGTGATCATTTTAGTGGAGTACAAAGGGCATAGGATGGAGCCTCGCCCATACTCCCACCGCTAAGGTTAAGCTACATTTGGCTTCTGGGAATTATTTGGAGGATTTGGAATAGGATATTCTCCAAAGTCTCCCGTCGCAGATGGTCCTGCATCTCTGCTGGTCCCGCCCAGCTCCAAGTCTCCTGCTGGTCCAGCCCAGCTCCAAGTCTCCTGCATCTCTGCTTGTCCCACCCAGCTCCAAGTCTCTTGTGTCTCTGCTGGTCCTGCCCAGCTCCATGTCTCCTGTGTCTCCATTGGTCCTGCTCAACTCTAAGTCTCCTATGTCTCTGATGATCCCACCCAGCCTCCCTCTCCCACTTCCTCTACCAAAGACAGCAAGTCTTTCGGCCCTGGCTCTGCTAGCTCTGTTGACTCAACTCTGCTGCATTGATTTGCCTCGGGTCTTCCAGTCTGCAGCTCCTCCTTGGCAAAGGGATCCCTTGGCTCCACCACCAGGTGCTGATTTCATCACTCCACCTCGGACCGTCAACCAGTCAGCTCAACTTTAGCTCCTCCCTCCCTTGGCTCCACCTTGGACCATTGTCCTCACGGTTCCACCGGGCTCCCTTGTCTCTCCGGCTGCACCTTGGTCAGTCACCGCTCTGTCTACTATGCCATTGACTTCCAAGCCTTTAACTGCACTTCGTTCCTCCACCCCTTTAGCTATGTCTTCCCTCCAGCTTGGTCCCCAGTCCCTCTGGCTCCGAATCAGTCCTCTAGCACCAGGGCTCCACCTCAGATGCTCCTCGCTGTGGCTTACCGATCAATCACTTGCTCCCATCAGCTCTTTGGCTCTGCCTCCACCTCCATTAGCTCTTTCTCAGTCTGTCATCCTCCTGGCTCCGTCTGCCAAGTCTCCACCATAACTCCTTCTTCCCTCGACTCCACCATGGGCCTGGCTGTCTTTTGGGTCACATGCATCCTTCCTCTGTCATCGCCTCCCTGGCTCCTCCCTTCATCATCTCCGCATTTCCCTCTGCGAGCCCCTCCTTGGTTTCATCCTTCACCAGCTCCGTGTCCTCCACTGGAATCCCCTCTGTACTCTGCTGAAGTATTATCAGTAGCACGAGGACACGCCTTCCAGGAGTTTGTTTCTATAGACACTGATTATGATTCCTTGTTTATTTCTACGGACACTGATTATGTTATGCACCTGTTTCAAATTCCATTCTTTAGGCTTCTTGTGTATTTAAGTCCTTAGTTTCCTCTGTTTATTGTTCTGTGTTGTCTTTGTATCACATGGTTGTTTTTTATAATATTCTTGGTGTTCTTCTACGTGTTCCCTTTGTGTATTTATTATTAAAGACTGTTTCTTGAAACTCCATCGTCATGCTCTCATTACTACAGCCACAACATATTACAGTCTGGTTTGTTCTTTGGCATCAAATAAGTGTGCTTTCTACAATATCTGCTAAATAATTCTGCACATCCTCAGTTGTGACCCAGATGTCAGACCGTAAGGCTGGAATCACACTGGAAAGGTGCTTTATAAAACAACCGAATCAGGCTGAAAAAACACATTCCTCCCTCTGTGAAATAACTCGCTCTGATACTCAAAATCTTTTAGTCAAAAGCCATTTAAGTTAGTGCCAAAAAGTGAAATCGCATAGCATAGTAAAATCGTATTGCATGCTACACGATAGTTAGAGACATCTTGAATCAAAGGCATGGGAATTCTTCTCAATTTCTATTTGCGCTATGGATGATTTTAGGGTAAACATTAATAAAATTATATTACTGAGTGAGCGAACAGTGTTCAAAGTTCACCAAGGCCAAAAATAATTATTTATATTTTGAGGTCAGGTCATCCTTCCATGTTTGTCATGTCCAAGAGTAAAGAAAAGAAGTTCTGGCTGCAAATGTTTTTTGTCTTGTATGACTTTCGCTCTAAGCTGCAGCAAAAGCACTGGAGTTCTGATGATTTGTGCTACCTGCTCAGATTGTTAAGTTAGAGTTAAAACAGTAGGTAGCACATTTTGACAAGGAAAAATGCTACCTATCAGATCTGGTTTCAGGAAACCATTCAGGCTCGGAGTCAGCATGGCGAGTACCCCTGTAAGTACACAGAGACCTATCATAAACTACAGGAAAGTTGCTGACCGCTAAAATTAACTTCTGCACTACAGGATAGTGACAGATCATATGCGCTTCCTTGACTTTATTCCTATTGGCTGTCGCTCCCAAAAGTTGCTCTTCATTTGCATAAAGTTAAACATATAGTATCTCAACTTTGTCACATCGCTGGACACGCTATCATCCTGTCTCCAACTGTCACTGTCACTTGTGTTGCCTGAAATCACCAGCTCTCCATTGAAATTAATGGAATCATGTCGCTTTGTCACTGTGATGCTGGTAGTGTAGTGTAGTGTAGTAGTGCAACATCAAAGTGATTGAGAAACATCATTCGCAACCAATTTTACTTTTGTAATGTGGAGTGAAACTGGGTATTTAGCAAGAAATAATGAGTGGGGCTTGGTTTTATTCATGAGGAACTGATTCAGAATCAGAGTTAGAATGTGGATTTGATAAAGCAGTACTTTGGCTATTGGTTCAGACAAAAATGAAAACTTACCCTCGTGTCATTCCAAACCTGTATGACAGTCTTTCTTCTGAGGAACAAAAAAAGAAGAAATTTTGAACAAATAAGATTGGAACCCATGTGCAAGTGACATCAGTGGACAAGGATTTATTTCAGAGGAAGGTGTATCAATGAATCACACAATAATATTAAGAAAATAAATCATGTTAACTTAAACATGCACAAAAAACTTGTACATATATCTTAAACAAAGCGTGGAAACAATTAACTGCATTAACACAAATTCCTTTATACATTGCCAATTTAAACAACAGAAGCCTGCACAGAACTAATACGTTTTAACCACATTAGATGATACCTGAGACTTTAATGTATGGATGAGCAGGGCTGAGTGAGTGAGTGAGGCCTGTTGTGCATCTGGCAGGTAAGCTCAGCACTTTCTGAACTCAGTGCAGCATGCCGTGGGCTTTGGCATGAGTCCGCAGCGAGAGCTTCATAATGATCCCCTTGCTGCTGTGTCTCCAGCTGCCTGACTCAGCAAATAATAAAGCAAATAACACACGCACACATTCAAAACCCAGACTGGAAATATGTTTTGTAAAATGTTCACTATAGTAAATAAGTGAATGAGTGTGACTCGGGCATGGAGCTTAAGTGACTTGTAGTAATGTTGTACTTGACATGCAGAGTGTGGTTTATTCCCAGGACTAAACTCTTTGCAAGAGTGGCATTGTTCCTCAGGGAGTGTTATGACTCCTGACTGGGTTTGCATGTGTGTAGAGCAGGTTTTTATATTAACCCTGTAATGTCTGCCAATAGTCAGAAAAATCAAAATGGTCTTTTCTTCTTCTTCTTCTTCTTCTTCTTTTTTTTAAATTTTAGACAAAAAAAATTTAAAATTCAATTTATAAAAGTTCTGTTTGTTTAAGTATCATATTTGATACATCAGGCTTTTGGCTCATATAGTGAGAATATGGACCTCATTCTCAGGGAGGAAAAAGCACAGTTTAGTTTTATTCAGCAAAAATATGCAATTTAGCAATTGCTGATATATATATATATATATATATATATATATATATATATTGCCAAAAAGTAAGATGAAATCGATAAGATCTTTATAACAACTACCTATTTACATAAAATGCATATAATTTGTTACTCTATATCTTCCAATAATATGTAATCTAAGCTGATATTTAAATGCTTAGCCAAAGCTCTGTAGTTTGTATTATAGGGCAAGAGACATTTCTCAAAGGCCTGAGTTTATCTTAATCTATAGTTAATCTTATTCTATACTTTATAAGGTGTGCATATTTACAATTATACTAAAAGGCCTTTTACTTGCTAAAAAAGTATAGACTATCAAATCACAGGACAGAAGGCATGTATACTGTAGTAGATTGTTTCAGCAAAGTTTGTAACATATGGCTTTGCTGAATTTAGAGACCTTAGAATTTGTATAGGGTTAATTACAGGAGCTTTCTAAGCCATTAATTATTAATTGATTAATTTTTGCCTGTTTTTTTTGAGTTATTATTGCTGACTTCTTCACTTTATGGTAACATATAGCTTTAGAGGCATTCTACAGTTGTGAGTGCACCTCAGGAAATAAAAAAAAAAAAACTTTTGTCATGTCCAGATGAAGCCATAAAAAGTTAACATGAAACGCCCTTCACCGCTTAATTAGCTTCTGCCACGTGGATTTTCAACTAGAAAAAAAATATTTATATTGGGCAGAATTTTTATCCATTGTGAATTGATTGGATTGTGAAAAGTGAACAATGCGTGAATAGAGCCAGGTGGCTGGAGGGGAGGGGGTGGAAAATAAGATGGATTCTTAATGTTATCCGAACAGGAGAATTAAGCTGAATAAGATTAACAAAACACTCAATTTTTAATTAATTAGTGATTTTTACACTCAAACCGCCCTGCAGCTGCTTCTAAAGATTTAACTGGTCATCATGCTATTCAGTGCTGATTGCCTGCACAATGTTGAAACAAATACTAACCCCGAACCCTGACTTACACTATAACTTTAACCTTAGCAGAGTAGGTTGCACATCCTGATAAATAGTTTAATAATTTGTGACGCCTCTGATCCATCCAAAATTTTTCTGAACTGAATCCATGAAGTATGACCTTTTCTTTACTGGTGACTGCTTGATTTAGTTGACCAATAAAATTGGCTGTGGAATGGATGCGCTTAACTGCTTTGGGGGTGTAAAACGTGGTTACTGAAATAAAGTGCGTAGTCTAGTATTTGGCTGTGACGTCGCCCATCACCTTGAGGGGCAACCAGTCACCCTTATATAGTATGAAATTGATTTTTTTTTTCTCTAGGCCACTGATCTCCATGTGAGAGCAAATATTTAGCACAACAATTGTAAACTAAAGCAATAAGCCCTGAGAAGCAGTGGTTTACAGTGAATTTAGAAGAGCTAAGGGGCCTTGTTCGGAGTGGATTGCCTAAACCCCCCTTTAGCTGTTCTAAATTCACTGTTAATCACGGCTTCACGGGGCTTATTGCTTTTATAAAATGGTTATTCCACATACCTGGCAAGGTTCATTTTCTTAAACCTTGCAGTGACGCAGTAATACTGATGTAATGCGGTCACAGGTGTATGTTTTTAGAGTAATTTACAACGTCTTCGAACACACCTCAACCAATCATAATCAAGGACCAGAACTATCCGTTTTATAAATTGTGTTTTACAAACACTATACTTTAAAGGATTAGTTCACTTTCAAATAAAAATTTCCTGATAATTTACTTACCCCCATGTCATCCAAGATGTCCATGTCCTTCTTTCTTCAGTCCAAAAGAAATTAAGGTTTTTGATGAAAACGAACGCGGCACCAGTTCCATTTTTTCCGTAAGTTGAAAAGGGAAGGCGTAGGACATTTAGCGTAAGCTTTTTGAAGAATACGGAATCGCGTTCTGGTGGAAGCACTTGTGATGCGATCATTTGTGCCTATATAAAGCATATACATTTTTATTTTTTTTTTATAAAATGACCAATCGTTTCGCTAGATAAGACCCTTATTCCTCGTCTGGTGTCGTTTAAAGCCCTTTGAAGCTGCACTAAAACTGTAATTTTGACCTTCAACCGTTTGGAGACCATTGAAGTCCACTATAAGGAGAAAAATCCTGGAATGTTTTTATCAAAAACCTTAATTTCTTTTCGACTGAAGAAAGAACGACATGGACATCTTGGATGACATGGGGGGTGAATAAATTACCAAGAAATTTTTATTTGAAAGTGAACTAATCCTTTAAGTAGCATCTAAATTTACATCATAAATCTATTTGAACTAAGATAACACATATCTGAATTGTTTGAAGGTTTTATCTTCTTATTTCTTCTATAATTATGACAAAGCTGTTGTTTCAACAGTTATTGAGCGGAGGAAATATAAACATGATTTCTTAAATTTATCTATAATTTTAGTTTGATTTGTTTAATGTATTAATAATAATATATTATTTTGAATAATTTTAAGTCATCGTAGCTTTTTGTGAAAGTAAAAGGTCTGCAAATGTTCAAAGATCAAAGTGCACAACAGATGTTATTAAAGTTATTGTCTCCCAAAAGAAAGAACCGATTCTGAACTGCCTGAAAAGAGTAGTCAGTAATTCCCGTCTAACTTCCTACACAAACCTATAGGTCTGTAACAAATTTGCATAATGCCAGCATATGGTTTTCATTTGCTGCCTGTGATCGTCTATTTTGACCAGCCCTCAAACACTGTAGTTGTAGATGAGACTGGAAGAGTTTGGTTTGTGTTGTCAGCATGTCGAGAAGACACTGTTTTCTGCACTTTCAAAGGATGAGGACTCTGATACGGCAAAACCACCGCCATATACTGTTCATATCACTGTGTATACAAGCGATGAGGAAGCCTCCGGAGCTGAAAATTCAGATGTGTTAATGGGAGTTTTGTTTATCTCAGAAAGGAGGGGCTTGGAGAGACTGAATCGTTTATTGAGCCATTTCAGACTCTGTGGGAAAAGAGGTGCTGTATATAATGATAAAATTAGTGTTTTTTGACCTTGAATGCATGTAAACCTATTGTAGGGGACCTCCAAAACAAAATTAAGAACCTTTAAAATGGCTAATAGGGGTAGCCTACTTTAAGACTATAATTTTTTTTAAATATTTACCTAAATCATAAAATATATATAAAAATGCTTGTTTGAACTAAGTCAAGCACTCATTTAACATTCAGAAAAATAACAGGCAGCAGTGAGTGGCCTTTAACACATCTCTCGCCTCCATTTGGTTCGACTGTATGGCATCTGTGATATTATGTTACTAAGGGACACCCACTTAATGATATATGATTACTAAGAGCACTTTCTCTCATAGACACACAAAACTAGCCCATCTTTTCTATTGTTGTCAGCATTGAATAACAACGCCCTTACAAAAGAAGCTTGACTTAAACCGAGAGCCTTGAGGATTGAGGCAATACAAAGAATAAGTTCCTCAAAAGGAGACTCCAGTATTCCCATCATTAAGAGCTGCAGTGCTCTTCTGCAGTCACACATACATCGCGTGAATAACCGCAATATGTTGTTTAAAGAAATAGATTAATCGTTGTGCTGCAGAAATAGAGCCTGCTGCAGGCAGACAGACGGACAGACATTAATTACACAGGGTCACACCCCTCGCACGGGTCGCGTGAGTTAGCTGATAATCATCAGCAGCAGCATCCAGTGCAGGAGCACAGCATACAGCAGCCATGAGCAGCTGGAACCGCCGCTTTCTCTCTCAAACACACACTTCAGTGTTGAAATGAGCTGACATTCACCGAACCGTCCTATGTTGAAGGAATTCCTCTCAGTCAAGGGATATTCATAGATTGGCAGAGGCGGATAGCGTCTTTCTTTGCGGCGGTTGTCATAATAGCTACAGCTGCAGGAGACGCGATGTGGCTGATGCGGGTCCTTCGTTCCGCACGGCCGCGCTTCTCTCTGTCTCACACACATTCTTCTTTTTCTCTCTCATCCCTTTCTCTCCTCTTCAGCTTTGCGTCGTTACTAGCAGAGCTGCGCCATGGTTTGGCCGCAGGGGAGGTATCAGAGAAAAAGAGAAGCGCTGGGGAAAACGAGCCGGCTCATTGTACAGGATCATATGCTCGCATGTTATTGCTCCATATGCAGCAACTTTCTGCAGATTTCATTGACAGATTTAATCCCAATTTTTTCGTAGGCGAGGATTAAACTTCACTAAAAGCAAAAACAAAGATTAGAGGGAAAATAATTCGTTTTGGATGTCATTTAATGCATGAGTGGGAATTTGTTGCAGTAATGATGCGGGGAATGCTTTAGATTGGATATCATTAGCCTCAAGCAGTGGTGTTGTTGATAATACTGGGAATCCCAGTGGAGGTTTGTAAAATTAGAATATAGAAAGCATATTACTAGTTTAACTGGTTTGTTTATGGTCTGGCTGTGGTTGTTATGGAAGAAAAGAATCCTGTATGTAGGTTATAAATGCGGTCACACGATCCATTCACTTTCTAACGCAGAAGAGTTGAAAATGCAAGTGTATGTGAAGTTATAGGTGTTATAGGTGAATATGTGAATGCTTTTCAGTCAGAATCTCATAATTACGGTGATTTCGGCATGGCACTCACCTTAACATTAATGACACAGACGGCAGCAGGTATCCATCTTATTCCAAATAGCCTAATGCGTTTCGAATTATGGGTTGCACTTCCGGTTTGGGGAACTTCCATTTAAAAAGACTGAAACGAATCGTTTCAAATCATAAGGTTGCCCTACAAATAAAGCTTATCCGTCAGTTTGACTGAATGAGCTGTCAATTTTTCTTTCATATTTTATTTTCAGACATCATGAGAATAACGCTTGGTATTTTATGTTGTAACAATGTTATAATCTTTTCAGTTGCTGCTTTCTATCCTCGTATTTATTTTCTTTTGTACCTTTGCATAACTGTAATAGAATGAAGGACAACATATACTGCACATTTGTGGTCTGTTCTCCCGACATAATTTATGATATGTCCCATTAATAATTCACTGGAATGCAAGAAGAATCTCTCGTTTTTCTCCTCAAAGCCTCACGTCTCTTTCCAGGTTTGTTTTCACAGGTAAATAAAATTTATTATCTGTAAAAATGATGGAAATCACTTTGAAATAGTATCACGCAATGCTGAAGTTCATGAACATTTTTTATTAAAGGTACAATATGTAATATTTTTGCAGTAAAATATCCAAAAACCACTAGGCCAGTGTTATATATGTTGTTCACTTGAATACTTACAATAGATGTTTCCAACTATTTGGAAATCGTGAGAAAATTGCAATTTTAACCAAGGCTCCGGGACGTGTGAGGAGTCGCCTGTCAATTGCGTCATACCCGCGTTACCCTCGGTTTCCGGTTTTATTTTGTAGAAACCATGGAAACACCAAAGACCCTTTAATAGACAAGGGAACAACTGTTTTGATATATTTATAGACAGAAAACGAATTGTTATATAGCTCAACACGTTTAGTCTTATTGTTTAAATCAATTTTCTTGATTTTTTTCGAGTACCATGATTTACCATGCCTCAGAGAAAAACACTATTTTGTCAAATAGCTAACATAGCATAATCAGATGCAGCTTTATTTTTATTAACAGTAATACATAATTTTCTCCGTCATACAATACGTTTTAAAATTAATTGCATGCCATTTATCAACACAAGACATCCAATATTTGATATGATATTCTAAAATCGATCTATCTTACTGCAGTGTGCAACAAGTGTCTCACAGCAGCTGCCGAGGGAACGCACAGAGTAACGTTATAACATCATTTTCAACACACACAAATGTATCTAATATGATACACAGAGCTTTGTTACCTCATACTCATGACCGGAGAAGCGGAAGCGGCGCCGGCGACTGTGTCATAATAAAAGTTCTGCTGCTCGTGAGGCGTGTGTTGCGCAATCACTAAAGCGGCCTCGTTCAGCTCCAACAATGCTCGGCCCTGCTCTGCTTCATACTACAGTAACGTTAATAATCTCATCCATGAACATGAGTTCTTCCTGACTCCAATCCCTATTCTTTTGCACCGTCCGTTGAGGTGGAGACCACATGTCCCAAGATTCCGCTCTAAAACCTGGCGTCATCAAGCTACGCCTTTGTTTTGAATAGGCTTCTAGCGATCTCTAGCGGACAAAATTATTACATATACATAATTATTACACCTTTAAGGCAACGTATATTACAATACAGATATATATCACTATAGTTATATTTAACCCGTCCGTTATTGCAGTGGAAAGAATCGGGCTTTTTCATGGCCTGTTGAAAGTCCTTTGTTGATGCTTTTGCACTTTTAATTGTCCTTTTAATGTTCTATGGTTGAAGGGTGAGTAGAATAATGTCATCTCATTGTACCCAGTTTAAAAAAAAAAAAAAACGTATTATTGCGTTCATAGAGCGAGCCTTTCACTGACTGTTTACAGCTTAACGGAAGTTACAACCATAATTCGTGCAAAGCGTCATGGGGCATAGGAATAAGGTGGATAGAGCTCCGGCAGTCACGTGACCCGTTCTGTTTACACCACCATGCTGCCAGGCAGGGACAGCCGGGAGCAAATATGAAATGAATGGCGCCAGCATCAGTTTCAAGGCAACAGAGTTCACTGTGCACTTTAATTAAAAAAATATAGACATGTACATAGCAAAACATAATAATAGATCCCTATAATGCCCCGGGGTGCTTTTAACGTGTATCGATAAAGGAACGGATAGCTTTTTTGACCTGCAGTATCCTGATATGTACAACTACCTAATCAACTTTCCCCCGTCCTACTCTGGAGACTCTTTAAAAGCATACAAAAACCTGGAGGGGTACAAATGGTCACAATCTAATTTTGTGATGGATGTTCAACTTTGGAGTCTGCCGGCTAAAACCTGCTTCGTCGTCATTGGAAGGGTCAACTGTGTTGTTAGGTAACGTAATCGGCCCTAGCTGTCCTTGTTTGTAGGTATAGCAGCATAGCTATATCACCGTGAGTACAGTAGACATCATAAATGTCATGAAATCTTAACCCGTTCAATCCCAAATTTTTCCTAGACATGAAAATATCCAAATGAGGTGCCCCCTTGAAATAATCAATAATTATTTTTTGAAATTTTTATGGAAATGTGTGTGAAAAATTGTGTTTTATGTTTGGCCACAATAGAATAATGTGTAATGTTACATTACACTGAAAATTCTTATATAGCCTCTCAGCACAGTTAACACATTTTAAACCCTTTCATATCATTTTAGGATTACTATTAAACATAAAAACCCTTATACAACACTTATAGGAATACTGAGATAAAAGACAAAAAAAATAAAAATACAAATACAACCATCTGTTGTTTTGGTGTTGGTTAGCGTTTTATTACTGTGAACCATTTCAGTCGTCTATGGGGATCCTTAGGAATACGATAAAATGATTTCCCCTTCGCTTTCCCATGCCTGTTCTGGCATCCTGGCGTACAGCAGCTGTCCACCATATTGAAATAGTAAGGTTTGTAAGGTCTAAACAGTCTGGTTTTAAATTATTGTTCGACCACTATCGATACCAATGCTACAGCTGCTCTAGCGCTCTCCTGATGGCCTGCCAAAATGGTGGAGTTTAAATTGCGTGACGTCAACCTCCGGAGCTCTTTATTAGGCTGCTGTCACTTTAAGTTCTGATGGACAGATCCAATAAACTGATACACATCCGATTTTCCACCAACTGTTTATGTGGATACTTCGTCCAGTGGACATTTTGACATGTGTGTGTCAGGCAGCGCAAGTACCACATCAAGTTATTTTTTATGGCCTACTTGTGCTTAATAATTCTTTTTAACATCATATTCGCAGTTTGGGAATCTGGTTGTTTGTGAATGGAATCTGTGTGTTGTCTTGGTCACATCAGCACTCCACACACTATAGGAACAAAACTGTTAAATATGATTTTTTATTATTATTATGTTAGTAGTCTCTCACATTTTGATAATCTGATAAGTGTGGGCCAACAAACTGGTGACAATGTACAACAAATCATTTATTATTTCACAGTTTTTTTAAACTTGTTTTTTGTTTGTGAAACAAGAATTTATCAAGTGATATCGGTTGATTTTCAAAAGGCAGCTCTATAATACTTTTTATGCATCAAAGATGGAATGTCTATGGCAGGAAAAACAAAATAAAATAAAATCTTCTGGATTGTTTCAGATCTGACTCATGACCCTTAACTCTATCTTGCAATGGCTGAAACAACATTCATTAGTATTTCTCCTATTAGCTCTGAAAACCTGTAGGCAGAGGCTGATATGTTTTTCTGTAACAAGAACAATACAGTATATGCCTGGAGAGGACATGAAGGATTCAATCCATTTATGTTTTTGTCAAATCCTTATAATTGCAAGTGAAATGTTTGCTGACAGGACCATTTGTGCATTTGAGCTGACCACACATAAGCTTTATTGAAAACATGTTTTTGAAAGGATGTTGCTAAGGGTGCTAATCTCTAAGTATTAACTTGTTTGCTGCCTACAGTAACTCATCCTGGACTGTTGCTAAGGACATGAATGACACATCAAATAATAAGTCTTGTTGAGGAGAGGTTGCTTTCATATAGGCTAGCTACAAGACTGTATACAAAAACTAAAGAAATTGAAAAAGAAAAAGAAACGGCCCATGCAAAATTAATAAGAGCTGGTTTGAGCTTGGTACGCACCTCTTACATGAGTGGCACGTGAATCACCATAGGCGCGTTCACCAGCGCGCTCCAAAAGTGTGATAAGATTTGCTCAAGCTGTCTCTATCGCGACACTAATGATAAAATGTGCACCCCATTTGAATTCTATTGTGAATGTAACACTTTACAACTCCATGGAGAAGTCAAACATGATCTAAAGCAGTCACATAAACTAAAAAGACTGAAGAAAAGAGGGGAAAACATCAGTACCAACATAAATTAGAATGCTTGTCCACCTTAACTATTATTTATTGCGTTATATTGTATTAACTGTGTTAAATTTTGACTAACTTGTTATAGCACTGTAAAAAAAAAAATCCTGTAAAATTTACAGTAAAAAACCAGCAGCTGTGGTTGCCAGAACTTTACCGTAAAAAATAAGGTAGCAACATTATAGGTTTTATGGGACAGCAGTTTACTGTCTATTTTACAGTTCAAAACCGTATAATTTAAAGGTTTATATTGTAATAATTACAGTTCATAACTGTTTATTTTACACACTGTAAAAAAAATTCCTTTAAAAAAGCCCGGTAGCTGTGGTTGCCAGAAATTTACTGTAAAAAAAAAAAAAAAAAACGGTAGCAACATTTTAGGTTTTACAGATTTAACTTAATATTAGAGTAAAAAAAGTATTCCATTAACTGATATAATGTTAATTTACCATCCTATTGAAGTACTAATATCTGTTTTGTACCTTTGTAATACACTGACAACCACCAAACACAGAGGTGATGAGAGTCACATGATGAATTATAGCTCATCACAAGCAGCTTTTCACACAAAATTCACAGTGTCATTCACACAAACACTAAGCACCATCATGGTAACACACATGCCATTTTAAAAATGCAATAAACATTAATTTAACAACATTAGATGTAACATAAAACCCTAATGTACATGAACTGATTAGAAAAAAACTAAGAAGAAATTTCAATGAAAATACATCAAATGTGAAGTGTCACGCAGGGAATTGTGGGAATGTCGATTTACTTTTTTTTTTTTTTTTTTTTTTTTTTACTTTTTATGATATCTAACTGTAAAATTACATTAAATGTACTGTTAGATCTATTACAATTATTCAGTGCATATAGTAGGGAAACTTTCTGTAAACCAATTAACTGTTTTTCACCACTCATACTTTTTCATTAACTGTTAGCATTTTTACAGTCTTTTACTGTTAAAATCACAATCATTTAGATAATCTGTTAAGGGAGCCGATTTTTCACTAAAGATTTATATTACAACTGTGGCATGTTGTAGCTATAATTTCTAAATGTGCAAGTTGTTATTTTTCATAACAAATGCTATAGATAAAAAAAAGAAAGAAAAAAGTTAACATTGGCCTATGCATGATGAGGAGTCATCAGTGGTCTTACCTGTAATTATATCCTTATTGTAACAAATGCTATAGTTAAACAATTACAAGAACTGTTACTTTTTCATAAAGCCAAGTACAAGTTAGAATCAAGAGCTTTAAATTCTGGACCTTCTTGAATTACTGACTAAACAATTGGTTTTCCCATGTGTAAAATGTGCTCTGCTAATCATGGCAGATATTCAGAAAAACACGGCTTTTAGATATTCCAAGAGATGACAGGAAATTAACATTTTCAGTATAAGAAAATTTGAAGTAAAGATAGTAAGACTTCCCATGGCACTTTGTAAACAAGTGATTTTTAAATCAAAAGTATGCCCTTGCAACAGAGGGAGGTTGAAGGAAAATGGGTAAATGAAAAGATCTGAGTGACTTTGGCAAGGGCCAAATAGTGATGGCTAGTCGACTGGGTTAAAGCATCTTAAAAAAAAAAAAAACTTGTGGGGTGTTCCCGGTATGAAGTGGTTACTTGGTACCTACCAAAAGTGGTGCAAGGAAGAACAACCGGTGAACCTGTTAACCTGGCAAATCCAGCTGTACAATGACCTTGTAAACATGACTTCAGAGGTTGCATAATGTCAGCCAATCAGATTAGAGCTTGCCAGATCAAGAAGTTGCTTTCCAGTTTTGTTTGCTTGGACAACCACACAAAAATCCCTTCAGAAAACCTTAGCAGACACCACTCAGGGTTCATTTCCATGATTTAATGGAATTTGAAGGAAGAGATGGAATGATTTCAATTGTTTTAGCCATACATATAAAAGAGAGTGGCGGCATGTTTCCCTACAGTACTGTTTATGTGATTGTATAATTTGTACCTTTGTTATCCTATTTCAGGATTCTCCGTTCAGCGCCGACATTCAGTAAAGCAGCTTACTAAAATACACATTGTGCCAGGAAACCTGAAAATTGCTCAGTAAGCTGCAAGTTCCAACTCTGTTTGGCATGATTAAAAAAAATCTAACACGGAAGCTTAGAGAGATTTACAAAACCTCAACCTGAACACAGTGAGAACAAAACAGAATGTTTCTAGCAACCGATGGATGTGATCGTGGAGGCAATATAAATCCACAACAAATTTATGGCATATGGTTGATATTATTGTGAGTAATTCAAATCCCAGTTTGCAATGCTCACAAATACAAAAGTGTGAATGCTGAGTAACACTATTAGGTGTGCAGTCACTTTTGTTTAGTCTTTATCCAGATAGCTGATCTTTAGGGCCATTAGACAGACAGTGTGTGTGAGAAAGATGTGTATAAAGTCTGGATAAATGAATCCCAAACGTGTGTTACTATGTGTGTGTGTGTGTGTGTGTGTGTGTGTGTGTGTGTCCATGCTTGTATTTTTATCCAGGGCACACACTGCCTTGGGCACCTTAAGATTTACGTCAAGAAAATATGTTTTATCTGGAAGAGGTTATTAATTCAATGCACAGGTGAAAGGTGAAAGGTCAGAAGTCAAGGAGGAACCAGAAAATCACAATCGCTATGTAATGAGGAAGAGATGAATAGGGATTAAGTGCTGAGAGAGGAGAAGAAAGAGAGCTACTACAGACAGCCCTGCAGAGTCAACAGGCTCATAATGAATATTAATGCTTATATTTCTGTGGTTTTGGTGAATGATAAACAGTCATCAGGACTGTAAGTACCATGGGAGTTTACCATCAGACATCCAGGTCACAAAAACAATGGGACAAAAAGTGATAGAATCATCAACCTGGTTCAGTGCAGGTTAGCTGAGTTCCTCCAAGGTCATTGAGGGCATCTGCCACATTCACAGCTTGAACTGAATTGGCTGCTGTATTCTAGGGTGCTGAGTGAACGGAGGCCATTAGATGCTGCAGGACCCTATTATTATTTCTTCAACTTCAGTGACATTTAATAATAATTGCCGGTCATTATCAAATCATATGGTCAGTTGCTTAGTGTGTTTATCTCCAAATAACGTTTGAGTTAGATCAATTAAAAGCATATAATCAGGGGTTAAATTATATTCTAAAAAGAAAAAAATCTATTTCGTTGTCAATTTATCCCATTTCCTGTATGCTAGAGTCTCTGTGTTTGATCCAGTACACACATTCCATTTTCATTTTGATGGAAGTCCATTCTGCCTCAGAGCTTAAAAAAAGGTAATGGTGACAATATTTCTCACAATTGGGACTTTATTTATCGTAACTGCGACTTCATATGATTTAATATTTTACAATTGCAACTCGGAGCTCGAGCCGACTTCGGGCTCGAGCCTCCTCCGCAGACAGCAAGCCAAGTTCGTTTTACTATTAACCGTCAAGACTGAATGGGCAGGCGAACTCATGAACTGTATATTGTTAAATTTTATCAGTATTTCTCATAATTGCAACTTCATATCTCCCAGTGTGTATTACTAGAATAATTAGTGCAACTAAAGATATGACTGATGTTTGTGTTATACAGAGACTATCGTCTCTGTCAAGGTTACGCTCACGTGAGGTTGCTATGCCGCGCGGTCACGAAAGATTATAATTTGCATGAGTTTTTAAGCATTGCGGTTTAAAAACAATTTGTTTTAAACCGTTTAAGTGCAATTAGCAGCGAAAGACAACTCATTTCAGCATAGGTATGCACGCGCTCTCTGAAGAGACTGTCTCTCAGCGCCGCCTGAAAGACATAATAAAGAAAACTGTCCTTAATGTGTTAAATGTTCCTTAATATATATATATATATATATATATATATATATATATATATATATATATATATATAAAGTAATTACATTCATTTGTGTATGAAGGTCTCATGCATTACTAGAATAATTAGTGCAACTAAAGATATGCCTGATGTTTGTGTTATACAATGAAGATGAAGAAACAGAAAGCAGTGCAGTTAGATATTTGAGAGGGGAACTGTTAGTTGATCTCTCTGTCTGGATGACAGAGTAGCTCTGTGGTCTCTGAAGTGATGGCTAACGTTGTGACACACTGACCTACTGATACACTAACGTCAGCCATTTTATTCTGTCCCTTTAGAGATCACTCACTGTCTTTGTCAACATCAGGAGCCAGACATTATGAAGTGATATATCTCTTTGTTAAGCATATAGGGACAATACTATAGAAAGGAAAACTGGATATACTTTAGAGTAGACAATGTGCAGCTTGTATAGCAGTACAGATTTACTGTCCTCTAAAAATAACTCAACATACGGCCATTATTGTCTAAGTAACTGGCAACAAAAGTGAGTACACCCTAAGTGAACATGTCAAAACTGTGTCCAAAGTGTCAATATTTTGTGTGAGCACCATTGATATTTAGCACTGCCTTGATCTGGAATTCACCAGAGTTGTTGCTGGGATCCTCTTCCACTCCTCCATAACATCACGGAGCTGCTGGATGTTAGACACATGGTGCTTCTCCACCTTCCGCTTGAGGATGCCCCACAGGTGCTCAATAGGGTTCAGGTCTGGAGACATACTTGGCCACTCCATCACCTTCACCTTCAGCTTCCTCAGCAAGGCAGTTGTCATCTTGGCGGTGTGTTTGGGGTCATTATCATGCCGTTCGGCCCAGTTTCTGCAGGGAGCATCATGTTCTACTTCAGAATGTCACAGTACATGTTGGAATCCATGTTTCCCTCAATGACGCAGAACTCCCCGGTACCAGCAGCAATCATGCAGACCCAGACCATGATGCTACCACCACCATGCTTGACTGTAGGCAAGACACAATCTTCTTGGTAATCCTCACCAGGGCATCGCCACACATGCTGGATACCATCTGAGCCAAACAAGTTTATCTTGGTCTCATCAGACCACAGGACATGGTTCCAGTAATTCATGCTCTTGGACAGGTTGTCTTCAGCAAACTGTTTGCAGGCTTTCTTGTGAGCCAGCTTCAGAAGAGGCTTCCTTCTGGGACGACGGCCATGCAAACCGACTTGTTGCAGTGTGCGGTGTATGGTCTGAGCACTGACAAGCTGACCTTCTGCTTCTGCAACCTCTAAAGCAATGCTGGCAGCACTCGTGCGTCTGTTTTTTGAAGCCAGCTTCTGCACCTGACGCACAGCACAAGGTCTCAACTTCTTTGATTCAACTTCTTTGGCCTGTTCCGTGTAGAACCCATCTTGGAAAACCTCTCTCTATGACCCTGGCCACTGTGTTGTAACTCAGTTTCAGGGTGTTACCGATCTTCTTATAGCCTACGGCATCTTTTTGGAGAGCAACAATTCTAATTCACAAATCCTCAGAGAGTTCTTTGCCATGAGGTGCCATGTTGAACATTCAGTGATCAGTATGAGAGAATTGTACTCAAAGCACCAAATTTTAACTGCTCTAATACAAGATCCACACATTTGTATGGTCCTGTCAAGCAGACAAAAACATGAACATGATGAATAGGACATGTGGCTTTGCCTGGTTAAACAACATACAACTGTTATCACTTAGGGTGTACTCACTTTTGTTGCCAGCTATTTTGACAATAATGGCTGTATGTTGAGTTATTTTCAGAGGACAGTAAATCTATACTGCTATACAAGCAGCACATTGACTACTCTAAAATATATCCAAGATTCATTTCTATAGTATTGTCCTTTGAGAAGATATACTAAAATGGTTGCTGAAATGTGAGGGGTGTACTCACTTTGTGAGATACTGTATATCGTCATATCGCACAGCCCTACGCATGTTTATAGGATGAAATTCCTGCCCTCAGTTCAATAAGTTTTTTTTTTTTTTGAGTGCATTTAGAGCAAAGATTTTTTTGAGTGCAATGTAGAGCAAATAGTTAATTAATAAGGTAAATTCACCTTACGTATTAAGTAAACTGCAAATATAAATTTTATGTAACAGTGACAAATTCAAATGATTTGTATTTACACAAGAAATTTTATCAGCTTTACTTGAATTTCTTTGTTTATACAACTACATTGTTATTTGTACAAATTACTCAATATACATTAGTCAACATTTGAAGTGGGCCATTAAAGTTAATTAAAGTTGTCTTAAGAACTAAGTTGTCCTAAGAAGAAGGTTTTAGGACAACTTTGATTAAAGGTTTTGATCCACTTCAAATGTTGTGGCAAAATGGCAAACTATAGTTGCATGGAACCACTTGACACTGCTTTTTTTAAGTAAATCCAGCAATTCTTTTTTTTTTTTTTTTAGTGATCTTAAAAGGTTAGTTCACACAAAAACGAAATTTTGTCATTAATTACTCACCCTCATGTCATTCAAAACCAGTAAAACTGACAGTCTACGCAACTACCACTTTCAAGGCCAAGAAAGGTAGTAAAGACATCATAAAAGTAATCCATGTGAATCCAGTGGTTCAACCTCAGTTTTATGAAGTGAGTTAATGAGCGTTTGTTTGCGCAAAAAAAACAAAAACAAAAAAAAAAAAACATTATTTACCCCTTTATTTACAATATATTTTATTTACGATGCATGCGTATTGTGTTACCAGAAGAGCGGATATTGTTAAGTGAATGAACATTAGAGATTAATATTTTGTAAATAAAGTGGTAAATTATGTTGTTGTTTTTTTTGTTTTGTTTTTTGCACAAACAAAGCACTCGCGTCACTTCATAAAATTGAGGTTAAACCACTGGAGTCACATGGATTACTTTAATGATGTCTTTACTACCTTTCTGGGGCTTGAAAGTGGTAGTTGTGTAGCTGTCAATGGAAGGACAGAAAGCTCTCAGATTTCATTAACAAGATCTTCATTTGTGTTCTGAAGCTGAATGAAAGTCTGTGGGGTTTGGAACGGCATGAGGGTGAGTAATTAATGACAGAATTTTCATTTTTGGGTGAACTAACCCTTTAAGTGTGTAATGTTGCTGTTTAAGCATGAAAAAGGTCTGCAAAGTTTGAAAATCCACTCCAAAAGGCAGTTATTCCTCTATCAACAAGACAGTAAGCACTGTTTCGGGACTCCCTGAAACGCCTTGGGAACTTACACCGCACAATAATTCCTGCCCAATATGCAAAAAAGGGGGCAAGGCTTTGCTTTACTAGTGAGTTGAAACTCATGATTATTTCCTAAACACAGAAAGACCAATTACAACACACTGGCCAGCCGACCAATCAGAGCACACTGCGCTTTTCGAAGGAGGGGCTTCATAGAGACTAGTACTAAACAGTGTCCCTGCATCATAATCTGCATACTATCCACCCTATCCGCCCTAAATAGTATTGAATATTACGTCACATACTATTTAGGATGGATAGTATACACATTGAGACGCAGGCTGTGTTTCAGACAAACTCGGAAGAGAGGTGCTGCAATAATGTAAAATATGTGAAAAAATAATGTGTTTTTTGAAAAATCAAGCATGCACATCTATTCTAGTAGACCCCCAAAACAAAATCAAGGCTTTCATTTTTTTAAGGGCATAATAGGTCCCCTTTTAGGAGAACATTAAAGGCTTTAAAGCTAACAGATATGGATCTCAATTTAAAAAAAAAAAAGGTCTGAAATCAGTTTAATAGCACTTATTTCAATCTCATATTTATCCACATTGTTTAATTAATTCAAATTAATTAGTGCAACAAGTGCATCTACAACCATTACACCATCTCTGAAAAAGAAAGGTCACCAACACCAAAATCCTTTGTAAATATCCCACATAATTAGCACAGTGTAAGGTTACACACTCTAGCCCATGTCAGGGCTGACTATGAAAGAATATTACTCATTTAATAATGTGAGAAATCACCCTGAGACCAAAGCTGTATTTAAGCTTAATTAGCACAGGGCCTTCAGTAATTAAGTTTCTGTGGAATCAGGATTAGTCTGTGTAAGGAAGGAGAAAAATAAATAAATAAAAGGATAGGATTCGTTAATCATTCAGAGAGAGGCCTGAATACAGGTGACCTGTTTTCCACTGTATCTGTTTTATCCCATCATTTTTTTTAGGTGATGGACTGCATAATTATTTAATTATGTTATTAGGACACTTATGAAGTTATCCAGTGCATGAGAACTAATGAAACCTATAACAATGTTATGCTGCAGTGGCTGGGGGATAGAAAAATTAGTTTGTCACTCTCTTTTCTGTTTACTTGAATTCCTGTTTAACTCTCCCTTGCCACCTCCACATGTAGTCTCCTTCTCTCTCTTTCTCTATTGTTGTAGTGTTTTACCAGTAGGTCAAGCTGTGCTTATAATGAAAGAACAGCATGAATGTAGGCAGGTGAATGGTGTTGGGATCTGATTCAATTATGCTTTCAATGCAGTCATTTTCTGCTGTTGATGGCTCTAACCATTTTCTCTCATTGCTAGTGTTTCTCTAAGTTGCCTTTCGATCACAATAATCTTCACAGTGCAGGAAATGACTTAGATGGAGCATAACGTCTTGTACCTATAGAGATTAACTGTAATAAGGTGATGTCCAGTGATATGTGGTTAGGTTCCCAGCATGCACTGCAGCAGGTTTTTTGTTTGTTTTTGTTTTATACTGTTCACTGGTTTAATTTGCTATTGCATATATACACTCACCGGCCACTTTATTAGGTACACCTTGCTAGTAATAGGTTGGACCCCCTTTTGCCTTCAGAGCTGCCTTAATTCTTAGTGGCATAGATTCAACAAGGTGCTGGAAACATTCCTCAGAGATTTTGGTCCATATTGATATGATAGCATTACGCAGTTGCTGCAGATTTGTTGGCTCCACATCCATGATGCGAATCTCCCATTCCACTACATCCCAAAGGTGATCTATTGGATTGAGATCTGGTGACTGTGGAGGCCATTTGAGTATAGTGAACTCATTGTCATGTTCAACTAACCAGTTTCAGATGACTTCAGCTATGGTGCATTATCCTGTTGGATAGATTGGTACACTGTGTCATAAAGAGATGGACATGGTCAGCAACAATACTCAGGTACGCTGTGGTGTTTAAACAATGCTCAGTTGGTACTAAGGGGCCCAAAGTGTTCAAAGAAAATTTTCCTCACACATTACACCACCAACAGCAAGGCAGGATGGATCAATGCTTTCATGTTGTTTACGTCAAATTCTGACGCAAATGTCACAGCAGAAATCGAGACTCGTCAGACCAGGCAATCTTCTATTGTCTAATTTTGGTGAGCCAGTGTGAATTGTAGGCTCAGTTTCCTGTTCTTAGCAGACAGTAATGTCACCCGGTGTGTCTTCTGCTGCTGTAGCCCATCTGTTTCAAGGTTCATTCTTCATCAAGGCATTTTCGCCCACAAAACTGCCGCTCACTGGATATTTTCTCTTTTAAACCCTAGATTGTTGTGAATGAAAATCCCAGTAGATCAGCAGTTTCTGAAATACTCAGACCAACCTGTCTGGCACCAACAACCATGTCACGTTCAAAGTCACTTAAATCACCTTTCTTTCCCATTCTGATGCTCAGTTTGAACGTCAGCAGATCATCTTGACCATGGCTGTGTTCGTAATTGCCCCCCTATATACTCATTCACTACTCCCTACATTACTCCACAATAGTCCACTTGAAGGAGTGAATTCAGATACTGAGTGCGCCGGAAGGGCTGCCGCTTTTGCATATAGTTTGTGCTTGCTGTTTAATAATCATCAAGATTTATCTTGAACTCTGTCATGGAAACTAGCATGTGTAAACCTTAATCAAACAATTTAATAACCAATTAAAAAGGAATTTATTCCTGTATGATATTACGCTGTGCCCACATTGCACCAGTGGTTTGGAAAATGGATGGGATGGATGATTCAGCTGCAGGCGCCATCTTCTGGTGAGATGCGAGAATTCATTTGGCGCGAACCTCACAGTGCATCATGGTTATTCTTTAGCAGTTGAGCATACGTTGGTTGTAGAAGCGTTATTGCGGTGCATTGTGGGATTGAATGAGTGCACTCGATAACGTCCACTATGGTTTCGGACACCACTACAAATGGCTGTCCCCACAAATTGTGCCCTATTTTAGGGTATAGGGGGCGATTTCGGACGCAGGCCATGTCTACATGCCTAAATGCAGCCATGTCATTGGCTGATTAGATATTTGCCTTAATGAGCAGTTGAACAGGTGTACCTAATAAAGTGGCCGGTGAGTGTAAATTAGATAGCAGTTGCTATATGTTATATATGAGGGTTATCAATCAATTAAAATATTTAAACTAATAATTAATTGCACTTAATGCTAAAATTCACAATCATATATGTTTACACATCGAACCCCCCAAATTAATGTAGACATCAACATAATCAACATAAAAAAAAAAGTATATTTGTTTAGTCTTTTTACCAAGTACTATCATGAATAATATTGTATATATTGACACCAATACTGATAGTGATACCTCAATTAAATGGATTTTCAAATTCTGTGAATAATTATAGCCATTCTACATTATATTTGACAACTATAATTTTAAAATTGAATAGGCCTAAACTGAAAATTATCAAATTATCAGAGCTCTGCTAATGTTTAATGTGAAATAATTGCTGAAGATGCTTTTCTGTTTTTGTCATTACTGTATTTGCTCTCTTTGTGTGAATGAGAGCTGTCTGTTTTTTCTTACATCAAAGCTTATATTGTGCATTCATTTTCAAGTTGTATATGTTACAGCATTACTGGTTAAACCCTTAGATAATTTCTCTATATGCAACATCAGTATTGAACGTTTTGTTACTTATTTCTGCATTCTGTTTAATGGGTTTCACAGTAACGGCTGTGTGCATTGTGTACCCACCTTCCTTAACTGTTTATAAAAGGTTATATTATTTCTGTACTATCACATATTAGATTGCCATATAGTGTAGATTGCATGTTATGATCATGTTTAGTCAATCTAATGATTAGCTTAGTTTCTCCTTGTACCACAGTGCAACCCATTATGTTCTGTAACACTGTTATATTGGCTTGGAAAAAGTTAATTAGAAGTAAACAAGATCCAAATTCTTAGCAACACTAATCACCATAATGGTGACTTCAAATTAAACTTTTTCCCCCAAGTAATTTAGGAAGTAGTCATAGACTGCATTAATTAAATTAGTAAATTCCTCAAATTATTTTTACATTTTATTTTTTTATTTATATTGTAACCACATACTCTTCCAATAACAACATGTATGCACTTCTTTTGCTTTTCCTATTTGAGTCTTAAGGCACCCTGCTATAATTTCCTTGTATCTCCTCCTCTCTCCAGCAGCAGATGGAGTTCCCGTGCAGAAGGATGGGGAACAGGTAAGAGAGCTGCCGATTACATTCATACTAAATTAACCAAATTTCTCAACAGCGCTTACACACTATGACACCCCACACCACAAATTTCTGTTTAGGGGAAAATAGCATCCTGCTCCAAGATGGAGGCCAAGGTGTCCAGAACAGGAAGAGATTATCTCAGTTAGGGAAGTGAGCCAGCTCTCCTCCGTAACCGCAGAAAAGCATTGCTAGCACATTAGCCTAGTTAACAGCATGTATGCTTACCAGAACTGGCTCGTAGTTTTTCTGTTCTAATCGTTAGCATTTATTTTTGCCTAAGTTTGTGTGTTCCAATGCCTCACAATCTTAAGAACTGACCCAGAAAGCAGGCTTATAGTATAGTATTTGCCTTCAGCTGCAGTGACACTGACTGATTCTGGGTCTGTGCTTAAGGGTAAGATAATGATTTTGTTCAATGGATGCTCAGTATCACAAATGACACATCACATTGCTTGCTTTTATTTCTTCGTCTACTCTTGTCTCTGTCTTCATACATACTATTTGAACGAGTAAGCACATTCATTTTATCTCACACAAAGCATACATATGAGATTTCCTCCCTCTCTCTTTTTTTCTAAGCTTTCAAGCTGATTCCATTATCAGACACGGGGTTTGCTACATGAAGACAGAAAATATGAAATTCAAAAGGTCTCGTCATGAGTACGTCCTTATCAATAAATAAATACACACACCTCTCTGTCATCTGTGTCACCCCTTTCTGGTTCTGAAGTACCTGACTGAATATAAAAATAAGAAAACAAGTGATATTAAGTGTGACAAGATTTGAGGTAGATATTACATACAGACTTAATGACAACAAACAAATGACTTTAGATACGTAATGTGACTTATTTCTGAATGAAACAGGATATTAATTTTATATCTACAATTATTGTTAAATACTTACATTGTATACACAATATTGGTGGTTACTTTGTCTAATTTTGCTCTATTAAAGGATGTTCAATTTCAAATAAAAATTAGCCCAAGCTTTACTCACCCTCGAGCCATCCTAGGTATACTGCATATGACTTTCCTAGGTGTATAAAGGCCTTCTGAAGCGAAGCGAAGCATTTGTGTAAAAAAAATCCATATTTAACAAGTTACGAAGTAAAATATCTCAATATCTCGTATTCAACTTATGAAGGTCTGCGAATGTTAAGAAAGTAAATAGTGTTCATTTTGATTTTGTGTTTTAAATTTGTTCTCACCAGGAGGTTCTCAAATTAATGTTTTTATTTCATATTACTCAGCATCTAATTCAGTCCACAAATACCATGACAGCACCGAGAGCAAATCACCCCCTAAGAATATCCTCCTGTCGAAAAGACAAAATATCCACAGGCTTTTGTGCAAGAAATACAAAACATCTCATCTGTAGCAAGTAAGCACAGCTCTCTGGGACTGATCTCAGCCCTTGAGCCTTCCTGCCTAGTGTATCTCTTTACCATTGACACTGGTAAAAATAGTAAGTTGACTGTACTCGACAGTCTATTACAGCATTCACTCTCTGCCCCACTATGTCTGCAACACAGACTGACATAAAGTGTTCTCTTTTTTATAAAAAAAAAACATACAACAGTTTCTTTTTTATAGGCTTTATAGTAATAGTCTTGCTCTCAGCATGCTCTGCTCATTTCTTTTATCTGTCGTCCCTTAGTCTGTCTATGCAATGGGTGTGAAGCTGTAGTTTTTCATGTAGAATTTTTTTCTAGAATGCTTCTGTGTCTGCCAAAGCAAATTTCACTATTACTATTGCTCATACTTATGGTTATGGATTTGAACAAACCCTAAACCTTAGGTATTAAACTTTGGCATGTAACTCATTCTGCACCATTTCTGCTACTACAAACATGAATGAAACGTCAAATCTTGCGGCTTGTTGAGGAGAGATGTGCTGTTACTTTTCTAAACAATCGGATGTTTGAATTTCACCTGGCAGACAATGAAACTGATAAAACTGTCATAGACTTATTCGAGGAGGGACCTGAGCTATATCTAGGGACCAGGATGTCATAAAGACTTTACGATAGGCTTTTCTGACTTGGACCACCTAACAACCATCCAGAGCATGCTACTAACTCCATAGCAATTTGATGAAACAATTCAGAATAACTTTGCAACCACATATAAACCCAGGCAGCACCTTTGTGGCTGTGATGTTTTAGCAGCTTTCATATTTTCATTAGCAAATGTTAAAATCTAGTTATTCTCTTGCCACTATCAATCTGCCATTGATAGTACAAAGACAAATTAAACTAAACATTCACCCAAAAATAAAAATTCTGTAATAATTTACTCACTCTCTTATTCCAATAGCTCTTTTTTTTTTAAACAAAAAGGAGAAATTTTAAAAAAATCTTCTGGTTGCTCTTTTTCATATGACAATAAACATGGACTGAAGCTTTCTTTTATCTTTGTGTGAACAGACCAAAATTTGTTAAAAAAAAAAAAAAAAAAAATTATTATTCTCTGAAAATCTTGACATTTGCTCTAGCTTTCTTTGGCGCCTCCGTGAAAGGTCATGAAAGAAGTTAGTAATGTCCATTTTATGTTTCTTTTGAGTCAGATCTTTTCGATGAATCAATTGACTCAGTTCACAAAACCATTTTGAATGAGACTGGTCCTGTTCTTGTTTGTCTCATTGACTCTGATTTGGTCTCTGGAAAGGAAGTTTATAAGTAAATACATTTTGGTCTAGCTATCATGCAAAAGACATTTTAGACAGTTGTGTGGACAACCTTTATGATACTTTAATGGTGATTGAAAGCTTTAGTTCCAGTTCATTGTAACTGCAGCTACCAGTACATTCTTCTGAATTTCTTGTTTTGTACTGTAAGGTTCGGATGAATCCGAAGATGAGTAAATAATGACTGAATTGCCTTTTTTGGCTGTACTATTCCTTTAATCACTGCTTTATTCCACCTCTAGTCCGGCCAAGTATTGGCTTCTCAAAATTCGATTTCCTCTCTGTTCTTTTTTATTTCTCTATTTCTCCTTCAACTTCACATGTTTTTAAAATGCCTTGTTCTGTCACGATCCCCCTCTCTCTCCTCCTTTCTCTGTGGCCGTCTCTCTTCTCCTCTTTCCCCAACTATCCCCATCCCTTTCTTTCCCCATCCCTCCTTCCTCTCTCTCTCAGCATGGCCGAACAGACTTTTCATGGGATGGAATCAATGTAAGTGTTGTGAATATCATTCCTCCATTCCTTTCCTTTTGTTATTTCCTCTGAATCACAGTAGATGTCTTCTATCTCACACCCCATTCCTTCGTTTGGTCTGTCTCTCTTTTGCGATGACTTGTCAATGTGCTGTAGTAGTTAGACTTTATTGCGGTCGTAAATGACTACACTTCCCATCATGCAAATGGACAGAGATTAAGGCTGTTGGGAAATGTAGTTTCACAACCTCTAGCAACCACTGTGCTAACTTTCTGCCTAACTTCTCTCGTCACCTCTTTCCTTCCCATAAAATGCCACACTCAAAATTTTGCATTTCATTTCTGCTCTGGGCACCTCCTGCTCCACCAAAACCATCTTTTTCTTCACCTTTCCTGTTTTCTGTCCCATTTTTCTCTCTTGAATGCCTTCCTTCATTTCAGTTGTCCATGGAGGACACAACTTCAATCCTCCCTCGGCTGAAGAAGCGGAACTCCAACGCCTATGGAATCGGCGCTCTGGCTAAGTCCTCTCTGACAGGTGTGTCAGGTGTGTGTCTGTCCTGTGAAATGGTAAACTGACCCCATGTTGACTCCAGACTGAGCTGGAGGAGTTGGAGCCAACATGGACCCTTGTGGGTTTCCCTTTTCACCACCAGTTTCCATTTACAACACTCTCCAATGGCTCGTGCCATTGGTGAATTCCAAGCTCCAAATAAGAATAGATCCCTGACAAGTAAGCGATATGCTTCCCACAATGCATTGTCACATGGCTTTCCATTTTATCCTAAGCGGTGGTTGATGGGAGAGGCAGGTTTTTATATGTAAAGTGTTTGTGGAGTGAAGTGCGGAGATTCAGTCAGTGTGTTGTCTTTTTATATTGTCGTTCATAGACTCTTGTATCTGTGTTTTTGTACTGTTATGTGCAGTGCAGTAGACTTCTCTGAAAGATCCTGTTTTTGAACATTAATAATTCATGTTCATCATTTCATTAGACGTTACCTAAGAGGTTAAGAGATCTCTGAATTAGCTCTGTATGTTTGCAGTAATGCACTGGTTAAAAATATGTATACATAGTAGCAAAGAGCAATTGATATTTTTTTTTTTTTCTCTCAGTATCCTATATAAGGTCTCCACACAGAATTTACTGGTTATCAAACAGATCATTACAGCCCAGGTTTAGTCTATTACAGATGTAGCTTCATTTAATAAGCTGGAACTAATAAAAGAGAAAACGCAGGAGAGAGTGTAGGCTATTATTGTGTGTATCTTCATTAGTGTGGAAAGATGTCTTTTCCAATTTCCATTCCTGTCCATTGTCACTAAAACTTGATTATGTATTTTTTCCATACCATAACCATCTACATCTCATTATGGAAGTCATTTTCATTTCCTTACCTCAAACAAAATTCTACACATACTTTATCATCAGCAGAAATTTTATAACGATTATATACAGATTCATAAAGATTATGACACAGCACACTGAGAGACTGCATTGGACATAAAAATGTCTGCCATTTAGATCATTAAACTCATAATTAAAAATGCTTTTCATAATTTTAAAAGAAAAAAGAACAATTTTAAATGTAGCAAGTCGATTTTCATTTTACAATTAATATCTTTACATATTTTCGTAGTTTTAAAAGTGAGATTTCTAGAAAATTCATGCAAATTAATAAAATCTTAGAGCGCCATTTGAACATTTTTATAATTAATATACATTTTTCTAAAATATTTTAGGGTATAAATTGTGAATGAAAATATTTTCTGAAATTCTTATCCTTAATCCTTATCCAGTAAATCATAAGACTGGAAAGCCATGCAAACTCATGGGTTAAAAAAGTGGCATACCTGATGAATGGTCTTTGCCTTTGAAATGTAATTTTTAATTACTGAAAATATTAATATTGGTTAGCCTATATCTGCGGTTTTCAATCCTGATCCTGGGGGCCCATCGCTCTGCACATTTTGCATGTATCTTTTATTGATAATCAGTTCATTAGGTGACAGCTTCATGAACTGAACTAAGGAGCCGTTTACACTACACCATTTTCAACTAAAAACTGAATTTTTTTTTGAAAACAATATCGTCTCCATGTAAACTACAAAAACTCGAATTTGTGAAAAAAGTGACATGCACATGTTTATTACATTTTCAGTTTATAGGCACGTAGTGTTTCTTTACAAAGTGACATTGCCAACTACTGGCCTGGCAGCATAATACAGTGTTTTTTTAAGGGCCCTATTTGAGGATCTAAGCACATGGTTTAAAGCACACGGCGCAAATGCACTTAGGGCGTGTCCGAATCCACTTTTGCTAGTTTAACTACGGAAAAAATGGTCGGCGCGCCCGGCACATGGTCTAAAAGGGTTGTCCCTATTCTATTAATGAGTCATGGGTGTGTTTTGGGCGTAACGTGCAATAAACCAATCAGAGTCTCATCTCCCATTCCCTTTAAAAGCCAGTTGCGCTCGCGCCATGGTGGTTTCCCTATTTACATGGCGGAATTTGCAAGCGAGAAAACTGAACGCTTGTCTAGCAAGGAAACGCGACATCTACGGGACAAGCCAGATTCCACCAAAGCATTTGGAAGCCCTTCTTCCATTTTATTCTATCTAATCATTTGTAAGTGTGAACTCCTGAAAGCGCTCTTTAAATAACAAAATAAATATTGTGCCATTGACTTTAGACCATGTTTCAGTTGGTTAATGGCGCAGTCTATTTTAGTAGCCTCAAAATAGCAACACGCCAACAATGCGCCTGAACACACCTCATTTTCAGACCAGCACTCCAATGGGCGCACAAATTTGCTATTTAAACAACGTGACGCAGGATGTGAAAATGATAACTGCATCTGGCTGAAACTAGCAAAAAACACTTTGCTGGTGTCGCATTGATAGGGCCCAAACTGTTTTCTCGGATCCGAGTAAACGGGGATCATTTTGACAACGTTGTTGTCTGACCAGGATTGAAAACCACTGGGCAAGTGGATGACATACTTCTATATAATAATCAGCGAAACTAAAACAATCACGACAGATAAAAATAATAGATAATGACAGGCACTTTATAACTCAGTCCTTAAGAGTGGCTAACAGATCATGATTATTTGTAGTGCAACCTCTGAGCACCCTAATCTATTCCCAATTTCCATGTTACATCAACCCAGATACCTACGCAGCGTCCGAATATG
Source organism: Ctenopharyngodon idella (assembly GCF_019924925.1). Lineage (NCBI taxonomy): Eukaryota > Metazoa > Chordata > Actinopteri > Cypriniformes > Xenocyprididae > Ctenopharyngodon > Ctenopharyngodon idella. The sequence continues at coordinate 11,397,760 of NC_067235.1, read as the reverse complement.
CCTACTTCCATACTATATAGTAGGTGAAAAACAGTATGTGACCTGAGTAGTATGGCGAATTTACAGTACTCATAAAAAAGTAGGTAAAAAGTATCTACTACTGACCTACTACTTCCGGCAAGATTCTGAAGTGCGCATTCGATGGACACTTTACTATCCCATGAGGCCACAGGAGAGGATTTGTGAATGGAGATGAAGTGACGCAACCGATGCCGTAGGTCACATGACAATGACAACATGGCACATGTAGTACATCCGAATTTCATTCATACTACACACATTCATACTATATAAAAAGTACTTTTTTAACAGTTGCGAAGTACGTTTCAAATTAAATGTAGTAGCTACTATACAGTATGCGATTTTGGACGCAGCACTAGTCTCTGAGCAGGTGCGATCTTGTACTGTAAAGCTACTTCACTTAATTTCCTCTATCTTTTTTTTCCCCTCCTTCTCTCCCTAATCTAAAAAAACTTCCTCTCACTGTCTTTTTATCCCATCATCCACCCTCTGTCTATTCGTCCACTTCAGGAGTGTCTCGCTCCATGAAGGACAAGGTGACAAAGCCAACAGCGATGGCCCAGGGGCGTGTGGCTCACATGATTGAGTGGCAGAGCTGGGGCATGCAGACGGTGGGCGCAGGGGGTACAGGAACGGGACGCACCTCCAGTCTGCACCTCCAACAAGAGCGCAAGCTGGAGAATGACGCATACAGCGACCTCAGTGACGGAGAGAAGGAGGCTCGCTTCGCTGCAGGTGAGAGACAGACATAGTTTAATTGAGAGAATTAAGGCCCACACAAAATCTAGTGCTCAGAAGTAACAATGAAAGTCAAAGGTAACCAAAACTGTTTTATTACCAACATTCTTCAAAATTTATGTTTAACGAAAGCAAGAAAATAATACATGTTTGGACTGACATGGGAGTGAGTAATTGATGACAAAGCTTTCATTTTTAGGGGACTATCATTTTAAGGGGGTTTAATCAATATATACAGTATATTGAAAGTAATTTAGAGAGTTGAATGGTAGTCCTTTTTTTTCAGCTGCTTTAGGGATAGAAATAAAATTTTCACATCATTTTATTGAGCAATTTTAACAAATATACATTTGTGTATACACAGTGTCACTATAAGTCCCTGACAACTGCCATGTTGGCTATCAACATAAATATACAAAAATACTGAGTGCACCTTTTACAAATAATCTGTTGTAAACCTTTACGCTTCTTTTGACATTGCTATAAAAGGATGCTGTGTTGAATATGCAGTCTTGTTATTTCATACAGCATCAGGTGTGAGAGGCACTATCCACATTAAGCTCACCTGCTCCCATCTGCTGCTGAATGCAGTAAATCAGCCTGAATGTTTCATCATACCTTATTTATGACTATGAGAATGCCAGGAATGTGGCTGGGATGTTTGCCGCTATCTCTTATTCATGACACCATATCTGAGATGACAGAGTTTCCCTATAGTAGCCTATTTCCACCATCAGGTGACAGAGATTAAGGCTTAGGTGTGAGAATAACTGATGGAATCCAATTATCATCTAATTATGTTAAGATGTATTCACCTATAGGATATAGTAGTAAGATATCTTTTAAAAACATCTTTTATACAAATTTATATTTATTGTTTTTCTTAGGTTTAATGTAATAGTTTGGGGTTGGTAAGATTGGGGAAGTCTCTTTTATGCTCACCCAGGCTGAATTTATTTGATTAAAAAAAACAGTAATATTGTGAAAAATTACAACAATTTAAAATAACTGTTTTCTATTTTAATATATTTTAAAATGTAATTAATTCCTGTGATGGCAAATCATTACTCAAGTCTTCAGTGTCACATGATCCTTCAGAAATCATTCTAATATGATGGGTTTTTTTGCTCAAGAATTTTTTTAAAGTATCGAAGTTGAAAACAATTGTGCTTCTTAATATATATATATATATATATATATATATATTATGTGAAAACCATTTTTCTCAGGATTCTTGGATGAACGAGTTCAAAAGAACAGAATTTATTTGAAATAGAATTTTTATGTAACAATGTAAAAGTCACTTTAAAAAAAAAAAAAAAAAAAAGTGTCTTTACTGTCACTTTTCATCAATTTAATGTGTCCTTACTAAATAAAAGTATTGATTTCCTTAAAAAACATGACCCCAAACTTTTGAACAGTAGTGTATATTTTAATTTATATAAATTAAATGGCTTAAAGGGTTAGTTCACCCAAAAATGAAAATAATGTCATTTATTACTCACCCTCATGCCGTTCCACACCCATAAGACCTTCGTTAATCTTCGGAACACAAATTGAGATATTTTTGTTGAAATCCGATGGCTCCGTGAGGCCTACATAGGGAGCAATGACATTTCCTCTCTCAAGATCCATAAAGGTACTAAAAACATATTTAAATCAGTTCATGTGAGTACAGTGGTTCAATATTAATATTATAAAGCGACGAGAATATTTTTGGTGCGCCAAAAAACAAAATAACGACTTATTTCGTGACGGCTGATTTCAAAACACTGCTTCAGGAAGCTTTGGAGCATAATGAATCAGCGTATCGAATCATGATTCGGATCGCGTGTCAAACCGCCAAACTGCTGAAATCACGTGACTTTGGCGCTCCGAACCGCTGATTCATTATGCTCCGAAGCTTCCTGAAGCAGTGTTTTGAAATCGGCCATCACTATATAGGTCGTTATTTTGTTTTTTTGGCACACCAAAAATATTCTCGTCGCTTTATAATATTAATATTGAACCACTGTACTCACATGAACTGATTTAAATATGTTTTTAGTACATTTATGGATCTTGAGAGAGGAAATGTCATTGCTCCCTATGTAGGGCTCACAGAGCCATCGGATTTCAACAAAAATATCTTAATTTGTGTTCCGAAGATTAACGAAGGTCTTACGGGTGTAGAACAGCATGAGGGTGAGTAATAAATGACAGAATTTTCATTTTTGGGTGAACTAACCCTTTAAGTATAGGTGGTTTTAGGGGCTAAGGGTCAAATTAATATTAGTAAAAAAAAATAGTAATTAGCCTAAAATACATAGCTGAATAGCAGTAGCATCATTAGCATCTGCAAGACACAAACAACAAGTATCAATACACAAAATTTATTCAACAATTTAACTGTTGTATTCTCACTTATTCTTACTTTAAAACCTTAAATTTTGAATTCTGTCAGGTGTGCTTCAGCAGTTTGCAATCTCTGAGGCGACGTTGCTGGCCTGGAGCTCTATGGATGGGGAAAGCACAAGCGTCGGATCTAATCAAGGGAGTGTAGCCCACCTGAGTGAGGCCAACCAGGAAAGCATCACCAGCCGAGGTACTCACTACATTTCCCAGCATGCACTGTAAGCTCAGGGAATAATTGTACCACTTCCTACTGGGCTTTAGGCTGGAAACTTAGGAATAAAATCAATTTAGTAACAAAACTTCCATGTCACATTGTGAGCCCTGATGAGTGTTGTAATTATTCAAGCAACTTGCTGTCATAAACTGCAGTTAAACACTTTCTTTCAACAACTTTGCCTATCTTTCCATCTCAGCTCAAAGAATATGTTAGAGGATATGGTTGAAATCCCTGACTAATTCCTTAACAACTAAAAAATTAGACATTTTCTTTTGTTTTCTTTTATTTAGGCCTATGCTAAAAGGTTTCTATAAGAAGAAAGCTTTCCATTGAAAGCCCCCTAGAGTGAGGGTGGGATTATTATATTGCAGCTTATTTGGAATGCAGTGCACTTTGGGTTTTGAATAAATGAATAACTAAAGGTCAGGGACCCGTGACTCTCAGGAGAACAAGAACTAATCCACTGAATAGTTCAGTACAGCCGTACAGACTCACACGAGAGCTCAGAACAATGAAATCCATCTGCATGCCAAATGACAAAATGTTACAGACAGATAATGTGATAATTATGTCATATGCTAAGGCAGAGGTGTAACATAACTGTAACTATTTCACAGCCCTGGAGGTTTTGAACATATAACAATAAATAACCAGTAAAGAACCAGTCATAAAAAGGCTTGAGTAAAAAGGTGAGTCTTGAGAAGAGATTTAAAAGTATGGAGTCTATCACTATTGCGAATATCAAGGGGGAAACATTGTGAATATCGATAAGTTCTAGATCCCATGGTGGTCAGGCATATATGTGGTAAGACAGGAGAAAATGAGAGCGTGCGAAGGGATGTAGATGTGAAGAAGATATGTGAGAGATGGACGAAGCGATTAATATTATGTAGATGAAAGTATGCAGCACGCATGATGTTATTAACATGGGCTTCGAAGGATAGAGTGCTATCGAGCATGAAAGACTCTTAACCTGCGGGGAAGGAAGAATTGTAAAGCTTTCAATAGCCACAGAAAAGCAATCAGATTTTGTCAGAATAGATTTTGTGCCTACAAGGAGGGCTTCAGTTTTACCGCTATTAAGTTTTAGAAAATTACCTGAAAGTCAATCTTTAATTTCAGCTAAACAGCTGGACAGAGAAAGTGGAGGATAGGAACCTGAGGGCTTGGAAGACAGATAGAGCTGGGTGTCATCAGCATAGCAATGAAAATGGATACCATATTTCCTAAAAATATAACCAAGAGGAAGTAAGTAAATAATGAATAGAAGAGGGCCCAAGACAGAACCCTGAGGAATACCACTGGTGATTTTAGATGATTTTGATCTGAAATTTTTAAGTTGAACGAACTGAGTGTGACCAGAGAGATATGATCTAAACCAAGGCAGGGGGTGCCAGTAATTCCAGCGGAAACTAACCTGTCAAGGGCTGCTTCTAAAAACTTAGGCAGCTGACTTGTTGCCTCGCTGCCCTATCAGGCAATGACTTTGCAGGCAGCGTTTGCGCTCAAAGGCAATTCACGAAACCGATTTCAGACAGGCAGTGTAATGGTTTTCAGATGCCTTCAACTTTTAGATGCCATCTTTATTTTTTAGCTCAACTGTCACAGAATGGAAAGCATAGGATTGTGGGAAATCAAAGGCAGTGAAGGATACATCTATGCTGCCTTCAAAAATTGATCAGATGAAGGCATCTTGTGAGACAGGAAGTGAAGCTAACTTTGGATTCGGGTGTGCCTTGATGCCTTTCTACCTTGGAATGTGTCCTCCAAAGGCAGCATTTTTCAGTTTTCGGATGCAGCCAAGGAGTATATTATGTGAGATGTTTCAAAGGCCGCACTCAGATCAAGAAGGACAAGTTTAATTAATAAACCTGAGTCAGCTGCCAGCAACAGGTCATTGGTGATTTTAACAAGACTCTGTGCTGTGGTGGGGATGAAATAGTAGAGAAAATAGTAGGGATTGCCCCACTGATTTTTAGAGCATATACTGAGTAATCCAAAAGAGAGATTGTTTTTACCAGCATTGTTGCAAGCCAATCTGACACAAATCAGTCTGTAAATTTTAAAATACACTGTCAGTCAAATGTTTGGACACACCCTCTCATTTAATGTTTTTTTTTTTTTTTTCATGAATATTTACATTGTAGATTCTCACTGAAGACATCAAAACTATGAATGAACACATATGGAATTATGTAGTAAACAAAAAAGTGTGAAATAACTCTAGATATGTTTCATATTTTAGATTCCTCAAAGTAGCCACCCTTTGCTTTGTTGACAGCGCTGCAAACCCTTGGCCTTCTCTCAATGAGCTTCATGATGTAGTCACCTGAAATGATTTTCACTTCACTCATTTATGGAATTTCTTGCCTTCTTAATGGGGTTGGGACCATCAGTTGTGTTGTGCAGAAGTCAGGTTGGTACACAGATGACAGCCCTATTTGACAACTGTTAGAATTCATATTATGGCAAGAACCAATCAGCTAAGTAAAGAGAAACGACAGTCCATCATTACTTTAAGAACTGAAGGTCAGTCAGTCCAGAAAATTGCAAAAATTTTAAATGTGTCCCCAAGTGCAGTTGCAAAAATCATCAAGTGCTACAACAAAACTGGCTCACATGAGGACCGCCCCAGGAAAGGAAGACCAAGAGTCACCTCTGCTGCTGAGGATAAGTTCATTCAAGTCATCAGCCTCAGAAATCGCAAGTTAACAGCACCTCAGATTAGAGCCACACAGTTCTAGTAGCAGACACATCTCTACATCTCTACACATCAACTGTTCAGAAGAGACTGCGCGAATCAGGCCTTTATGGTCAAATAGCTGCTAAAAAAAAAAACACTACTAAAGAAAAGCAACAAGCAGAAGAGATTTGTTTGGGCCAAGAAACACAAGGAATGGACATTAGACCAGTGGAAATCTGTGCTTTGGTCTGATGAGTCCAAATTTGAGATCTTTGGTTCCACCCTCCGTGTCTTTGTGGGATGCAGAAAAGGTGAACGGATGGTCTCTACATGCATGGTTGCCACCGTGAAGCATGGAGGAGGAGGTGTGATGGTGTGGGGGTGCTTTGCTGGTGACACTGTTGGGGATTTATTCAAAATTGAAGGCACACTGAACCAGCATCGCTACCACAGCATCCTGCAGCGACATGCCATCCCATCCGGTTTGCATTTAGTTGGACCATCATGGACCACAATGACCCCAAACACACCTTTAGGCTGTGTAAGGGCTATTTGACCAAGAGAGTGATGGAGTGCTGCGCCAGATGACCTGGCCTCCACAGTCACCTGACCTAAACCCAATCGAGATGGTTTGGGATGAGATGGACCGCAGAGTGAAGGCAAAAGGGCCAACAAGTGCTTAGCATCTCTGGGAACTCCTTCAAGACTGTTGGAAAACCATTTCAGGTGACGACCTCATGAAGCTCATCAAGAGAATGCCAAGAGTGTGCAAAGCAGTAATCAAAGCAAAGGGTGGCTATTTTGAAGAATCTAAAATATAAAACATGTTTTCAGTTATTTCACGCTTTTTTTGTTTACTACATAATTTCATATGTGTTCATTCATAGTTTTGATGTCTTCAGTGAGAATCTACAATGTAAATAGTCATGAAAATAAAGAAAAACATTAAATGAGAGGGTGTCCAAACTTTTGACTGGTAGTGTATATTTTAAAGAAATCTCTAATTCTAACCAAGGCTTACTTATTTAAATTTATTTAAACAGTTATTATTAAATATTATTAAACAGTAAACATCTGTGAAATATGATTATAATAATACGTTTCTTATTATTATGTATGTTGAAAACAGTTGAAACTGTGATACATTTTTTTCAAAAATGTTTAGAAATGGAAATCTTTTGTAATATTATAAATGTGTTTACTGTTACTTTTGGTAACAGTATTAAAGGGTTTAAAAGTATTAAAGGGTTATTTCACCCAAAATGAAAATAATGTCATTTATTAGTAGGCCTCTATTGAGAGCAAAGCCACTGAACCTTTCAAGATCCATAAAGGTACTAAAAACATATTTAAACCAGTTCTTGTGAGTTCATTGGTTCTACCTTAATATTATAAAGAGGCGAGAATACTTTTTGTGTGCCAAAAATAAATAAATAAAAATAACGATTTTTTTAACAATATCTAGGGATGGCCGATTTCAGAACACTGCTTCAGAGCTTTACGAATCGAATCAGTGGTTCGGAGCGCCAAAGTCACGTTTAGCCGTTTGATAGGAGATCCAAATCAATAATTCGAAACAAAAGATTCGTAAAGCTCAGAAGCAGTGTTATGAAATCGGCCATCACAAGATATTGCTGAAAAGTCGTTTTTTTTTTTGTTTTTTTGTTTTTTTGGTGCGCAAAAGTATTATCGTCGCTTTATAATATTAAGGTAGAACCACTGTACTCACTCTTAATTTGTGTTCTGAAGATGAACGAAGGTCTTACGGGTGTAGAACGACATGAGGGTGAGTAATAAATTACATAATTTTCATTTTTGGGTGAACTAACCCTTTAATTTCTTCAAAAAACTTTATATATTATATTATATTATATTATATTATATTGTATTATATTCACAAAACAGTGTGGCTTTACAACACCCATGGCACATGACAAACTCAACGATCACTCAGAAAAACCACAGGAGATATAAACAAGTCTTACCACACTTAAACATAAACATAAACAAGACCAAACCAAGAACTGAGGAAACTAAGGGCTTAAATACACTGAGAGATAATTAACTAGAACAGAAACAGGTGTGGGATTAATTAACAACCAGGAAAACCAACAAGGGAGCTGAACTCAGGCAAAGCAGAACAGGGAACAGAGTGAAAATGAAATCAAAGGTCACATGTATTGAAATCAGTGCTGCCAATTTAGTGATTTTGTTCGTAAAATTAGCGACTTCCCAGCCGCTTTTGAAACTTTTTTTCAAAAGCCTAGCGACAAATCTAGCAACTTCTTGGACAAACCTTATCTAGATTCCGTGACTCGACCACAGATCTATATTTATATTAATATAGATCAGTTGACTCACCAGTATGACGTCATAGCAAAATTTAGAGACCAGTTTTAGCTACTTTCAACTGAAAGTAATTGGCAACACTGATTGAAATCATTTGTGAGTGAAGTTGTTTGCTGTTGAGCACAAATCATTTATGTCATTTATGAGTTACCATTCCAGTTAGGATGCTGCTATAGAAGGTCCTATAGAGAGAAAAAGGGCAAGAGAAGAATAAACTCAGTGGGCAGTCTGTGTACGAGTGAGTGTTGCTATGATACATTACAAAAGCCATTTCCTCGGTAAATAGAGAACCTCATTTCTGGTGAAATGAGTGAACACTCATTTTAATTTCACAATGATGGCCATGGGGTATGCTAAAGCCAGAGATTTCAATGACAGAAATAGAATGTGCAGTTATTATTATTCAACATTGTTTTATAATCAGACATGATTTAGATAAAATATCTTGCTGTTGTATGCAGATGAGGCTGAAAAGTCACAGAATCTGACTCAAAAAAAAAGGAAATTTCAAGGGTTTGTTATGGGCTCAAATATATTAACATCTGCACATTGTGTCCTATCGAAGCATCATAAAAGTTCTGAAGTGCTTTGACTATAATATTATAGTGAATCTTAAAGCAGCCAAATGATGAAACTTAAAACAATATAATAGATTTTACATCTTCGGTGTACTTTGACAAAACCTTTATTACTGAAGAATATATTACTTTCCTTTGTATATATTCATAAGTAATCTATTTGTAAGACACTCATCAATAATAATGATTATAACACAGCTTTCTGGAATACTTGATTCTGATTGGTCAGTCGTGACCAGTCATGGAAATATTTTTGTGTAATGGCCACTAAACCTCGGCAACTCATTTCCTTCATATTGTAGCTGTGCTATAGTCTCATTTCTCTCATGTCACTCTGGGTTCTCTTTCTTCTAACATAATAAAAGAATTTCAACTCAATATTTCATGTCCATTTATTTATTTATTTATTTATTTATAAGTACCCGTGTAATAATCACCAGATGACAACTCAAATCAGCACAGGCTGTGTGAAAAATGATTTTGTTTGTGAAAAATGGTGTGAAAAGTTTTCATTTGTAATTTTTTCTCTCTCTTTCTTTTATATGTTCTTACAGACCAGATAATGCACCATTCCTCTGCAGAGGTTTGGCCCCACAACTACGTCTCCCAGGGTCTTTACTGCCTTTCTTCCTCTGATGCTTGGGAGCCAATTAGTAATGAACAGTCAGGTGTCGCCTCTCCTGCCACTGGTTCATATGTCATGGCAGTCGGGACTGAGGGTGGATACGACCCAAATACAGCTGCTCACTACCTGTCCCAACAGCAACAGCAACAGCAGCAGTATCAGAACCAGTTACATCAGTTCCAGCAACTGCAGCAGATGCAGCAATACCAGCAGCAACAGCTCCTGCAGTATCAACAGCAACAGGTGAGTGAGAAAACTACAACTGCCATAAGCCTCTGGAACAACTGCAGGCGCAGTACAGGTGAGTCATCAAACTACAAATCCCATGAGGCCTGTTTCACACTGCACATGTAAGCGGTGCTGTGCATATTTATTTCATCATCCACATTAACAGGTCCAGAAGTGTTGGTAGGTCAAAATCATGACACTATTTTTGTCCGGATCTATTAATTTATTAAAATAAAAATATGTCAAAATTTTTTACGAGGCATAAAGCCAAAAATATTAGAGTGATGCAACTCTCTTATAAAAATACAACTTGTTAATTCATGTTAGCTCATGTTAATTAAATAATATTTACAGATGCAACGTTTGATTTTAATAACGTATTAGTTAATAAAACTAAGATTAATAAATGCTTTAGAAGTTTTTTCTTTTATCACTTTTTCATGTTAAAGGGATAGTTCACCCAAAAGTGAAAATCCTGTCATCAATTACTCACCCTCATGTCGTTCCACACCCGTAAGACCTTCGTTCATCTTCAGAACACAAAGTAAGATATTTTTGATAAAATCTGATGGCTCAGTGAGGCCTCCATTGCCAGCAAAATCATTTCCTTTTTCAATGCCCAGAAAGCTATTAAACATATTTAAAACAGTTCATGTGACTACAGTGGTTCAACCTTAATATTATAAAGCGACGAGAATACTTTTTGTGTGCCAAAAAAAAAACAAAATAGCGACTTTATTCATCAATATCTAGTGATGGGCAATTTCAAAACACTGCTTCATGGAGCTTCGAAGCTTTACAAATCTTTTGTTTTGAATCAGTGGTTCGGAGCGTGTATCAAACTGCCAAAGTCACGTGAACTATTGAAGTTTCGAAACACTCATGATGTAACAAATCCTTGTTTACTGAAATCATGTGATTTTGGCGCTCTGAACCACTGATTCGAAACAAAAGATTCGTAAAGCTTCGAAGCTTCATGAAGCAGTGTTTTGAAATAGCCCATCACTAGATATTGTTGAATAAAGTCACTGTTTTGTTTTGTTTTTTGGCACACAAAAAGTATTCTCGTCACTTCAAAACATTAAGGTTGAACCACTGTAGTCACATGAACTGTTTTCAAAAATATCTTAATTTGTGTTCCGAAGATGAACAAAGGTCTTACGGGTGTAGAACGACATGAGGTTGAGTAATTAATGACAGAATTTTCATTTTTGGGTGAACTAACCCTTTAACAAATGGAACCTTATAAAATGTTACCAAAAAAAATTAACAAAATGACCCTTTTAGAAATTATGGCCATGAAATTCTCAATATGGAAACCCAGAAATCACATTATTTTCTGTACAGAGCCATAGCTTTGTAGCAGAAACACTGTCAGTCTGAAAGTAAAATGTGAGGCTTCATCATTTACACACTGCTTATGCGTATGGCATAAAAGCAGAAATTAAATAAGTCTCTGCACCATCATCTGCTGTATTAGTGACAGAGGAATCATAAAATGAATCCTACATATTCCTCTGCAAAAACAGTTCTTGGCGCATTAACATAAGTCTCCCATAAGACTATATTAGTATCAACAGGTGAGTTACAAAATTACCATTCCAATTAGCTCATTTGCACGTTCTGCAACAACATCTCTTGCTCTGCTGGCTATAGCATCATGTTGGTGTTTAAATAGTACAGGTCCCAGTGGTCAGTTCAACAACGGCTTCGGTATCAGCAGCAAGAGCAGTAAAAACTTAATCAGGTTCCGTCATCCAGCCATTAACCAGAAGCCATTGATCGTTACAGTAATTGAGGTCTCACTGGAGCAAATGGGCAATCTAATACTACAAATCCCATCAGCCATTGCAGGGGGGTGGGTTGGGCATTGTTGTTTTAAACCACAATAGAGCACAAGTCGGGTTCTTAAAGTAAAATCTCTCAAGATCTACGCTTATCACTTTTTTGCTGTTATCAAAATTTGTAATTTTGGTTGCTGTTTGCTTTAGCTCTTGAATTAGAATTTATATATATAAAAAAAAAAAAATGAATTGGAGAAAATTATTGGGAAAACAGAGGGAGCTGAAAGAGTGGGCTGTCATTGTTGCGCTCTGTTACTGCAATGGAAACTTGAGAAGTTTTTCTCTCTATTTGCAGATGTTGGAGCAAAGACTACACAGTGCCACTCATTCTTTACAAGCTACTCCCAACAGCACCGTCCACAGCCTGCCTCCTCGTACTCACCCCCCATTAGTGGATCTGTGGGGGGCAGCACAGACAGAGACCTATCAGGCAGACTTGGTGGGCTACATGGGCATGCCTGTAGCAGTAGATGGAAATCTAACAGTCCCCACAGAGGAGGTGACGACAGATCACTCACCTTTACTGGAAGCCCAGGAGGAGGAAGAGATCAAAGTGAGTGGGAAAGAAGTGAAGTGGCCCTTAAATGACACTTAAGCCACACTAAAATATCTCTGAATGTCACTGCACCAAAAGTAAAATAGCAAGTGATATCTGCAAGCAATTGATGTTTGACCTTTTCTCAAAAATAACTTCATTTTCCTAGTTATTTGGAAATGACTTTTAACCAACTGGTCCCAACATTTAGTAGATGTATGAAGTCAAGTTCACACAGGTGCAGAGTAACCACAGGTGTGGTTCATCACATTAACTATGTGATCCACTTACAACTGACAATCACACAGCGTCTGAGGGTACATTTTCACAACAATGAAGTACTAAAAATGGAAAAGTTTTTCCTTTGCATTTTTCATGTACAGCCAACAATGTTGTCAAAATAATCCCCGTTCACATGGATCCGAAAAACGACTTAAACCATGTATTATTCACACCAGGCCAGTAGTTGGCGATGTCACTTTGTAAAGAAACACTACGCATCTATAGACTGAACACGTAATGCGCATGCGGATATTGTCATCATTTTCACAAAATTGTGTTTTTGCAGTTTACACAGAGATGATAACATTTTCAGAAACTTGCACTTTGAAATCTGTTTTCAAAAGTTTGCGTTTTTTCAGGCCCTCAAAACGCTGTTCTAGTTTTGGCCCCTAAACTGAAGGCATGATAAACAAACTCAACTGACTCAACTAGTGGAACAACGAGGACATATTGATACAAATGGACTAGTCCACATTACACACAAGAAGGGAAACAAAACACAAACTACAAAGTACAATAACAAAATAAACAAAATACTTAAATGATTGAAATACAGAAGCTCAGAAACCTCCGCTATTCTCCATACAGCCCACACCACTGTAACTTAAACTCAAAAGAAAACAATATTAACAGAAATATACAGCACAGCGAACTAAATTGTATGAATTCCAACTAATTAACATGTACTGATATTTAATAAATTCTGAATGAAAAATAAACTGAGACAGTTGGCTGTAGTCCTCTCGGTGTGTTGAAGTGCAGCTTTTTTGCCCTGATGTCGCTAGTTTCTTGGTGACGGTTTGGTGTGCCCCAACCTTTAGACTAATGGTTGATTCAATGTTGCTGCAGGCTGGGTTATGTTTGTTACTTAAATATGTTTGCAAATTCCGTCATCACCAGCATAGTTTCTGAATTTTCTGAAACCATGATTCCATGAAATTTGTGTGGCTGGAATGACAACTCCCGACCTGTACATTATATATCATTCATTCAATTTAAATATACAGTGCATCTGGAAAGTATTCACAGTGCTTCACTTTTTCCACATTTTGTTATGTTACAGCCTTATTCCAAAAGGGATTAAATTCATTTTTCTCCCCCTCAAAATTCTACAAACAATACCCCATAATGACAATGTGAATTTTTTTTTTTTTTGAAATCTTTGCAAATTTTTTAAAAATAAAAAATCAAAAAAAGTATTCACAGCTTTTGACATGACACTCAAAATTGAGCTCAGGTGCATCCTGTTTCCACTGATCATCCTTGAGATGTTTCTACAACTTGATTGGAGTCCGCCTATGGTAAATTCATTTGATTGGACATGATTTGGAAAGGCACACACCTGTCTACATTAAGGTCCCACAGTTAACAGTGCATGTCAGAGCACAAACCATGAAGTCCAAGGAATTGTCTGTAGACCTCCGAGACAGGATTGTATTGAGGCACAGATCTGGGGAAGGGTACAGAAAAATTTCTTCAGCATTGAAGGTCCCAATGAGCACAGTGGCCTCCATCATCCGTAAATGGAAGAAGTTTGGAACCACCAGGACTCTTCCTAGAGCGGGCCGCCCGGCCAAACTGAGCAATCGGGGGAGAAAGGCCTTAGTCAGGGAGGTGACCAAGAACCCGATGGTCACTCTGACAGAGCTCCAGCGTTTCTCTGTGGAGAGAGGAGAACCTTCCAGAAGAACAACCATCTCTGCAGCACTCCACCAATCAGGCCTGTATGGTAGAGTGGCCAGACGGAAGCCACTCCTCAGTAAAAGGCACATGACAGCCCACCTGAAGTTTGCCAAAAGGCACCTGAAGGAATCTCAGACCATGAGATCAACAAAGATTGAACTCTTTGGCCTGAATAGCAAGCGTCATGTCAGGAGGAAACCAGGCACCGCTCATCACCTGGCCAATACCATCCCTACAGTGAAGCATGGTGGTGGCAGCATCATGCTGTGGGGATGTTTTTCAGCGGCAGGAACTGGGAGACTAGTCAGGATCGAGGGAAAGATGAATGCAGCAATGTACAGAGACATCCTTGATGAAAACCTGCTCCAGAGCGCTCTGGACCTCAGACTGGGGCGAAGGTTCATCTTCCAACAGGACAACGACCCTAAGCACATAGCCAAGATCACAAAGGATTGGCTACGGGACAACTATGTGAATGTCCTTGAGTGGCCCAGCCAGAGCCCAGACTTAAACCTGATTGAACATCTCTGGAGAGATATGAAAATGGCTGTGCATAGACGCTCCCCATCCAACCTGATGGAGCTTGGGTGGTCCTCCAAAGAAGAATGGGAGAAACTGCCCCAAAATAGGTGTGCCAAGCTTGTAGCATCATACTCAAAAAGACTTGAGGCTGTAATTGGTGCCAAAGGTGCTTCAACAAAGTATTGAGCAAAGGCTGTGAATACTTATGTACATGTGATTTTTTTACTATTTATTTTCAATATATTTGCTATTTATTTTCAATATATTTGCAAAGATTTCAAACAAAATTCTGTTACGTTGTCATTATATACAACACTGTACACACTGTACATACATTTCAATCTATATATTTTAGCATATCAAACAGCGCTATTTTTGAAGAGTGTGCATAAATGTGAAAGGCAACCCTGGAGTGTGAGGTAGGAGGGAACCTGCGCAGATCCAACATCAAATAAATCCAAACAACGTGGATGAAAAATAGTGAAATAATCTTCACCGCATTCATATGGGAGTAAAGTCTACGCCAAATACATATTGCTTGCTAACATGATAAAAAAATGAACAGCTTTCTGTTGTTTGTGTACATTAACTAGAATAATTTGACATTATTTGTGACCTTGAATCGATTAATAAAGCAGAAGTTATTTTTCCACCACCTTCGCATGACGTCATTAACGTCAGTCCTATATTGGTGCCATGGATGATCCTATAGTTACTCTTCTACAATCAGCTTCACCAGGGACGAACTGCTGAACATCTTTTACCGGTTTTTGATTATTCTGACATTTTGCTGGACATTGTAGTTGGAGGGGCAGCGGTGCTGCACAAGCACTTTAAGACGCAAAAGCATGGGAATGAGCCGGCGCGCTAGTCAAGCCCCAACAGCGCGGCTTTATAATGAATGAATGAATGAATGAATGAGGCATTTATATAGCGCTTTCATATGTACTACTGTACACCCAAAGCGCTTTACAATCATATCAGGGGTCTCTCCTTATCCAGCACCAGTGTGCAGCATCCACTTGGATGATGCGACGACAGCCACAGTACAACGGCGCCAGTGCGCTCACCACACACCAGCTGTAGGTGGAGAGGAGAGAGAGTGATAGAGCCAATTCAATGGATGGGGATTATTAGGAGGCCATGATTGGTAAGGGCCAATGGAGGGAATTTGGCCAGGACACTGGGGTTACACCCCTACTCTTTACGAGAAGTGCCATGGGATTTTTAATGACCACAGAGAGTCAGGACCTCGGTTTAACGTCTCATCCGAAGGACGGTGCTCGTTACAGTGTCCCCGTCACTATACTGGGGCATTAGGACCCACACATACCATAGGTTGAGCACCCCCTGCTGGCCTCACTAGCACCTCTTCCAACAGCAACCTAGTTTTACCAGGAGGTCTCCCATACAGGTACTAACCAGGCTCAGCCCTGCTTAGCTTCAGTGGGCAACCAGTCTTGGGCTACAGGGTGATATGGCTGCTGGCTTATAACCGCGTTGCTTAGCATCCATCTGGCAAACCTCCTCTCCCTCCCCAACAAAACGGACAAACTTCTTCTCCTGTCCCGAACAAATAAGGACTTTTCAAACTCTGCTGCTCTGTGTTTCACGGAAACCTGGCTGAATGATGCCATTCCGGACAGCACGCTACATCTGCCAGGCTACCAGATGTTCAGCTGGCGACGCAGAATGAGCAGGGAAATCGTGAGGCGGTGGGACATGTTTCTACATCAATGAAAAGTGGTTCACAGATGTAACAGCATTGAAGAAGATGTGCTTTCCCGATCTAGAAGTGCTCTTCATCAACTGTAAGCCTTTCTACTCACTGTTGGACTGTCGGACTACTCACATTCCTCTGTGAGTGTGTGAACGCAGCACTGCAACAGCTGGCTGATCAGATCACAGACACGGAGCAACAACACACGGACTCTGTTATAATCACTCTCAGGGACTTTAATAAAGAAAATCTCTCCCGTGAACTGCCAAAATACAGACGGCATGTTACATGTCCTACCAAATACAGTAATATACTGGACCACTGCTTGTCAGGGTTCTGTCACTTTGGTCTGTTTATTCTTGGTTTGGTGACACTGCTATTGTCTTGTCTCGTCATGGTGAGCGTGCAGTTCCGAGTTCGCTCAGATCATTCGCTCTTCTATCCACGTGAGTTGTTTTGTGTGCGGAGCGTGGTGTTCAGATCCCGGCACTTCGGTCTAGTTTTGTTTCGCTTCTGTGTCGGTATATGGACATTCATGTTCTGTGTGTCTGTCTTCTGTTGTGAGTGCACGGGATAAGCATTTGCTCATTCTCCATGCGCTGTCTTGTTGTGTGAGCATGCAGTCTCAAGTTTTCTCAAATGCTCCACCATCATCCCCATCCCAAAGAACCCCAAATTCACAGGACTGAATGACTACAGACCTGTTGCTTTAACGTCTGTGGTCATGAAGTCATTTTAAAGACTGGTGCTGGACCACCTGAAGGATATCACTGGACCCTCGCTGGACCCCCTGCAATTTGCTTATCAAGCAAACAAGTCTGTGGATGATGCAGTCAATGTGGGACTGCACTACATCCTGCAACATCTCGACAGACCTGGAACTTATGTGAGGATCCTGTTTGTGGACTTCAGCTTGGCTTTCAACACCATCATTCCAACACTCTTCCAGACCAAACTAACCCAGCTCTCTGTTCCTAACTCCATTTGTCAATGGATCACCAGCTTTCTGACAGCTAGGCAACAGCTAGTGAGACTGGGAAAATTGACGTCCTACACCTGTACAATCAGCACTGGCGCCCCCCAGGGATGTGCTCTTCTCTCTCTACACCAACGACTGCATTGCAAAAGACTCCTATGTTAAGCTCCTGAAGTTTGCAGATGACACTACACTCATTGGCCTCATCCAGGACGGTGACAAGTCTGCTTAGCTGGCTGTTTGGTGCAGTCACAACAACCTGGAGCTCAAAATAGTGGAGATGATTGATGACTTTAGGAGAAACCCCCCAGCACTCCCCCCACTCACCATCATGAACAGCACTATGGCAACAGTGGATCCATTCAGGATTCTGGGCTCTACCATCTCTCAGGACCTAAGATGGGACACTCAGGCTACATTAATGACAGCCCTATATTGGCGCCACGGATGATCCTGTCTTTAGTTATTCTTCTACAATCAGCTTCTCCAAGGAAGAACTGCTGAACGTTCAGCAGTACACACCACCCAATCTTTTACCAGTTTTTGATTATTCGGACGCTTTACTGGACATTGTAGATGGCTTTAGAACCGAGTTGCTTAGTATCCATCTGGCAAACCTCCGCTCCCTCCCCAACAAAACAGACAAACTTCTTCTCCTGTCCTGAACAAATAAGGACTTTTCAAGCTCTGGTGCTATGGAAACGTGGCTGAATGATGCCATTCTGGAAAGCACGTTACATCTGCCGGGCTACCAGCTGTTCAGAGTGGAACGCGATGCAGAATGAGCAGGGCTCTGACACTGCTATTGTCTCGTCTTGGTGAGCATGTGGTTCTGAGCACTTGGGTCGTGCGCACTTCTGTCCACATGAGTTGCTTTGTGTGAGGAGCATGGTCTGTCTTCTGTTGTGAGCGCACTGGATGAGCATTTGCTCATTCTCTGTGCACTCTGTCTTGTTGTGTGAGCGTGCAGTCTTGAATTCACTTGGGCCGTACGCTCTTCTGTCCACTTGTGTTGTTGTGGACATTGTTTCTGCATCCTCGAGTCCTCGCCTCATCCTTTCACCCAACTCTGATGCTGCTACATCACAATAAAGGATGCATATCACTCTGTTCCATGTGCAGCTTTGGGGCTCTCTAATAACTGTCTGGTTCATCTTATACTTACCTACAGGCAGAAATTTAAATTATCTAAAGCTGTAGTAAAGACTGTAAAGAGATGGACATTGGATGGAGTGGGCATTACAAACTTGTTTCAAATGCACGACTTGCAGTATTTTTGAAGCTGCTGCCACCAATCTGGACAAGCTCACTGATACTGTAACATCATATATCAGTTTCTGTGAGGATATGTGCATTCCTCCAGGACTCATTTAACATACAACAATAACAAACCATGGATCACAGCTAAACTCAGAAAGCTTTATCGCACCAAAGAAGATGCCTACAGAGGTGGGGACAGAATCTTGTATAATCAGGCCAAAAACACACTGACAAAGGAGATAAGAGTGGCTAAGAGAAGCTACTCTAAAAAAAGCTGAAAAAACAGTTTTCAGCCAACGACCATGCATCAGTGAGGAAAGGCCTAAATAAGACATCACCAATTACAAGACACCATCCCCCAGTACTGTGTCAAATCAACAACTGGCTGATGACCTGAATGAGTTTTATTGCAGGTTTTAAAAACCCCGTCTCCCACCCCACACCCATTCTGACCTTCTCTCCATGCATTCATCAACACCTCCAGCAACCCCCTCTCCCTCCCTCCTGCACTTACCATCTGTGAAGAGGATGTGTGTCGGGTCTTCCCAAAACTAAACACAAGGAAAGCACAGGCCCAGACAGCGTTTCAACAGCCTGTCTGAAATCCTGTGCTGACCAGCTGGTCCCTATCTTCACAAAGATCTTCAACAGATCACTAGAGCTATGCGAAGTCCCTTCCTGCTTCAAAAGCTCCACCATCATCCTCATCCCAAAGAACCCCAAAATCACAGGACTGAATGACTACAGACCTGTTGCTTTAAAGTCTGTGGTCATGAATTCGTTTGAAAGACTGGTGCCAGCCCACCTGAAGGACATCATTGGACCCTTGCTGGACCCCCTGCAGTTTGCTTATCGAGCAAAGAGGTTTTTGGATGATGCAGTCAATGTGGGACTGCACTACATCCTGCAACATCTCAACAGACCTGGAACTTATGTGAGGATCCTGTTTGTGGACTTCAGCTTGGCTTTCAACACCATCATTCCAACACTCCTCCAGACCAAACTAACCGAGCTCTCTGTTCCTAGCTCCATTTGTCAATGGATCACCAGCTTTCTGACAGCTAGGCAACAGCTAGTGAGACTGGGAAAATTGACGTCCTACACCTGTACGATCAGCACTGGCGCCCCCCATGGATGCGTGCTTTCCTCACTACTCTTCTCCTTCTACACCAATGACTATATTGCAAAAGACCCCTCTGTCAAGCTCCTGAAGTTTGCAGATGACACTACACTCATTGGCCTCATCCAGGATGGTGACAAGTCTGCTTAAATACAGGAGGTTAAAGAACTGGCTGTCTGGTGTAGTCACAACCTCCCAGCACTCCCTTCACTCACCATCATGGACAGTACTTTGGTAACAGTGGAGTCATTCAGGTTTCTGGGCTCTACCATCTCTTAGGACCTAAAATGGGACACTCAGGCTCCATTGTGAAAAAGGCCCAGCAGAAGTTGTATTTCCTTCATCAGCTGAGGAAGTTCAACCTGCCACAGGAGCTGCTTCAGCAGTTCTACTCAGCAGTCTGAGTCTGTTCTCTGCAGGTCTGTAACTGTCTGGTTTGGCTCAGCTACAAATCAGACCTCAGAAGACTACAGAGCATAGTCCGGACTGCTGAGCGAATCAGTGGAACACCCCTTTCCCACTCTCCAAGAACTGTACTCATCCAAAGTGAGCAAAAAGACTGGCAAAAAGACCTCTCACATCCAGGCCATTTCCTCTTTGAACTGTTGCCATCTGGTCGGCGATACAGCGCACTGAGCATCAGAACAGCCAGACACAAGAAAAGTTTCTATCCTCAGTTCATCTACCTCTTGAACAGTTAAATGCCCCAACTGGGCAATAAACGTGTACAATACACAACACTATTTATACTCATATTTATTTAGCATACCATACCTCTTGTTCACATTCCCTTGCATTGTGTATAACATATGTATATTGTGTATTTTTTATATATTTATTTTTATTTACTTATTTTACTTTTTATTATCTGTACTGTCGCTGTTATTCTTTCTGTGCACTGGAAGTTTCTGTCACCAAGACAAATTCCTTGTATTTGTAAGCATACTTGGCAATAAAGCTCATTCTGATTCATTCTGATTCTGACTGTTGAACAATGTAGTTCAAACCATGTAGTGCAACCATGTTACTTCTTTTTCAGGAACCAGTCACTAGTTAATTTCTCCAACAATGCATCAAACTATGGAGGTTAAACACTTTTCATGAACTTAAAAATGACTTAACTGAACTACTACAAGTAATAATAAAACAACTTTTAACATTGGGCTGTTTATTTGAGTGTCACAAAACAAAAAACAACATTTGTTTTGCAATTTCGTTTAGTGAAATGACATACCCAGACTAATGTCCAGCCTCTTTTCCAGGAGGAAGACATAACGTTATGTATGGAACCAGAACAAGTGACATTAATTCCATCTCCAGTGACGCAGAGAGAGGAAGTGACCTCAATGGGAGGAAGCAGTCCAGGTCAAGCCCCTGGAGAATTTATCACAGAGCGGAAGGCGTCTGATGTCTCACCGTCTGTAATTGAAGAGCTTGAAGAAAAGGAGGAGGAGTCAGAATCCTCAACTGTAGACATCAAGGCACCCAATTAAGTGGCCGGCGAGAGACTTGAGCTGGTTTTGACAGACATTTCAATCAGCATAATCAAACAATAACAACTCCTATTTCAGGAATCAAACACTATTGTGATGGAATTCAAGTGACTGCTCGAACCCAAAGTGGAAAAGCAGAACTGAAAGTTACTGCACTGCGTACGTGAACACTATGATTTTTTTGTTTGTTTGTTTTCTTTTTGTTTTTTGTAAGCCTTATATTATGGATGTCTGAAAAAGGAAGGCACAGAATGAAGTTGGGAAGTCCTTGGGACTGAGAAAGGAGAGAATGAGGAAAACAAGTTTGGAACGGAGCGATAGAGATGGAGGTATATGTAATTCAGGAAGATGAATATGAAGAACATTCGGTTAAATATGTGCATGCTTTTACAAGGAGTGATGGCACTCGTTATTCAAAATAAAGACAATAAACTATAGTTAATAAACCATAATGATGCTAATAATACCATTATTTTCTAAGAAAACCACAAAAGAACTAAACATATAATTGTAAAATAGGCAGTAACACAAGCTTTTTCATGCCCTTCATGCCCTCAAGAACTTCAGTTCCCACACAGACACTTACCATTAGCTATCAAAAACACTCAAGTGTGCTTTGACAACAAATTCTCTCTTTTCCTCTTCAACTAAATTTGGCCTATTTTGAAAGTGTTCGGTTTATGATGGTATTAGGAGGAGCACAAGATCAGTGTTTCTGTGCTGTGAAATGTGGAAGTCCATCAATTGAAACAAGCCACAGCACAATCCACACAATTCTGCTGTTTATATTATAAGGTATTCAAGCCCTCATAGACTCAAATACACATACAGACAAGTGCATAGAGTTCAAAAGTTTGGGGTCGGTAATATTTTTTTGTTTTTGTTTTTGAAAGAACCCTCTTTTAGTCACCAAGGCTGCATTTATTTGATAAAAAAAAATACAATAAAAACAGTAATATTGTGGAATATTATAACAATTTAAATAACCTTTTTCTATTTTTATATATTTTAAAATGTAATTTATTCCTGTGATGGGAAAAGTTGAATTTTCAGCAT
This sequence comes from Ctenopharyngodon idella, assembly GCF_019924925.1. Lineage (NCBI taxonomy): Eukaryota > Metazoa > Chordata > Actinopteri > Cypriniformes > Xenocyprididae > Ctenopharyngodon > Ctenopharyngodon idella. The sequence continues at coordinate 11,375,436 of NC_067235.1, read as the reverse complement.
CAGTACTCCAGTCTTCAGTGTCACATGATCCTTCAGAAATCATTCTAGCTGATTTGTCTGCTAAACTGTTGAAAAGAGACAATATTTTTGTGGAAACGGTAATAGATTTTTTTTTTTTTTTTTTCAGGATTCTTTGATGAATATCAAGTTAAAAACAGCATTTGTTTGAAATAGAAATCTCATTTACAGTCACTTTTTTCAATTTATTTACTTTAAATTGAACAAAGAACATGATATATTGTAGTAGCTTATACAATAGAAGGAACTATAGACACATACAAGAGAAGAAAAGAAAAAGAAAGTCGGCAAAATGCATAAATATAGTAATGTGTTACATAGATGAATTTAAGACTATTTAGTGTAATATAATAGTGATTATTATTATTTACATTTTTCTGGTACATTTATTACTGGTTATGTTATGGAGAGAAAAAAAATGGATATAGATATAAAAAAAAATCTTACTGACCCCAAACTTTTGAACGGTAGTATATATACACAACTATACTTGTGCTGTACGAAGGCCAAAATGCAGTAACTACACCAACACTTGAACCGAGAAAAATGAAATTGACAGATTGATTTGATTTTCAATTTTAATACTGTTTTGCCTTTGTATGGCGGCAGACTATCCTATTGTTCTTAAGCTAATTATAATTATTAAATCATATCCCAACCCCATTTTGATTCAAGTAGTACGAACTGTCACAAGTTGGTTTTTAGGAGATTTTACTATATGTTATGAAGATTAATGTTTTGCCTTCACAAGTGTAATGAAACAAGCTTTTTCATCCGCGTACATACACACAGATATATTTCATACTGGATTGTAACATAGCGTGCTTCCTTCTCTGTGTGTCGTTAGGCATGCATGATGTCTGTCGTTGTACTCTGGAGTCCTATACAACACTGTATAGATATTTGCACTGGACCTCAGTACTCTGAGCTGAGCCTGAGACTTACTCTGTGAGCTCTGTGAATTTAACGATTTGATTTGCGTTTGAAAAACCTTTTTGCACTTGCATTGGTTGTTGGGTGAAGGACAGATGCCTTTTTAGATTGGAAACTAATTGTTTTATGAGAAACAAAGTCACACTTTCCATTGTATTTGCAGAATCCTGATACCAAATTTCTCATTTTCTTTTACTCACATGGATTTTTTTTTTCTTTGGTATAGTCAAACCTTGGCTTTAGGATGGTTTTGAATTATCTAAAGGTGCAATATGTAAGTTTTTTGCAGTAAAATATCCAAAAACCACTAGGCCAGTGTTATATATTTTGTTCACTTGAGTACTTACAATATCCCAAACGTTTCCAACTATTTGTAAATCGTGAGAAAATTGCAATTTTAACCAAGGCTCCCAGACATGTGAGGAGTCGCCTGTCAATTGCGTCATACCCGCGTTACCCTCGGTTTCCGGTTTTATTTTGTAGAAACCATGGAAACACCAAAGACGCTTTAATATATTACATGTTTTAATAGACAAGAGAACAACTGTTTGGTTATGTTTATAGACAGAAAACTAATTATTGTTATATAGCTCAACACGTTTAGTCTTATTGTTTAAATCTAATTTTCTTGATTTTTTTGCGAGTATCATGCTTTACCATACCTCAGAGAAAAACACTTTTTTGTCAAATAGCTAACATAGCATAATCAGATGCAGCTTTATTTTTAGTAACAGTAATACCGCATTTTCTCCATCATACAATACGTTTTAAAATTAATTGCATGCCATTTATCAACACAAGCCACCCAGCATTTAATATGATATTCTAAAATCGATCTATCTTACTGCAGCGTGTCTCAAACAAGTGTCTCACAGCAGCCGCCAAGTGAACGCACAGAGTAACGTTATAACAACATTTTCAACACGCTCAAATGTATCTAATATGATAAACAGAGCTGCGTTACCTCATACTCATGACCGGAAAAGCGGAAGCAGCGCCGGCGACTGTGGCATAATAAAAGTTCTGCTGCTTGTGAGGCATGTGTTGCGCAATCGCTCCAGCGGCCGCGTTCAGCTCCCACAACACTCGGTCCTGCTCTGCTTCATACTACAGTAACATTAATAATCACGCCCATGAATATGATTTCTGCCCAAGTCCTATCCCGATTGTTTCCACCGGCTGTGATGTGAAGACCACATGTCCCAAGATTCCGCGCTCAAACTTGCCGTCATCAAGCTACGCCTTTGTTTTGAATAGGCCTCTAGCGACCTCTAGCGGACATAAATCCTACATATTGCACCTTTAAATGAACGTAAATCAAATTATTTGTTAACCTTAGCTTGTTTTCATAACAAATGACACTGAGATTAGAAATATGGATAGGTAATGCCTCATAACCTCAAAATAATAATTAGAAAAACACTACAGTCAAGGTTTTCCAGAACAGTCCTGCTGGCGACTCATACGCGTATTTTTTTTTTTTTTTGATAAGTTCTTGATGATTATTTTCTTTATAATAAAGCATGTCATAATTTCTTATTTAAAATATGTATTCCATTGCCTACAATTCTTTTCACTATATATCAAGGGGAGAATAGAACAGGACCTGGATCCACATACTGTAAATATCCTTTATCAAGATATCAAGGAAAATTGTCTCCGCAGAATGAGAATGGAAATGGACGTTGATCCGAGTTGAAAGTGACTTTATGAACAACTCAGGCCATTTGGAATTTTGAACTGCACAGGCGTCTTCCTGTTTGTCATGGTCACTGATTATTACAGTCACTATGACGCTACAAACTTTGTGTTGACTGTGTGTTTGTATGTAAACGGACGTGAAGCATATGCATCCCAAAGTCGGAGCAGTCCGGTTTCAGAAACAGAAGCTCATTCTGCATTGTGATGTCATGCATGATTCACCAAGGATTAAAAAAAAAAAAAAAAAAAAAAAAGACAACTAAGTCTACTGGTTATTATGACCGTTTCTTTGAAGGATGCGGTACACCTTTGATGATTGTGTGTAATACAAACTTGGTGGCGAGAATAGCGTTAATAGCTATATGAAGTGTATTGACTTGAATGAATTTATTTATTGACTGATTATTTATGCAATGTTGGGACAATGTTTATTTTTCTACAGAATTGTGTGCGCTCCCTCCTGTATATGTTGGGGTACATATTATTTCATTGCTGGGCTCTAGAGGAAGATCTGACCGATTTTTGTGTACAGTATAAAAAATTTCTTAAACATCTCATTGTATGTCATAAGGTTAATGTTTTTTTGTTATATAACATCACACAGTCATTACGTGTCGGAGTCCAAGCATAAAACAGCAGCATAACTGCTGAATTTTTATTCAGTGTCATAAGTTCTTATATTACGTGAAACATACAGAACTCCAAAAGTTGCTCACATGAAATAATATGTGCCCATTTATTTATTTAAGAATTACATAGGGGAGGGATTTAACTTTGAAGCCTGTATGATATCTATTTGTTATTTTGAGATAAATGCACCTTTTGTTGTAATGGTATCACTCTGGTTTGGTGAGAATATGTCATACATATTTTTTTTGTGACTCATGAAGCAAAATGATAGTCACACCTAAACGTTTCCATCTCTCACAGTTGTTTGCTAGTATACGGTTCCAAATTGAGGACGATTCTTTTCCACGAACTGGTTATTTAGGACAGTTCAGTTCAATGAACCGATTAAAAAATTGTTTGTTTACACAATATATCAAATATCCATGTGTAAGTGCATATAGCTAAATTACATTTTATTTAATTTATTAAGAATACCAGTACGTTTCCTGCATTGAGTTTGAGAATGATGTGCAAAACATGGAAGTTTTGCATGTCTAAAGAATAAAATGAATAAACTAGTCAATCAACTCATCTTTTTACAAAGAAACTTAAAGGGTTAGTTCACCCAAAAATGAAAATTCTGTCATTAATTACTCAACCTCACGTCGTTCCAAACCCGCAACACCGTGTCTACACCAGACGTGATGTTTTTCGCATTGCATCGCACCGCAACAGCTAAAAGCTGTCTACATTGAACGCGACAGACCGACTGTTACAAAGCACTTGGACTACGTCAAAAATTGAACGGGGAATCCGTTTACTATCAGGAATTTGTCGCGCTGCACGCATGCGTCATTCTGTTCTTGTGAACAGCGTCGGCCAATACCGAGCCGGCGTTCTGACGTAGAAAGTTAACAGCGTTGGAGAATGACACAGAAGAGAACATATTATTAAATAAAGTCATTATTTTTGTTTTGTTTTTGTGCAAAAAAAGTATTCTCGTCGCTTCATAAAATTTAGGTTGAACCACTGTAGTCACATGAACTGTTTTAACGATGTCTTTACTACCTTTTTGGACCTTAAAAGTGGTGGTTAAATTGCTGTCTATGGATGAGAAAAATATCTTAATTTGTGTTTTGAAGATGAATGAAGGTGTTACGGATGTGGAACGACATGAGGGTTAGTAATTAATGACAGAAGTTTACAATTCAGATTTTTTTCCCCTCGAAATTCTGAGTTTAGCCTATATCTAAATTTTTTTTTTTTAAATTGTGAAAAAAGTGCAAGAAAACATCAGAATTGTGAGATAAATGTTGCAATTAACTTTTTAATTTTTTTCCATGATGGAAACAAGATTCCGTTGATTTGGCATCATTATATAGAATATTAATCAAAATCCTGAGATATAAACTCTCATGTCAGAATTGTGAGATAAGTATAGTTTTTTTAGCTTCTGTAGTCTTGCCATCGATGTAGGCTAGACAGTTTATACGGATAACTAAAACTGGCGTTACTTTTGTGTATCTTTATCGCATCACAGACTCGCTCTTTCTCATTTCATACAAACACAGCTGGTGCCATCTTGCATTTCAGTTATCGATTGTATTGAAAATAACCTCAGAGGACTTCAGTTTTACTGATTAGTTGTTGCAGTGTTTGTCTTATTGCTGCACAGCAAAATCCCCAGAGTTAAATCAACTCTGCTCAGATTACATATGGTTTCTCTCTACATAGTGTTAAAGTAACACTGAAGCAGAGTTAAAGTTAATGAGATAAATAAGTGATTAATTAAGTTATGATTGAGCATTAGTGATGAACACCTGCTGTTAACAAGCAGAATCTCTGAAGAGAAATACAATAACTACAAATGACTTCCAGCCACAGCCTTAGATGAAATCAACTGAAGATAAAAGACATTAAATCTCTGATTAAACAACTCCACAAACAGCATATTATCTCATTAACTTTAACTCTGCTTCAGTGTTATTTTAACTCTATGTAGAGAGGGACCATATGTTCTCTGAGCAGAGCTGATTTAACTCTGAGGATTCTGCTGTGTAGACCGGTTGTTTTTTACGTTGTAGTGGAGGATTAGATAAGATTGTAAAATCATTTCAGAATCAAATTAATATTCAGTCAGCTGGACAACAAATAACAAAACCCCAACGCCCTGACTGTACATTATTAAGCATACATAGACGTTCAGTATGTCACCTGAGGGATTTTAAATGAACTTTACGTTCCTCGTTTATGATTCTGGATGATCTGACAACTGATTAATTCATTGTCAATTCAAGAGCGATTTCTTTATTTACTCGGTTGTGCCTGTAATCCCACTACCATATTTTCACCATTCCATCTGAAAAATGCCTCAAAAATTTCAACCATAATCACCCTATTAAACCAACATACCAATCACACGAAGCCAGGTAATACTACTGCAACCAAAGGAGTGATGTCATGTCCTCTTTTATTGCTTTTTATGTAAGATAAGGTATATACGAATGAATAAATAATAACAAAGCCAAATGTACTTAGTTGGATGTAGTTGTTTATCATTTGTGTTTACAGACTAATTTCAAATGGATTTTTTGTACGATTCTACTGCCATCTTTCACTACAAAACTGTCTGTTGGCATGATGCTGTAACCGGTCCTTTCTTCTACCTCTCTCCTTCTTTCTGTGAACTTGTCTACTTGTCTTTCTCTCCTCTCTCTTTCCCTTTGTATGTTATCTGTCTATTACTCAAACCCTGTGTTGTCTGGTGGAAGAATCATATTCAGAAAAAGTAATACTTTGGATAAGAAACAGTGTCATGATAAAATTTGTTTAACACTGAAATACATGGATTCAACATGTTCAACAAGCTATACAGACACAAATCTATTCATGTGGGACTGACTGAGCTATAAAAGGTGTGATATAAGAAGTGCTCTGTGACACGTATATCTATGCATGCTTTACTGAAGGTTATAAGATGGTTCTTCCAATGTGCTCTTCCTCCATCGAACTCTCTCTCTTACCCATCTCTTTTTCCTGCACGAACAAAACACCTACCTGACCTTCAAGAATATTGCTATTTGTTTATTTTTCCCAAAAAATAATGAAGAAACAAATAAATGAAGCAAACAAAGCATTGTTGCGCACTTTGTGTATTTTTAAGACGTGGCAAAAAAGTCTGCATGCTATTGAGACCATTAAAACACAATTATAGACAAATAAAATTCATCAGATATTCATCAATAATCAGAATAATCAAACAAAGATTCAACAATAAAAGTAATGACTTTGCAGCTAAAAGGGATAGTTCACCCAAAAATGAAAATTATTCCATGATTTACTTACCCTCAATGTGTGTATGTGTGTGACTATCTTCTTTCGGACCAACACAATCAGAGATTTAAAAATATCCTTAGTCTTCCAAGGTTTATAATGGTTGTGAATGGCAGCCCAAATTTTGAAGACAAAAAAATGCATCCATCCATAAAAAAATGAATCCATACGACTCCAGGGGGTTAATAAAGGCCTTCTGAAGTGAATCGATGCATTTGTATAAGACAAATATCCTTATTTAAAACTTAAAGTAAACGTAAAATAAAAAGGTTAATATAAAGTAATATAAAGTCAAATAAGCTTCCGGCGGGACAGTCACACGCATTCGACGTACGTCCAAAAAGCGTTAACTTCCGCAACGCAGTACACGTTGTTTTACTTTATAAAGTTTTAAATAAGGATATTTGTCTTACACAAACGCATTGATTCGCTTCAGAATTCGCCTTTATTAACCCCCTGGAGTTGAATGGATTGTTTTTTTTTTTTTATGGATGGATGCATTTTTTTGTCTTCAAAATTTGGGCTACCATTCACAACCATTATAATCCTTGGAGGACTAAGGATATTTTTTAAATATACCTCTGATTGTGTTCGTCTGAAAGAAGATAGTCATATACACCTAGGATGGCTTTAGGGTGAGTAAATCTTGGGATAATTTTCATTTTTGAGTGAACTATCCCTTTAAATTATGTAGTAAACAAAACAGTTTTATAATGAATGACTAGTGATTAAAGGAATATTCCAGGTTCAGCACAAGACCAATGGACACAATTTGTGGCATAATGTTGATAACCCCCAAAATAATTGAACTTTTTCTTAAATAATAATAATAATAATATTATAATAATAATCTGTGTTACAGTAAGGCACTTACAATGGAAGTGAAGGGGGGCAATGCATTTAAGGGATAGTTCACCAAAAAATGAAAGTTCTGTCATCATTTACTCACCCTCAAGTTGTTCAAAACCTGTATGAATTTATTTGTTCTGCTGAACACAAAGGGAGAAATTTGGAATTTTTTTTAGTAACCAAGCAGATCTTGCCCCCCATTTACTACCATGGTAGAAAAAAAAATACTATGGTAGTCAAATAGGGGGCGAGATGTGTTTGGTTACAAACGTTCTTCCAAATATCTTCCTGATGACAGAATTTTCATTTTTGGGTGAACTATCCCTTTAATGTTAATATATTCACTATTATAATATTATAGCCATATGGTGTAAAAACTATGCATTAACATGATTTTAGTGTGGACAAAAATCACCTATTACAGCTGTAACGATTATTTAAACAACTTTACAGCTCAAAAAGTACACAAGCTTAAAGAGACAAATTAATGTTAGTGCTTTTATAAAAGTACAAGCTACATATTTCTACTTTTAAATCCAAACATTACAGTACCTCACTGTAACACTGATTTTTACTTTTTATTTAAAGAAAATGGACAAATTTGCTTTTTGCAGTAATTAATATTGTCACAAATTCTGTTCATTAAACCAGCGTTATTTTAGTATTATACTATTATTATATATAATAGTATGTACATAATACTAAAATAACACTACGGCATTTATTAACATTTTGAATTAGCTTTTATATTTATATTATCAGTTTTAATTTTAATAAAAAAAATTTAAAAAAAATCTGTTTTTTTATTTTTTTTTATTTCAGTTTTAATTTGACTCATTTTAGTACTTCAACTTAAACATATCTGAACTTAACTTTTTCTTTTATTTTATTTCATCTTCATTTCAATTACCAAAAACAATATATAATAGATTTAGTCATAGTTAACAATAACAACATTGTATTGAACCTGGAATATTCCTTTAAATTTCACATCTACAATGTAAAAAAAAAAAAAAAAAAAAAAGGAAAAGGAAAAGGAAACCTACATGCTAATGCTGGGTTAAACCTAAATGCTGGGTTAAAAACAATACAAGTTGGGTTGAAAATGGACAGGTTGGGTTAAATGTTTGCCCAACCTGCTGGGCAGTTTTATTTAACTCAACTATTGTTTAAAAACATTTATTAATAAGCAATTTGATAATATTGTTTAATTATTATTAATTACACTTATTAAATATATATTAATAAATGTTCATTTCCAACATACTTTGGGTTCATTTTAAGAAAGCAGTACAGTAATTTTTAAACAGTAGTTGAGTTAAATAAAACTACCCAATGGTTGGGCACACATTTAACCCAACCGCTGGGTTTGTCCATTTTCAACCCAACTTGGGTTGTTTTTAACCCAACATTTTTTAGAGTGTAAAATGTGCTTCATGTGGCAACATTTAAATGAGCAAGACAAAATATTTAGTATGAATGAATTAACCTGAATGCATTGGGTTACACACCAAGATAAGAAGTTTTTAAGGGTCAGGTCAGGTATAAATAGCTTAAGGTAATAAATCTTTCATTTTTACAAACATTTTCACTTTTTTACAGAGATATAATATGAAGTACAGCAGACAAACACTGGGATGGATTGTCAATATTCAGTGAAATGTGTCAGACCGACTGTCCATATGTACAAATGTAATAGACAGCAAAAGAAACTTAACTGAATAAAAACATCTAGAAAGAAAGAGTCCTGTCCAGGAGAGTAGAAAATCAGCCAACAAGTCCGACGGCCCATGCTGGGCTCAAAGGCAGCACCATAATTTGGTTTGCCTCCCCCTGGAGGGCTGAATTTGAGTAAATTACAAAACAATAGACCTATAAAGGCTCCTCATCACTCTCTCTATCAGCATCCACCTCTGCTTCAGGCACAGAATGAAGAGAGGACAGAGGAAGTGTGGAAGAAGAAGGGGAAGGCAATTGCTCCTGAGAGGTGCTGACGGTACTTCTGTTGCTGTTGCCCATGGCGATATCACACTCTTTCTCTGCTGTCTGGATACAACTACCAGCTGACTCGTCTTTAGTCTCTCTTTTCACTCCCTCGCTCCACAGCTCTCTGTCCCGTGTGGGAGAGGACTGGATGGAAGGGGAATGAGAAGGCTTTTTGGCCTTGCGTCTGGCGTCTCTGAAACTGGCCAGAGGGGGACGCAGTCGCACTCCGCTACGAGTCGAACCCTCGATTGCTTTCTGGAGCTGGGTGTGAAAAAGAGAGAGGAGCAGAATTATTTACACAAACACCAGAATATGACAGAAAGAATGGAAATATACATATAGACACAGGCGGTAAATCATCTTTACCTCTTTTAGTGCGACCACCCCAATCAGTTTACCAATACTGGTTACATATGCATGACTGAGACCCAGCAGAGAGAACAGGGTGTGAGTCTGAAACAAACAAGCGAACACATAATTGTGTGTGTGTGTGTGTATATATATATATATATATATATATATACACATTTTTCTCTATTTCTGGGGATGAAATGAGTAGGCTAATTATAGCCATTCAACATTACAGTATGATTGAGATCCATCATTTTTAACATTTAAAGGCTTTAAAAAGCAGTGCCTTTAATATAGCAGTTATGAATCAGCGTGTCGAATCATGATTCGGATCATGTGTCAAACCGCCAAACTTCTGAAATCACGTGACTTTGGCGCTCCGAACCGCTGATTCGACGCGCCGATTCATAACGCTCCGAAGCTTCATGAAGCAGTGTTTTACAATCGGCCATCACTATATAAGTCGTTATTTTGTTTTTTTTTGGCACACCAAAAATATTCTCGTCGCTTTATAATATTAATATTGAACCACTGTACTCACATGAACTGATTTAAATATGTTTTTAGTACATTAATGGATCTTGAGAGAGGAAATGTCATTGCTGGCTATGCAGGCCTCACTGAGCCATCGGATTTCAACAAAAATATCTTAATTTGTGTTCCGAAGATGAACGAAGGTCTTACGGGTGTGGAACGGCAATAAATGACATTACTTTCATTTTTGGGTGAAATAACCCTTTAAGCCTGATTTTTTTGAAAACATTCACAATTGCATTTCATTGCATTTCAGTGTTTCTCATTGCTCTGTCCTCTTTTTCTTGTGTAATAATGACAAACAGGCTGCGCCAATGAATAACGGTCCAAGCCATTAGATAAATCAGCTTATAAGTTTAAAAATGATCATCTAGTCGGGTCATATTAGGCTCAAATAGACTATTTGTGATTTGTGAAATATTTCACAATACATTTTTTGTCAGTTCCTTGAGTGCTTAACTTCACTATTCTGATTTGTGAAATCTTTCACAATATAGTTTTTGTCAGTTAACCCTTCTCTGAGTCCCTAACATCACTATTCAGATTTGTGAAAACTTTCACAGTACAACTTTACAACTTACAGTTTCAACTTTCTCCGCTCTAATTCATCCCAAAGGTGTTCTATTGGGTTGAGGTCAGGACTCTGTGCAGGCCAGTCAAGTTCCCCCACACCAAACTCGCTCATCCATGTCTTTATGGACCTTGCTTTGTGCACTGGTGCGCAGTCATGTTGAAACAGGAAGGGGCCATCCCCAAACTGTTCCCATAAAGTTGGGAGCATGAAATTGTCCAAAAAGAGTTCCTTTCACTGGAACTAAGGGGCCAAGCCCAACCCCTGAAAAACAACCCCACACCATAATCCGCCTCCACCAAACTTTACACTTGGCACAATGCAGTCAGGCAAGTACCGTTCTCCTGGCAACCGCCAAACCCAGACTCGTCCATCGGATTGCCAGACAGAGAAGCGTGATTCGTCACTCCAGAGAACACGTCTCCACTGCTCTAGAGTCCAGTGGCGGCGTGCTTTACACCACTGTATCTGACGCTTTGCATTGCACTTGGTGATGTAAGGCTTGGATGCAGCTGCTCGGCCATGGAAACCCATTCCATGAAGCTCTCCACGCACTGTTCTTGAGCTAATCTGAAGGCCACACGAAGTTTGGAGGTCTGTAGCTATTGACTCTGCAGAAAGTTGGCGACTTCTGAGTACTGTGCGCCTCAGCATGCGCTGACCCCGCTCTGTGATTTTACCCCGCAACCTATCACGGTACCACTCTTGAATTCACTGAGCTCCTAAGAGCGACTCATTCTTTCACAAATGTTTGTAGAAGCAGTCTGCTTGCCTAGGTGCTTGATTTTATACACCTGTGGCCATGGAAGTGATTGGAACACCTGAATTCAATGATTTGGAGGGGTGTCCCAATACTTTTGGCAATATAGTGTATGTTAATAACGACGGAACTTGCGATCTTAGTTGGCTAACGATGCTTTTGGGAAACGCACCCCTGATTTGTGAAAGCTTTCAGTGTACAGTTTTAGTCAGTTAACCCTTCCAGGAGTACTTAACTTCTCTATTCTGATTTGTGAAAGGTTTCACAGTACAGTTTTGTTCCATTAACCCTTAGCTGCATCTTTAACCATTCTGATTTGTGAAATCTTTCACAGTGCAGTTTTGGTCAGTTAACCCTTCCTTGAGTCCCTAACATCACTATTCTGATCTGTGGAAACTTTCACAGTACAGTTTTAGTCAGTTAATTCTCCACTGAGTGCTTAACCTCACTAGTGTGATTTGTGAAAGGTTTCACAGTACAGTTTTAGTCAGTTAACCCTTCATTCATTCATTTGTGCAGAATAAAAGTAATAAAAGTATCCATTTATTTTTTTTAAATCTTACTGACCCCAACATAGTTATATATTTTATATTATATTTTATTAATTTTAACATTACTTTTAAAAATGTTTTATTTATATACACGTGTGTGATTTTATACTGTATATATAAATAAAAATGTTTTGAAAATCATGTTAAAATAATACTTAACATTTATATACATTTATAGTATAACATATACTAAATGTTATACTATAACATTTAACAACTAAACTAAACATTAACAATTAACAATAAATAAAGATAATAAAATATGTAAATAAAATTTCATTATATTTACAGAATTGTCATTCTAATGGAATCCTTAATAGAATCCTGTATTCTAAAAGAATACAGAATCCTTATTCTAATAATGCAGAATATAATACTGTTGTTTTTTTTAAATTGGAAAAAATATATTAACACTTTTTAAATGTCTTTTGGGGCCTATATATGTATGCAGGATATAATGAAGTTGTTTTTTAATGAAAAACACATTTCCCTGAGGGCATGAAATAATGAGAGCTTTCGACTGACATTCACATACAGATAAAAGACTAATTCATGATTCACTTGAAAAGACATAAATCCTCAGCATAATACACAGTATTTCATATGCGATCTCAATCGGATTGTGGATTACCTTATGCAAAGATGTTCTCTCAACAAGCTGAAAAGGTGAGGGGTCAACACGGATCTGATCAATGTCAATCGGCTTATCCAGCTCTTCCTCTTCCCAGGCTTTGATCTGAACAGCCCAATACAACATAATCAGGGTCAAGATGTCACTACGAGTGACTGACAGCTCACAGATCGCTCTGGAATTGATGTGCTAATTGTGGCCGTCTGTCTGAACTGCAGTGGTAATAAATCAATTCATCACTCTACCTCTTCAGGAGTCATGTTATCAGCTACAGGAGGAGCTGCAGGGCTCTACAGAGAGACAGAAAATACAGAGGAATGAGAGGTAGACGGAGTATCAGAAGTAGTACATGAATGTTTGGAGGATAACATCATAATTCACAGTAAAAATAACCCCTTAAATTTTTCATCCTGTTTTGCGACTCCAAATGCCCCACACAGCAAATTTGACGCCACCTGCCGGCGAGAGCTGATAACTGCTGATGTGAAACTGTCTTCTCAGTGAAGTGAAAAAGACAAAATGTGTCACAACCAGCTTTTAAAACGCAAGAATATAAAGATGCGAGATTTGTCTCCATCTACATTTAAAATGTGTTCAAATTTATTTAAAAAAATTAAAATCAATTAATTTTAAATACTAGGAGAGATGAATATTGTATGAAAATATAGATGATAATTAAATATCATGACTCTATAATGTTAGGCAATTATGTAATTGCTCTTTTTTGTTTGCTGGTTTGATTATTATTATTTATTTTTAACTATATTCCAGTGGTTTTATATATATATATATATATATATATATATGTGTGTGTGTGTGTGTGTGTGTGTGTTATTTAGGGCTGTCAATTTAACGTGTTAAGTTAATTAATTAGTTATAGGGGGAAAAAAGCGTTAAAATTATTAACGGATTTAACGCACCCGGTCTGCCCCAGACCTACGTAGTTCATCTTACATTTCATAAAATTGATTGGTGACGAACATAAAGAGAGGGGCAACAACTCACCTCATTACGATGCCGATAAAATGCAGTTAGAATGACACTAAAATTCAAGATATCCATTGTATGAGTTTTTGTTGCATATTTCTATCATGATATACACAAGTAATGAGTGCAATATCACATGAGTGCAAAATACATAGGAAGTTAATATGGTGTTATATTTTAGACACAATATTGTCTGCTCAATTTTGCCACCGAAATATTACCTATAAAGCCAGAGCAGAACTGTTGTGCGTTGTTGAGCGTTGCTTAATTTCTGAATGAATGCGTGTTTTGAGCGAATCAATCAGGTGAACCAATGATTCAATGGCCCATTCATAAAGAAAGCAGTTTACTTCATCCCTGAATTAAACAGCCATTGAATCATTAGGCTTGTTCGACTTGCGACGGTGCACAAACTGATCAGTGTATGATATCAAAGAACCGCGAGAGCTATTAGAGAGCAGATGGCTCCATATGCTTTTGAATCGCTATCGCGGTACTTCAATGTCATACACCGATTGGTCTGTGCAGCGCTGCTTTAAGTTGAACAAGCCTAATGACTCAGTGACTTAAAGGGATAGTTCACCCAAAAATAACAATTCTGTCATCATTTATTCACCCTCAGGTTGTTCCAAACCTGTATAAATTTCTTTGTTCTGTTGAACACAAAGGAAGATATTTTGAAGAATGTGGGAAACTGAACAGTTCTGGGGCACCATTGACTTCCATAGTATTTTTTTTCTGCTATGGAAGTCAATGGTGCCCCAAAGCAGCCTGGTTACAAATGTTCTTCAAACTATCTTCCTTTGTGTCCAACAGAACAAAGAAATTTATACAGGTTTGGAACTTGAGGGTGAGTATATGATGACAGAATTTTAATTTTTGGGTGAACTATCCCTTTAAGGGGCGGTCACACTGCACTTTTCGTTCCTTTGACTTCCATTCATACGCATGCGACTGCATCAGACCGGAAACGCAAGCTCATGCGAAAAAATTTGCATTTCGCTGTGTTCCAAAGTTCTAGTTTAGTGAACTTTGACCTGTGAATTCGCATCACGTGAAGACGTGACCAGTAGAAGATCGATACGTCAAGGCGTGACCCCTTGGCTGAATTAAAAGAACAATATTTTTTGCAGTAAAGTAGACTAGATTGTATATTTTTACATTTTGAATGTATTACTATTTTTTTATATATTG
Organism: Ctenopharyngodon idella; assembly: GCF_019924925.1. NCBI lineage: Eukaryota > Metazoa > Chordata > Actinopteri > Cypriniformes > Xenocyprididae > Ctenopharyngodon > Ctenopharyngodon idella. The sequence goes on along the minus strand of NC_067235.1, from coordinate 11,360,428 downwards.
AATTCATGTTTATAAAAGAAGATGCTGCAGAGCGTGACGTCATATCATGACCGTTACAGTGTCCAAAGAAATTTCGGATGCTCAAAGTTTAGTGTGACTGCGGCTTTACTCATTTAGACATTTACCACCACCTACTGGTAGTTTTTGTTTCTTATTTAGAGTATCATTTCATTTTTTTCCTCATATTTCCGTATTAATAAAAAACCCCATTAAAGGTATAGTTCACCCAAAAATGGAAAATGGAAAATTCTGTCATCACACCCGTCATGGCCGTTGAAGCCTAAAAGTTTATGTGTAATAAATTCTACGTTGAATCAAATAAAATATTTTTTTCTAAAGCTACTTTTTGTAATGTCTATTTGATGCTTTTCTCATTTAACACAATAATGAATTTAACTTATCTTTTGGGGCTAATTTCTCAGCCAAATTTGATGTGCAATTAATTTGCGATTAATTAGATGAATTAATTAGCACATCATGCAATTAATTACGTTAAAAAATGTTAATCGCTTGACAGCCCCAATATATATATATATATATATATATATAAAAGCTCATCTCAACTGCTTGGTTTGTTTTGTCACAAAATGTAAACTATGTTATCGCCCAACTCTAATCTGCTAAATGCGACTATAAGGTATGCAGACATTAGGATATTATAAATATTAACATCATGATTGCCTGGAAAGCTGCTTTGAAACAATGTGTATTGTGCGCTATAAAAATAAATGTATGTACAACATAAACCCGATAAACCTGTGATGCGTTAACAGACTTCTATTGTAGGTCCATCACTGTACACAAGAGTTTGTTTGTTTAATGAGAGATAAAAAAGGGATCAGATTATTGTCTGAGGTAATAAACAACATATCATAGATGATTTTCTGCTTTAAAATGCACTCATGTTAACTTCATGTTTTCAGTAAGAGACACATCTCTAGGCTGTGCTGTCTTGGTAAGTGACAATCATGTTAAAAGACACACCTCTGGCTCAGTCTGCCCTGATGAGGAAGATGAGGAGAAAAGACGATGAAGTGTCCTCCTCATGGACTGCAGAGCACCTGTTATGAATCAAAGAACTAATCAATCAACTTAAACAGGCCAGTGTTGATATCACAAACCTCTTTTGGTAAACATTTAGCTGGAATGAATTAGCTCCATGAATGCGTTCTAACACAAAGTATGGCGAGTTGGTGTAGAGTTGGGTGTTGATTAGCTAAAACCTTTGAGAACTTGTTGCCAGGTAACAATGGGTATAAACTCACCGGATGTGGTGTGATTAGTGGAGATGTCTGTGGTTTTAGAGGACCCCAGTGGGCCGTTACACTCTTCAGAGACTGTGTTACCCTGTTAATCATTTTAGTAACAGTGTAAGATTAGTACACTCAGATAATTTGCTCAATTTCAATTTAGATCAGAGAACTTAAAATCCACCTCTGAGCAAAACAAAAACAAAAAAACAAAGACATTCTCTTAGGCGGCCTTCTAGGAACAGCAGTGTGTGAGAATACTTCTGGAGCTCCTCTCACCTTGTCTCCATTCTCCTCTCCAACCTCCTCATCCACGAAGGCGAAGGACTGCCAGCTGACCGGTGACCCCGGGCTCGGCACGCCCTCACCTCGGGTATAAACCCGCCTCTCGGCTGAGAGCCACCAATCGAAGGCGGCCTGAAGTTCACATCTCTCAATTGAGCCCAACAGAATCATTGACTCTGGGCATGGGAAAAGAATTGACATTTTTTCAACAATTTCAAATATTCGCAGGAATCATCACACCCCTACACATTACAAAATCCTGTTAAAAAGTCTAGCTTAGTTGGTAATCAGCATATATTAACTAGCTTTTTAATTAGGTAAACCAGCAAGGCATCTTTGGTCAACCGCTTCACCAGAAAGACGATGAGAAACAAAAAGGTAACTGCAACTTTATTTCTCACAATGTGACATCACATCTTGCAAGGTGACTTTATAACTCACAATTGACTCATTTTTTACGATTGCAAATATGACAATATGACTATTATTTTTAACTTAATCTCACTTTAACTTTATCTCGCAATATTTTTTATTTGTTACTTTGCGGCGAAAATGGGTTTCTCAACAAGGTGTTGTTGGACTCGATCTACTCAATCTATGTTTTGATCATCATTTTGAATCTGATTTTCGACAACCACACGATTTTCTCAGCTTTTTGTTCAAAATGTTGCTTTTTATTAAACTTGCCACATAAATGTTGATAAAAAAAGAATGCATGAAGCTAGAATAATTTTTTTCTGTGTTCTGTCTTTTGATATATTGGATGTTAAAATATTCATACAACAAAATATTCTGGGGGCCATGAAAATTTTCTGAAAATGATAAAAACAATAAAATTAAAATACTGGCGCTGGTGCAGGGAACAAGTTAATTGTAACTTTAAATTTGATAATGTGACTTTATATATCATAACTGAGAATGTATTTTTTTCTTGTAACTGACTTTATTTTTCATAATCTTCAGAGTGACTTTACATCTGTTTCTCCTGACTGCGACTATTTCTCCTAATATCGCACAATGTGACTTTGTATTTCACAACTGCAACTATTTCTTATAACTGCGACTTTATTTTTCGTACAATGTGACATATATATATATATATATATATATATATATATATATATACACACACACACATACATATAAAATATAATAATGATTTTTTTCCACATAATTGTTTTTGTTCACCCAACACAGACCTTTGGAGTCAACGAGCGGGATGGTTTTGAGAGACGTGGACTCCAGGAGTTCTTTCAGCTCTCTGTAAGTGGACTGAGGTGATAGAAACTTTATTTTCTTCACCATGATGTCTTCCACAAAGATATTATATTTACTGCCATGCAGAAAAAGAGAGAGACACATATTTTATGTCAAGAGCCAGGGTAGTTTCTGTCCATCATGAAAAGCAAAGTCATCCAATAAACCGCTAAAGAAATTATACTGTTTGAAAGGGAAACAAAGGTCAAAGATACTATCATCAATTCAGATCCAATATCGTATCTAAATATGCCAGTCTCCAGAGGTCTAGTAGCAGTACCTGATGTGGCCAATGCCGAGCTCTGGGAGATAGGGCAGCTTTTTGACCTGAATGATGGAGTCATAAAGAGAAGGCTGTAGACCCTGTGCCACCATGTTGGCGAGAATCACGGCCACCATCATGGGCAGGATGTGTGAGATTTGACCCGTCAGTTCAAAACAGATCACTGCAGTTGAAACAGTGTGTGTGACAGCTCCTGTCATAGCTGCTGCCCCTACACACACATACACACACACAGACAAGCAAAGGGTCCAATTTCGAAAATTTGAAAGGAGAAGCATATGAGAAGTATAAATCTGCTACTATAAGAGTAAAAACGGATTTTAGGGGTGTGAAGGATTGGCTGGAAGGGGAATATTTGCAGACCTATCACTGCGTAGCCTCCAGGCAGGATTTGGTACACGATCCCATCAAACAGAATTCCGTTCGGGAAAAGCGTGGCCATGATCTCACCCACCAAACGGCCGAATGCTGCTCCTGCTTGTTTCAGAACCATTATCATATTATCTCAGTCACATTACAATTAAAATTATGATATGTATTCTCATTATGTAATTATTTTAAACCTATACACAAATTTGACAAAAATGTCTAAAATCTGAGAAACCTGTCGTAACACAATCATCTACATGCCTTCTGTCCTCTGATTGATAGTTCATACTTTTTTAGCAAGTAAAAGGCCTTTTAGTATCATTCAAAAAACATCAAAAAGTTACATTTTTTGCTTTAAAAAAGAGAAAAGAATGACTGACCCAATATAAAAACAGGCATGAAAGCTCCAGAAGGGACCGGCATTGTTGTAGAGACTGCAGACATCCAGAACTATGTGTGAACGGGGGAGGAAAAGGAAATTAGCACAGCATACGTTATGCAATTTGGTTATAGAAATCTTTCCCTAGCAGTCAAACAATGGATAAGCACCTTCATGACAAAGAAGAGGAGTAGGATAACGAAGACGCTGACTTGTGGGTGGAGCCAAGCAGCAGAGCGACCCAATCCAGGAGGAGCCGGTGAACCCCAGATCTTTGTCCAAGTGAAGTTATCAAATAGTGAATTAATGCACTCTCTGGGCATCAGCTGTGTGGAAAAAGAGAAACCTTAAACAGAGACTCCACATACGAAAGACTACCTAAGGACTCTTTCATGATGAAGATGCAGATGTTTTCTTGCTCTATTGTGGCTCTTTAATGGCAGTGTTAACTGCCATTAAAGAGCTTATCTAGGCTAAATTTAGTTAAAATGAAGTTGACATATTCAGAAAGTAAAAATTTTTTCTCTTATAGAATGGTGTTGGAACTGCGCAAGGATGTACAGTAATCTCAAATTAAAGGTGCGCTCAGTAATTTTAAATTACTAGTTTTACACAAAAATATGATGAATACTCCAAATGAGATGAAGAATCTAGTGTTAAGCATAAAAGTAAATCTAAGTGAAGAAACAAACCAAACAATTTAACAAGCACAATATTCAGTACATACAACATAGCAACTAAGTAAGAGTCAACTTCAAGTGCCAAGCGCATACAAATCCATGAAAATGAACAAAACGGAGACCTATCACAAACAGGTTCGGTGTTAAAGGGTTAGTTCACCCAAAAATGAAAATTCTGTCATTAATTACTCACCCTCATGTCGTTCCACACCCATAAGACCTTCGTTCATCTTCGGAACACAAATTAAGATATTTTTGATAAAATCCAAAGGCTCAGTGAGGCCTCCATTGACAGCAAGATAATTAACACTATCAATGCCCAGAAAGCTACCAAAGACATAATTAAAACAGTTCATGTGACTACAGTGGTTCAATCGTAATGTTATGAAGTAACAAGAATACTTTTTGTGCGCCAAAAACACAAAATAACTGCCAAAGTCACGTGATTTCAGTAAACGAGGCTTCATTACATCATAAGTGTTTCGAAATTTCAATGGTTCACCACTTTGGCAGTTCGTTACACGCTCCGAACCACTGATTCAAAACAAAAGATTCGTAAAGCTTCGAAGCTTCATGAAGCAGTGTTTTAAAATCACCCATCACTATATATTTTTGAATAAAGTCGTTATTTTGTTTTTTTGCGCACAAAAAGTATTCTTGTCGCTTCATAACATTATGATTGAACCACTGTAGTCACATGAACTGTTTTAAACATGTCTTTGGTAGCTTTCTGGGCATTGAAAGTGTTAATTATCTTGCTGGCAATGCAGGCCTCACTGAGCCATCGAATTTTATCAAAAATATCTTAATTTGTGTTCTGAAGATGAATGAAGGTCTTACGGGTGTGGAACGACATGAGGGTGAGTAATTAATGACAGAATTTTTTTTTTTTTTTTTTGGGTGAACTAACCCTTTAAGTTCAGCAATCAAACTTGGTCTCAATATAAAAACAAACTACAAAGATGAACAAGCAAAGTAAAATATAAGAAAACCTTACTGAGAGCACATTTAAAATCTCAATTCTAAAGCAACACTATTACATCAATAATTTGGTGCATGTTCAAAAGCTGTTTTTAAAAAATTGTCTCTTGCAAACAAAAACTGGTTAAATTTGAGTAACACTGCTCTATGGATGTCTACTTAAAAATTAAATACACACCTCTCCAGCCATGAACTGGCCGAAGCCCGGAGGAAATGTGAAGGAGGATATAATTAGTGTCACGGCACCAGGGTAAATCAACCGGCTACAACAAACAAACAAACACACACAGATGTAATTAATTACTACTGTGATGGTGTGTTATAATGATGTTTTGAAGTTAATGTTGTTTTTAATGTCATATGCAATAAAAGTGAAATAGTGGAATAATAAGTAAGTATAGAACAATAAAAACATTTGATTAAAAAATAGTTTATTCATGTGCAATTGGTGACTTGCTGTTTTGTGAGAAAGCGCGTAAGAGCCGTTGGTCTCCTCATGATCAGAACAACTTGTCTGTTCAGATAGACAAAGAACGCCCCTAGAAACCCACATGAGATCCTATATACACACACACACATTTTGAAATATATCAGCTAGGGAACATAAATGGAAACATCTACAGTATTTGAAGATACAACATTTTTATAAAACATTTTCTATCAATGATATTTATGTTAAAGAGTTTTTTTAGGAGGGCAAGTACGCATATATGATATATAAACAAACATATATACATGCACATAAACTAACCCACACACCCGATTATTGCAAAAGCTGGCAGTTCCTGCAGGTCAAAAGGGAAGTCCATACGGAAGTTTGTACGAAACAGTGCTGTTATCGTGACTGTGGAAAAGAAAACGATTTCATATTCATATCCAATCCATATTTAAGCAAAATCACATAAGTGCTGATCAGTGCTGATATTAAAGGGTTAGTTCACCCAAAAATGAAAATTCTGTCATTAATTACTCACCCTCATGTCGTTCCACACCCATAAGACCTCCGTTCATCTTCAGAACACAAATTTTTTTTAAATTTAATTTGTGTTCTGAAGATGAACGAAGGTCTTACGGGCGTGAAACGACATGAGGGTGAGTAATAAATGACATTATTTTCATTTTTGGGTGAACTGACCCTTTCAGAACAACACTAAGATTGAATGTATGATATTGCTTTTACACATGAAATAGTTAAAAAAGTAATTTACATTTTAAACACAATATTGCCAGTTACTTTGTCTATTTTTGCTCCTCAAATGAAAACCATTCCAAATGAAGATAAAGTAGGATAATGATTAGAGTAGAGTGAATGATTCAGTGACTCACTCATCTACTGGTGTAACAAAGTAACCTGCAAATATTCCCCACCACTAATACACAGACTACAAACAGAGAGTGATACAAACGTCCCAGTGCTGCTGGATTGTACATCAGCACTTTTGAAACACTCCTTGGCTTATCAAAATTGAGGACCGAAACTAAATGTTGTATAATGTATTTAATTTATAGAGATCAGTAAGCAGTGGACAGCTTGACATATACCATGAAATTAATTTATTATTCATTTATCATATCTGCTTGTGTGTGTGTGTGTGTGTGTGTGTGTGTCTCACCGGAATCTTTGTTCCACACTGACAGCACTCGGAAAATGAAGGCACTGAATGTGGCAGCAAAATATCCTCTCCAGTAATTCCTCACTGCAAAATATGTTGACGTGACCTCAATACTGAACAACACACCTGGGAGACAGAGCAAGAATAAATATAAATAAAACAAAAGGAAGTTAAATAAAAGCAGAGAAAGCAATTTAGAGAACAGAAGGGTCCAAAAGAGGTGAAAGGTAATAACAACAACAATTCACAAATAATATTTAATACTTATTATAATAATTAATAATAATAAACCAATAAATAATAAATAGATTGTTAAATAACAATAATTCAAAAATATAACTGCAAGCAGCAACGGGGGCCAAGCTCCGAAGGCACCTCAAGCACAGCAACTGCAAGCAATGCAAGTATTTTAAGCACAGCAAGTACAGCAACCATAACAATCACAGCAAGCACATCAAAGTGGATCACACTAAACAGTCAAAGGCTCTACAATGTGAATCTCAAAAGCACAAAACACTATTAAGATTTTGTGTATAAATGCACTGCTTTTATTTTAAGCAATGTCTGAAACAGAAGCAACTTTTGTACAATTTCTGGCAACAGAACCTCTTGTGGTCTGGGCATGTTCCACACAGCATTCGAACCCATGACCTGAAAGGTTTTGGGCTTGACGCTTATCACAGTGCGCCACAGAGGACACACATTTTCCATATTACCGAAAAGAGGTTTCAAGGCAAGAATGGCATCAGTTAGCATGTTAACTGGTTAGCATGCTAAGCTAATTTAACCACTAATGCAGCTTATGGCCACATTATAAAGAATTTGCATGCTAAGCTATTTAGAAAAGGACAACAAACGCAGTGATGGTCGACTTCAGAAAGGTATTTATTGGAAACGAAAGCAAATATCAAAAATCTGTCCAGTCATTTCTGTGCGGCTCGGTCCAAAGATCATCTTGGTCAGATTTTGGGCAAAATTTGTAGGAGTAGCAAAAAAACAGTTTTCAATTACTTCAATATGGCGGACAGGCAAATTGATGGAAAATGACAAATGAGATATCGTTGGAATTGCCATAAACCAAAAACAAAAAACAAACAAAACAAAATTTCGACAATGTTTTCAGAAGTTATAAGCATTTTTGCAAAAAAACAAAAAAAAAAACAAAAAAAAAAACAAAACCATATCTCTGAAAAGCTAGGTGTGGTGCTGTATTCAAACTTCTCAGGTACCTTAAGGACATGCTGTCTACTGTATGATTGTGCCAATATATCAAATAGTTTAAATGATATTGCAATTTATGGGAAAATTCAAAATGGCGGACCGCTAGTTCGTCCGGTCCTGACAAAATCCATATCCACAGATTTGGCATGACACAAGGAATCCATAGAGACCAAGATTGTTCAAGACAAACTGTTCAAAAGTTATGAGCAAACATAGCAGTTTTTTTCAGATCTCATGACCTGTAGGTGGTGCTGTTCCCCAATTTGGCACTGACCATCAGAACATGGTTCAGATGAAGCAGACCGAGTTTTGTTTCGATTGATCAAAGACAGCCTTTGAACCAATTTTGGATCGACATCGTTAAGTTTATGACATCGTAACTTTTGAACAAAGATTAATAAAAAAAATTCTGTTCAGTCTTTGTGTGTGTGTGTGTGGCTCGGTCCAAACATTATCTGAGCCAATTTCCGTAAGAACTGGACAAAATTTGAAGGAGTAGCAAAAAAATGAATAAAAAAAAAGGCAACTACTGTAATGGGCAGAGTCTTAATAAGATGTTGAATATAATCAGCATGTTGAGAGGAATCAGGTGTCCTAGGTTTCATTTTTATAGAACAAAGGGTTCAAAACCATTTGAAAAGTGAATTTTTGAACTGGCTGCTGTGTCAGGCTGGTCAAGATGCATAAACAAACCACTATAGTAATAGACCTTAGTCAGGGTAGACGCCATTTTATGCGGATGAAAACAAGGCTGTGAGGGACAGACTTACAGTCTTTTACAATAGCATGCAATGTACAAAGGTACACAATCACTTGTCATTTTCAAAACTTTCAAAACTGTTTTATGGAGTGTTCCTCTACTGAAAGTCTTTTGGAAAGATGTTTCATCAGCTGAACAATTATGTAATTAAACAACAGTACAATCCATTGAACACACTTCTACACTTTAGTCTTGTTTTCATTTTTGTCAAAAATAAAAAATGGCACTACCCTGACTAAGGTCTAAAGAGTGCAATACATTCGGGTTCAGAAAGTAAAAATCCCATTCATTTTCTTAATCTTTTTTAACAATAACTTATAATCCTTTAAAGACAGACCTTCTATGAGCTACGAGGTTGTTAATCGATGGTATTTGCTTCTGTTGAAGCCACTAGTCTGCATTATTTCAACTTCTTTTATTCTTTTCATATCATGTTTTAAGTTTTATATTTTTCCGTTTTCAGTTAGAGTGTCTTTTGCAATGCTTCACGAGACTCTGGTTCTCTCATTAAAGCTGTTAAAAACATTCCTGTACATTTGTGTTTTGTCTGATTTTCAAATACTTTGCTGTGATTCACCTAACAGCTGATTGGTCTGGTTCATGTCTTTCAGCTCTTTAACAGATTTTTTTTTAAATCTCTATGGGAAAAATACTTCTGGAACCAAGGCCACTGAAAAATGAAAATATGGATGGTCACTGTTGCACTCTGTGATAATATTATAATAGTAATAATAAGAGTAATATTGCCGCCACAGTGTTTACACTGTTTTGGGAAATTCACCTACCAATTGTTTATAGATCTTTCTGGATGTTAAAGGGGTCATGAAATGGAAAATCAAAATGTCCTTGATATTTGCACGTATAAGAGGTTACGCTACAATAAATACATACTGCAATAAATACATACTGCCAAGTATCATACCTCAAAGCTAACTCCCCGTTTTAAAATATGAATTTTTGTTTTCCACCCTTCTGAAATGCCAGGAACACGATTTTCTCTCAGACACTCAGATACAGTTGTGAAATGTCGAAAAAGACCATCCAAAGTCATTCTGTCCCTGGATGTAGACAAACTGCACCTCCAAAAACTGGATACACTCTTCCAAAAGAACAAAGTATTAGAAATAGATGGCTGAAGTTTATTTTTTGTTTGTGTCATTTCACACCAGACTGCTTTCTTAATTATGCTCTATGTGCTGCCGGTTTTTCAAAATATTTTGTGCTGAAATCTCCGGCAGTGCCAAGTATTTTGTCCTCTGAGGCAATGCCGGTAGGTACATTTTTTATAATCTATAAGTGTGTTTGTAATAAATGTTTAGCAGCGTTTAACGCTATTATGAGACCAAGTGTGTCATTGAGTGTTGCTAATCAAATCAGTACATACATGAAAATAACAATGTTTTCTTTAGTTGAATTTTAATATATTGTGTGAAGAAAGCGTAGTCAAGTTGAATATATGTCGTAGTGTGTAGTTTATGCAGTATGTATATATACACATAGTTACATGGATACTGTGCAATTACAATCAACAATCATGGCAGTGGCCGTTTAAATGCATTTCTGGAAAATGTAAAATCCAGAGAGTGAAAATGAGGATAGAAAAAGATCATTTTTTACAAACATTTGAATTGTTGGCGCTAAAAACTTTGCTAACGTCATAAGCTAACCTCTAGAAACATAGTATAAAGACCTGAAAATGTATTTTATCATCATCAGAAAAAAGAAAAAAAAAAAAGAAAAAAGAAATTACACTTCACCTCAAAATTTTAACGAGAAAAAACAAATTGAGAGTTATGCAAGCTCAGAAGGAATTTACATTCACACATACACTTATAAAAATCCACATGCACTCTCTAAAGTACTTAAAATATTTTAGCACCCTCTTTATCATGCTCTCCTCTGAGTATACACACTGTTTAAGATACATAAAACATGCACAGCATATGAATTTATAACACACGGGTGCTTTTAACTGTGAAGAGTTGATGAGGTTAATTATTCAGCAGGCATCAAGCTGAAAGAGAATGAAGAGGAACTGAAATCAACAGGGACAGAAAGAAGGGGAGATTTTTTACCTCCAAGGGGAGTCCCAAAACAGCAGCCCACCCCAACAGCACATCCTACTGTCAGTATGTCTGTGTAACCATAGGGGTTCTACTGACACCAAGACAGAAGAGAGAGAAAGAGGAAAAAGAGAGAGGGAGTTTGAGGTGAAAGCAAAAAGGAGAACGAGGGTGTTAGAGGGGAGGGAGATGAAGGGATGTAAAGAGAAGAATAGATTTGGAATGTCAGCGGGTACATTGCGTAGGAGGGAGAGAGAAGTAAAGATGAAAGAGAAATAAGAAGACAGAGTAGAGCCGAATGTAAGGAGAAATAAAGGGAATGATGGATAAAAGGAAGCAAAGGGAAAAACAAAAGGATTAAGTGAATAAACAATTTTGTGGATTTGTTCAATGTGGCGAGGAAAGGCAAACCAAAGCTTTACACACATACCAACTAAGCACAAATACACTAAACAAGAGAAAGGAGATGAGAGTGAGATGAACATTATGTTTTGAATATACATATACATGGTACAATGCAATGCATGCTGGGTAAAAGTGGGCGTGACTTGCCTCCCACTGGGGCTGCGAAACAGGTGGCCACTCCCACCGCACAGGCACACACCAGCAGATCCTGAACATGGGCACTATTCTGGGTGATTTGGGTGGGGTTAAAATAACAGCATCAGGACACACAAATTCAAGACACATGCCAAAAAAACCAACACTATTATTACAGACAGACGAAAATAATGAGGTGTTAAGGGAGAGACAATGAGACAGGGATAAGATGAGGATACAGGGAATGGGAGCAGAGAAATATGCAATTAGTATGTCTCTAGAATATATTTAAATTCATGAACATTAATCACGCACACAGATTGTAATATTAAACCGAGTATAACTGTTGATCAGAGACCGGTTTTGGCATTTGTCAACTCACCTGTGATGGCTGTGGTGTGGAGTGGTAATTTATATGCCAATGAAAGGTAACTTGATCTTAGATCAGCGATTAAGGTCAGCAGCTTCTGAAGCTCACACATTCATGCCACACAAACACACACACACAGACAAAGAACTCACAGGGGCTGATTTTTACCTCATACACACCGGTGAAGATGGACATGACCCTGCTCAGCACTGCCGCACAAATACTGGCAATATGCACAAAAGGACCCTGAGGATTCAATGGAGGTTATTAATCAATAAAACTGCAGCAGATGAATAATGTACTGTATCTATGAAGAGAATTTATGTAACAAAATTAATTTCTCTGAATTCAACAAAGAGCTGCAATTAGTGATGCAACCAGTTAGCAAGATGTCTGAACTAATAGATGAAAAGGAGAATATGAGAATTAGAATATGGATGGATGGATGCACAGACAGACAGAGAGACAGACAGAGAGATAGACAGATAAACTATAGATAGATAGATAGATAGATAGATAGATAGATAGATAGATAGATAGATAGATAGAGATGCAGACAACAAAAATGAAAAAATAAAGTTCTGTCATTAATTACTCACCCTCATGTCGTTGCACACCCGTAAGACTTTCGTTCATCTTCAGAACACAAATTAAGATATTTTTGATGAAATCTGAGAGCTTTCTGTCCCTCCATAGACTGCCTATGCAACTGACACTTTGATGCTTCAAAAAGTTCATAAAGAGATCCTAAAACTAATCCATATGAATCAAGTGGTTTACTAATTTTCTGAAGAGACTCGATCGCTTTAAATGATGAACAGATTGAATGTAGGCTTTTATTCAAATATAAACACTGATCAGCAAACATAAACAGAAGCTCAACTGAAACTGCTTGACACACAAGAACAAACCTCTTCCGGACACTCAATGGTGCTGCGAAACACACAAGAATGAACCTCACTGGTTCTCGCACGCGTCAAGCAAACATTCTTGAGCTTTTGTTTACCACAACTGATGTGTGAGTTGATGAATGTTTATGTAAGGAATTATTGATGACGGGCTGTTGAATTATTAGAAAATAATGCACACCCGAGGTGGTAACGTGGCCACGATACGAAGCGAGGTGTGCATTATTTTCTAACAATTCAACAGCCCGGAGTCAATTATTCCGCTTATACTACAGTTACCACATCTCACTGTTCTGATGTTGTATTTCAAGACATTTGTCAGGTTTTTGCCCTTAAAACACTCTTGTGTGTGGGACTAATTTCTTACGCATTCCAACCCCAGCCTCCATTGCTAATTCCAAAACGTCATTTCAGAACTAGTAACGGAGGCTTGAGCCACTGATATCAGTGTTTTCAGGACATAATAAAACATATTTTGTGGCAAAAACCATTTAAGTTTTTATCCTATTGTTTACTATATTTATTTGCTTGTCAGTGTCGTTGTGGGTTTTTTTTTTTTTTGCTTTTGTAGTTTATAAGGACCTTTGAAATAACTGAAATCATTTGGCGAAATGATATGGAACTGTAATGCGGTCAAGACCTGCCTGGAACTACTTTTCCCTGAAAATAATTGCCTTAGAACCTTAGAGCGTTCGTCAACCAATCAGCATTCAACAGCCCTGTAGTATAAATGTGAATAAAAGCCTAAATTCAATCTCTTCATCATATAAAGTGATTGTGTCTCTTCAGAAAATTTGGACTAAACCACTCAATTCCTATGGATTAGTTTTACAATCTCTTTATGAACTTTTTGAAGCGTCAAAGTGTCAGTTACATAGGCAGTCTATGGAGGGACAGAAAGCTCTCAGATTTCAACAAAAAGATCTTCATTTGAGGTCCGAAGATAAACTAAAGTCAGGTTTGAATCAACATTAGGGTGAGTAATTAATGACAGAATTTTAATTATTGGGTGAACTAACCCTTTAACAGCAAGACAGACAGACAAAATCTTCATTAAGTTAATCTTTGTTACAGTAAAATAGGTAAATTAATTAACTTATAAAACAATTTCAAATTCAATAAAATGTTATACATTTATATTTAAAATAAAACAGAAGTAGAAGAAGTCCACCTCCTTTCCGATGGGCATACCACTGCCTAGACCAGCTGTAAGACCAATGACTTTAGCCACAAATGCTTTGAGCGTCAGATACTCCTTTAACACCACACCTCTGAGGATGGTCTTGAGCTCAGGGATCCCAGAGCCTGAGGGACAGATAAAAGATTTAAAGAGAGAGGGAACGAGGAGCGTGAAATTAATCTATAAAAACACAAACATAATTTTACACAGTGTAGATCCAGTCACGGTGATTATTAAAGATGAAAAAAGACTGCCGTGTATCCTCTAGTCTGATGCGGGGCACATGAAAAAGCTATCAAAACAATTGTGGCGTGGAGAGGTGAAAGGAAGCAAGAGAAAACGAGACCACGATGATCAAATTTTGGAAAGAGGGTAGGAAGATTTGATGTATTGTGGGTGGTTGAGGTGGATTGAGGACAAAATCTAGACAAAGACTGAATATAAAGTATAATAGCTATGAACAGATGACAGAACAGAGAAAAAGGCCTGATGGATTTGTGACACTGAACAGAGAACCAAAATAGAAGAGTACAAGTGAAAAGGACAGAGACAAAAAGAAAGAATATAGAGAAATAAAAGCAGGAATGAGAGGATGATGAAATGGTACATACCTATAGCTTGTGGAGCGACCAAATGGCAGAAGAGGGATGCAAAGACGACGAGGATGATAGGATATGAGACCCAGGCCAGATACTGCAGAGCCACATTCCCTTTCAGCTCTCCGTACATCCACTTATATGCTGTTAGAGAGAGGAAAAAGAGAGAGGTAGAAGAAAAGTTCTAGGACACTTTTTATTTTCTCACAAATAAGCAGGTCCCACTATAAGTGGGGAAGGAAAGAAGTTTAATGTTTAAAAAAAACAAAAAACGTTTTGACCAATATTTGTTATCTGATAGACAGAGTTACAAGTACAACTGAAAGTTATCATTTCATTCAATTAGCATCTCAGTTAAAAGTCATGAAAGACTTTCATTGCTAACTCCTAACCCGATAAAGCCTACTGTATCATATTTGATACACATATTTCTAAGGCCTAAATTATCATTAACATGATCAAAAACAATCTTGTACTACTGTACATGCCTTCTGTCATCTAATTGATAGTTTATACTTTTTTTTAGCAAGTAAAAAGCCATTAATATAATTCTAAAACTGTCAATCTTCAAGTCATGTTACATGCGTTCTTTTGCTGTGAAATCTTTACTGATTTTTATAAAGTAAACATAAGAATATATTTTATATTGTTAATAATATTCTAAGATGAATACTTACTGGACTAAAGCACTTAGGTTTACTTGATCATCCATACAATTTAGAAAAATCATGTTAAATGCGAGTATCAAATATGATACATCAGGATTTTGAGGAACATTTATTTGTTCATCTCTCAATCGTTTTGCCCCCACAATAAAATACTAAGAAATATTGGTAACACTTTACAATAAGGTTCATTAGTTAACTACATTAGTAGTAGCACTAATAATGAACTACACTTCTACAGCATTTATTAATCTTTGTCAATGTTAATTTCAACATTTACTAATACACTATTGAAATCTTGTTAACATTAGTTAATGCACTGTGAACTATCATGAACAAACAATGAACAACTGTATTTTCATTACCTAACGTTAATGAAGATTAGTAAATACAGTAACAAATGTATTGCTCATGGTTAGTTCATGTTGGTTAATATATTAACTAATGTTTAACTAATGAACCTTATTGTAAAGTGTTACCGAAATATTGTTTGGAGATATTGAGTGACAACTGATATTTATATGCATTTTGCAAGTAGTCTGCTATACTGTTATAGATCTCATTGATTTACATTACAAGCTATCAGAATTTCATTTTAAATTTTGGCCATATAAATATCAGTAACTGCATACAGTATTTTTGCTCAGTTTGGGCCTCTGAATAAAATTGAGCTGTTTTTTTCATCCATATTCTCCTATATCATACTATATGAGCCATACATCTTTTTAGATTTTGTTGAAAGGTTCAATAAACTGTCCCATTTCAAAAATTGTGACTATTATTAAAACTATTTTAGAAATTTGGACTATTATTTCACATGTCAGGCTTTACAGGGTAATTCTTTCATTTCCTTCAAACATGGTAACATTTCATGCCTGTAAATATAGGTATTCATAATGTAATATGTAATGCAAATTGTCATCTAAGATATTTCATTGTTTGTTCACGTTAGTTCACAGTGCATTAACTAATGTTAACAAGATTTTAATAATGTATTAGTAAATGTTAAAATTAACTAACAAAGATTAATAAATGGTGTAGAAGTGTAGTTCATTATTAGTTCATGTTAACTAATGTAGTTAACTAATGAACCTTATTGTAAAGTGTTACCGATATTTTTTAACATTTGCAATATAACAGTATTATAAGACATGATAACATATGACACAACAAATTAAAGTGGGTGTTGATTAAATTAAATTAATTATACTTCATTCAGTCGAAAACATTTTACTTCTAGGGTACAAATATGCAAGGAATAATTATGCATAATTAAGGCACATTGGCACCTTTGCGTACTTGATGTATTCAACCCTGTGACAAGGTGTTGCACCCTTAAAGATACAATTTTTGTATATTTTTCTGACAGATTTTAATGCATAAATATACCTTAATAATTAATATAATGTTTAACTTGTATAACTATTCATATTTTTCTTATTATTCCTGATTATTCAGATCATAGCAAGATTATGTGTATAGTACAAGTACACTGTAAAACATTTTCAGCTGTTAAACTTAGAAATTAAAGTTCACCTGCTGCCTTAAAAATGTGAGTTAACTCAACTAAACATAAGTTAACTCAGCTTGAAGATAATCTTTGTTTCAACTCACAAATAGTCAAGACAATGCATTATTTTAAGTTTAAATTTTAACTTAAAGTAATGCGTTGTCTTGACTATTTTTGAGTTGAAACAAAGCTAATTTTCAAGTTGAGTTAACTCACATTTTTAAGGCAGCAGGTGAACTTACATTTCTAAGTTTAACCAGCTGAAAATGTTTTACAGTGTACAAATCACTGTGAATTGTGAAGGGTACCTTTATTATTTCATTTTGGCAAGACAATTGCCAAGAGAATTATCCTTAAGAGATGGAACTCCGTCTCTGTTCCCAGTATCAGTAATTGGCTCTCTGAGGTGGTGTCCTTCCTTCAGCTACAGTGAATAGTTTTTCTTAGAAGTAGTGGTCTTTCAAAATCAGAGATGCCCAAACCAGGGCCCCTGGGCCACAGTTGGCCAGTGATGACCTTTGATTTGGACCACCATGCCATATCACAAGATCCTTGAACACTTATCCAAGAGTGAATGTGTGGTGTATATCCCTTATTGTGCATATACTTCATTTTCTTTGTTCATAGTGTATCACTGAAGTGTAACTTCGGCAATTTTCAAAATGCTTTGTATTATTACAATGTCTGTAGTATATGTAAATTAACTATGTTTACTCAATTGTGTTACCTGGAACAAGAAATTCATGTTTATTTATCAGCAAAAGTAATTGGCAATGACCGTAATTTTAGCTTAATTTTTCTACAGTGGAAGGAAGTGGAGACGCGTTGTCCGTCTATGGTTCATATCTATGGTTCTTGTGGTTCATATCAATACCCCAGACCACCCTTTTTAGGCAGGCTTGGACACGGTTCTTGAGTGCTCACCCGAGTTTGGAAAGCAGGGTTCACATCATCCGAACGAACCGAACTCTGACGTCAATCGAACCCGGGTGCGCACCAAAAGTGCTAGTGTGAAAGCACCCTAAGTGTCACCAAATAGGCACATACTGTGATATACCTTGTAGACTCTTGGCACTGGCATAGTCCATGCTCCAGCTAACCAGAGCCATAGTGAGACCCAAAAGAACCAAGAAGATCCAGTCCTCCCCCAGCTTTGTCACAATATACCTCTGGATTCGGGCTAAACAGTCTGCAAAACAAACACATTCTAATGACTATTCACACTAGACATTGCATTTTATCTGCACTTTAGAACAGTGCATGTGATTTTTAGTTTTCTTCAATCACTCACCCTGGCATTTGGAATAGGGCCGTGGCTTCTTTATAGACGAGGAGGGGCTTAAACCTGGTGTCATGGGCCCCACATCCAGGTTGGCATGATGTGCTCGGCCATGGCCTCTCCTGGTTGCCTTGGCATTGCTGGCATGCCTCTTCCGTTGCCTTTCAGTCAACAGACGTGTGGCCTCCCGTCTGGCAACATTACCCAGCTGCTCCCGATATTCCCCATACAGCTGAAAGAGACAGAACGCGGTTTTCTAACAAGAACAGAAATAACAACATGACACCTACATTGATCAGCAAAGTGAAGAAAATGGAGGTAAAATCTGCTGTTACTGCAGTGAAAATGCAAAACAGAGTATGTGTAAATATTCTTGATGATGTAGATAATTGCAATTCAGTAGTGAGAAATCCTTTGACGTCCTGATTTCACGTAAATTTCAGAGTTCAGAGTGCTCAATGGTTCAGTGTGATTGCGTGCATGTGAATACTTGTGGGAATGTGAAGTGAATCACTGTAAGTGTGTGGTGGTGAGTTACAATCATTTGTATATGTCAGACAGAAATAGTCAGGCTGTCTAACAGGGCAGAATGGAAAAAGCGCTCCCCCGAGATACTCTCAATCATACAGTAGACCGACACACACAAGATTCACCTTGAAAATCAAGCCCTCAAACTGCAAAGTATATTGCACGAACCAAAAAAAAGCCAAACACCCCAAAAGAAAGAAAGAACAGATTAAAGTCGCCATGAACCGGAAACTGCGTTCAACTTTTCTTTCCTATTGTGATGTATATCCGTGTGGCATACTGAACGAGAAAAAATATAGTACGAGACTTGATTTTTTCCATCAGAAATGGACTGGAACATAGAAAACGTTGCAAACTAAATGGAGGCCATATATAAAAAAATAATGGTCAATTCTGATTTCTTACTACACAAGTATACAAATGCAAAAATAATGAGATGTCCATCAGGATAGACAATACTCTGGCTATTGGCCAGTAAAGGAGGAAGTGATCCACAAAGAGATTCTTCACCTTCCTTCCATTACACCTAATACACACGCCTACATACACACATTTTCGAGCAGCACAGACCCCACATGGTGCGAGACTGAAGGGATCAGATTCAGCCACCTCATGCCCACTCAAAAACAAGAAATGCTCAATGTATACAGTATGTATGACTCAAAATATTCAGTGTTTGTATTTGATGTATTTAGTTCAATATGTAAAGTGTGAAATAAATATATAAATAAATAAAAGCATGCTAGAATTAAAATAAGATAAAATGACATCATGAATGGCCAACAAATTTGGGGGATTTAATTATTAGCTTTATCAGTCAGCGAAACATTTATATTATCATTAAGACCTAATCACTAAATTATATAAATAAGTTACATTTAAAATACAGTGTTCCAAATGCAAAACCCAAGAACAAATTCTGAACTTTTCTGGAAGTTGTGATAAGACAGCAAAATGTAGGCCAAAATTTACACTGCCATTCAAAAGTTTGGGATCGGTAAGATTTTTATGTTTGTAAAATTAGTCTCTTATGCTACATTAATTTGATTACACATACAGTAAAAACAGTAATATTGTGAAATATTATTACAATTTAAAATAACTGTGTTTTCTCTTTTAATACATTTTAAAACAGAATTTATTCCTGTGATGGTAAAGCTGAATTTTCAGCATCATTATTCCAGTCTTCAGTGTCACATGATCCTTCAGAAATCATTCTAATATGCTGATTTGCTGTTCAAGAATCATTTATTATTATTACCAATGTTAAAAACAGTTGTGTACATTTTTTTTTTTCAGGATTATCTGATGAATAGAAAGTTCAAAAGAACAGCATTTATTTGAAATAGAATATTTTGTAACATTATAAATGTATTTATTGTTACTTTTGATCAATTTAATGCATACTTGCTGAATAAAAGTATTCATTTCTTTAAAAAAAAAAAATCTTACTGACCCCAAACTTTTCATATAAATAATATAAACTGTTCATATAAACGGTTTCATATAAATGCTGTTCTTTTGAACTTTCTGTTCATCAAAAAAACCTGAAAAAAAAAAAAAAAAAAAAATGTACACAACTGTTTTCAATATTGATAATAATCAGAAATGTTTCTAGAGCATCAAATCGGCATATTAGAATGATTTCTGAAGGATCATGTGACTCTGAAGACTGGAGTAATGATGCTGAAAATTCAGCTTTGACATCACAGAAAAAAAAATTACATTTCATAATATATTCAAATAGAAAACAGTGATTTTAAATTGTAATACTTCACAATATTACTGTTTTTTTTAAGTCAAATAATGAGAATAAGAGACTTATTTTAAAAACATTTTAAAAAATCGTACCGATCCCAAACGTTTGAACGGTAGTGTATATTAATTTCAACTCAACTAATTTCAGCACACAAATTAAAATCATTCTCTTTTACTAACAATTGACAGTGATTAAAAAAAATCTAATTATTAACATTGTTATATAGTAAACCAGTAGTCAGTACATTCAATGTTAATGGCAGGGTAAAACAAGGATATTAATAACTAAGGACATATTAATTACTAATGGTATGAACATATAATTAAATAAGTACATTAAATAATGATCTGTTAAGTGTATGTATGCGTGTATGTATGTATGTGTGTGTATATATATATATATGTGTGTGTGTGTGTGCGTGTGTGTTTATTAAAGTAAATGTCATCTTAATTATTAATAAGTAATTACTGAAAGTAATACTAATTAGTAATAATAAGAATTAAGCTTTCTTGTTCACTTTCATTCTTATTAGTAATACTTTCAAAATGTGCTCTATGACATGCATCCATAATAGAGACTAATGCAAACCCACCTCTTGTGTAGCTGCAGTCCTGAACATACTGTATAGAGATTTTACATTCTTCCACAGAGCATATCACACTATGAGACATCCAGCTATACAGCAGCATTTATACACTACACTTGAATTCACACACACACACACACACACCCTCGAACAACCGATGATTTTAACAAAAACCCTGAGAGTGAAAAAACCTGACAGAATAAGTATGCTGAACAAAATATTTTACAAACTTTGTCTTTTAATTCCTCTCTCATCCATTACATTACCGTGATAAGATACTAGAGTTTGCGTCATATATTGAGAAGACCCAAGGCTGACTCTATCATTGCCTCTTCAATTTTCTGAAATCAGTACACTGATACAGGATGACAGCGTGCGAGAGACTGTCCCGCAACAGAAAAACATTTACTTTAGGACAACATATTCTCTCTCACTCTCTTTCTCTCTCAAACACCTGTTTTCCTCATTCCTCTAACTGATTTTCACAGTGAAGGCTTAACTTTACAACCGTGGCCTAAAACTCATTGGGCCTGACAAAACTCACAGCTCAGTTCTGAAAGATCAGACGGTGTCTTCGCCAAACAACTGAAATCAATGAAACTATTTGAATTTAACCACATAATAGGATTCGAGACCAAAAAAACCCCCCCAAAAACAAGAGAGAGGAACAAAGACAGGAAGACAGACAGAGCAGAGAGAGTGAAAGTTGCTAACAGACGTAAGCATTGAAGGACAAAGTGACTTTGAGAGTTAATTAAAACACAGTTATGCTGGTCAGTGTGTGTATAAGTGTGTGTGTAAGTATAATAATACAATCTGATCCATTCACTGACAGACTGATCAGGAGATCAAGACAGACTGGTCATATCTTTCTCTAAATAATAATTAACACAAACACACACATAGGCACTGATTTACGTTTCTGGCGGTGGAAGCCCACACTTCATACCCAAACCCATCCCCCCCCCCACCCACGCAATGAGAAACCCACGTACGTCTTCTATTTTTTTGTATTGGAAATTTTCAAATGTGCAAATACATTACCAACCAAATACAGCCAAATACTCAAAAACGTGCTCCCTTAATAATCACTAAAAAGCTGGCACTCATCTCAGTTAATCACAATCTCAGAAAGTTCCGTTATAATCAATAAAGTTGTCTACACTGCACAATAAATCTCTTACTTACATTATGTCTACACTTTGTCTGCGAAAATGCAGAACTCAGCTCTGGAAAAACGCGGCAAATGGATTCTGACTAAATTAAACACCTCTTGGTGTTTGTGATTGGCTACATTGCTCACCACTGCAAAAGCACATTGTAAAAAGAAACATTTGATGTTCTCCAGCAGATTGCAAGCACAAATACGCACTGGAAAGTTTGTCAAATCAGTTTCGGCAATATGATATTATTATAGTATCAACTGAATCAATTTCTTGATTGGTTAAAATGTCTTTCCGCGTCCACAGGATCGGCGCCAATGCAAACACACATAAACTTAATAACACATATTATTGGTATATTAATAGAATTACATTCATATTAATTAGTAATAAGGTTAATTACTATAATTTAATGTTTATATATTTAAATTTGGTATTAGTTAACATAATGAGCAACTGAACTTATACATATTAGGGGTGTAACAATATATTGTGTCACAATATTTTTCAATATAAAAATGCAACAATATGTATTGTGTATAGTTCACCCAAAATGAAATTACTGTGTAAGAAAAAATTCAGTTTACAGAGTTTTACTACATTAAACTACTGTATATAATGTATAATATAATGTATAATAATGCAATGGGCGAATATTTGTGGGTCCTGAAAATACCAAATGTCTTCTGTTACCAGTAAAAAGTGGCCTACATTATTTTAAATATATCTGGTCAGTGACAGAGTGCAAACATATTCATCTAAAATAAATCTTTGTTTCAGCGTTAGAATCATGAATATTTTTATTCTGGTGTCACCATTGTCCTGTGCATTGGGTTACCAGCACCAAGTCCAATATTCATTTCCACCCCCAATGTAATACCAGATTTAGCATTTTAATCAAGTTAATTTTTTGTTAACCTTTTACCATATGTCTTGGGGTTTTGCAAAAATATCGTATCGTGAGTTTAGTATTGTGATATTATCGAATCGTGATGAGGGTGTCGTTACACCCCTAATACATACACATATGGTAGCACTTTACAATAAGGTTCATTAGTTAAACATTAGTTAATGCATTAACTAACATGAACTAACCATGAGTAATACATTTGTTACTGTATTTACTAATCTTCGTTAACGTTAGTTAATTAAAATACAGTTGTTCATTGTTAGTTCACAGTGCATTAACTAATGTTAACAAGATTTTAATAATGTATTAGTAAATGTTGAAATTAACATTAACAAAGATTAATAAATGCTGTAGAAGTGCAGTTCATTATTAGTTCACGTTAACTAACGTAGTTAACTAATGTTAACTAATGAACCTTATTGTAAAGTGTTACCACATATATATACACATATGTATTGCTGTTTTTTTCTTTAAGCAGAAACTTCAACTGAAACTTCCAAGAAAAACACAACAAAAAAAGTAATTTAACTGTGACACTGCTAGAATATAGATTAACCCTCATCCCAAGTTTCCATTTAAGAGATAGGAAATAGAACATTATCAACATCCATTAGTCCCTGTTAATGAAATACCATACAGTATTTGGTAACAAATATTTTGGTACCAAAATGTTTACGCCGAGAAAAAGTTAAAAGAAATATAATAATGTTTAACCTCACCAGAATCTGATCAAAATTCAGAACAGTCTCAAAAGTGTTGATGGGCTCCCTTATCATCTTGCTCTTTTTCCTGTCAGTATGTTCCTATCTTCCTTTTATTTCGTCTGCTATGTACCTCGGTTCCTCCTTTCCTTCTCCTTTTCACCTTCACAAAATATTCAAATATTAGTAACTGTATCTGCCTTATAGGAGGTGTCCTGTAGGTTAACACACAAGTAAACCACATTACCCATAATGCAGAGCACATTCATTTACAGACTGTGGTTGACAGTGGGCTGTCAGCAGCTGTTAATTCACAGGACTGTGGTTTCCTAATCCTGTCTGACGGTCAGTCCACTGCAGGTATCTGGATGTGGAAGCGTTTTCTGCGTCATTTCATTTGTTGTCATCTGTGCTTAAGCTGAATTCAGTTAAACCTGCATTAATAGTGTTGATTGATGTGTGCGGTTTTATGCTGCTCATCAAAGTGACATCCCCAGCATTGCCTTTCACCTCTACACTGTCCTTTCATTAACATGGACTGCTCTAATCTAACTGGGCGATTTAAGATGTAAAGTTTTGCCAGTCCCTCTGGAAACAAATTCATGTTTACAAGGTACTGGGTTCAGATTATAAGTGCTTTTGATGAAGAAATAATGACTGAATTTGCCAAAACTTGTCAGGTTACCAGCCAAGGTACTGAATCAGAAAGATATTAGAAGAAAAAAAATTGCACAGAATTGCATATTTGGATTTGTCATTAAAATAATCAGTTTTATTACTTTTGGACAGTTAGAAATTCTGATTATGAACTTACACACATTCAGGCACATCTATTTGTGTGTGTTTTCTGTAAAGCAGACAGTACTGTGCAAGTTTAAGACGGCCTATCAACAAGTTACCCACCCTTAAAAACAGCACATAAAAAAGTGGACAAAACTTTATGTCGATGGTCAAAAATCTGGCTATGCAAGCCTATATTATTCTGAACAGTAGTGTTGTCACGATACTGGATTGTCCAACTTCGATACGATATCTTGAAAAACAGATATTTGATACCACGGGGAAAACTGCCATATATACCACCATACAGAAAAGTTATCATATCATAATTTTTAAATAATATGGGTAATTTTGTAACACAGGGAGGCTTTATTTGAATTGTTGAACTACATTTACAAAAAAAGACAGGTAAACCGTCAGTAAAAAAATAAGAACAAATAAACAAACTGCAAACAATAGCACAAATAAATACACTAGAATAAAAAGACAAATGAAATAGACATGGCTTTTTTTTTTTCTTTTTTTTTTTCCAGGTGGGTCTACCATTAGAATTCAGGTAAAAAAAAAAATACTACAGAAATTAAAGTAATCAAATGTAAAATAACACTAGATAGTTTTCATTGTAAAATTAAATACAGATTAATGTTTACAATTAAAGTTACAAAAGTTATTCAGTCATGAGCAGCGAGTGATTCTGTCTTTTGTTCTTTGATTAAGAGGACAGATGGCAGCAGGTTTATTAGGCTGCTGTCACTTTAAGAGCTTGTGCAAGGATCCAATATAGTTATACAACATGTGTTTTCTCTCAACTATTTGCGTTCCAAAACTGACTGTATTCACCTGAATACTCGGCACGATGGGTATTTTGTATTTGACCGTTTAAGCGCAATAACTAAGCCACAAAAAAATAAGTAAATTTGGTACTCGCAAGCTGTTTTTAGAGTGCCACTTATACAGATCAGTGGTGCGCCAGCTTTTGGTGTGAGCTTGAAACCTGCGGGAATAACAAAAATTATGCGCAATACAAGCACTACTTAACCGGAACGAATGAGACGAGTGAGTGAGAGGAGGCAGGTGTGTGTCAATTCGCCTTCATAAGGGAGAGTGAGAACGCGCAGCTGGTATTGGTATATCGATACTGCAGAAAAGGAGTATTGGAACCATTTCAGATATTTCAGGATCGATACATTTCGAAATATCGATATTTTGACAACAAGAAATTAAGCTTTTCATGTGTATTTTCACACAACATGTCCCTTTTTAGAAAGTATTTGAACTACTGCTCAGTTAAGCGTTTATTAATTATCAACAATTAAAAAGTGCTACCAAGAAAAAGAGTTCACAAAACCTTAAGCAAAAGAAGTTGGTTAAAAAACTTGTTTGGATTTAGATATTGCACAAGTCTGTAGCCTGCAATTCTCAGAACCTCGGGAATATGCTAATTCATCATCAAAACATTATTATTTGCATTTCTGCCCAATAATGAAGTGAAAGTTCAAACACAACAACCCTTTTATCTCCTGCACACTTCCTCTACTCTCACCATTTCACTCTCAGTCTGTTCATTGCTGTCATTCAGCAGTCAGACTCCCAGAGGCCTCTGTGCTAAAGAAGAGGTCATCAGCAGCTGTGTGACCTGGAAGTGAAATCACATAACTGTGACCATTAAAAACAACACGTAGTGCTGTTAACATTAGTACTATAAGCAAACACTGCTGTAAACGAATACACCAATCATCTAAGAACATTAGTTCATACAAGCATTAGTTTTTCCATCGTAATGGAAACTTTCCATTCACTACTTCTCTTTTACGCCAAGCAAATTATATTTTCCATCCTCCAACTCTAAACCTGACCCTCACAGAAACTGTTCAGTACAGAGCCCCTAAAGGGACATGGTGATGGTGGAAAAAAAGAGATGGGAGGAAAATTATATTTCACTCCTTTTGCATTCTCTTGCTAAACTTTTGCGTTCACTTTTGTGATGGAAATGAGGTAGGAGGAAAAGTTATATTTCAGTTTATCAGTGAAATGCAACAGTTTTGCGAGAGAATGCAAATGTTCTCGGAAACGCAATAGTTTTGTGAGAGAATACAAATGTTTTACAAGACGCCGCAAAGTTTCTGAGGAGAACACAATACTTTAGTGTGAAAACGCAAAAGGTTTTCAGAAGAATGAAACTGTTTTGTGAGCGAACGCAAAGTTTCTCAGGGAAACGCAATAATTTCGCAAGAAAACAAATGTTTTTTTACGAGATACCGCAAAGTTTCTCAAGCAAATGCAAATGTTTTGCGAGAGTAGGGGACTGTTTTGCAAGTGAACGCAAAGTTTCTCAGGGAAACGCAAAATGTTTTGCAAGAGAAGGGGACTGTTTTGCGAGTGAACGCAAAGTTTCTCAAGGAAACGCAAATGTTTTACGAGAGAAGGGACTGTTTTGCAAGTGAACGCAAAGTTTCTCAGGGAAACGCAAAATGTTTTGCAAGAGAAGGGGACTGTTTTGTGAGTGAACGCAAAGTTTCTCAGGGAAACGCGATAGTTTTGCGAGAGAAGGGGACTGTTTTGTGAGTAAACGCAAAGTTTCCCAGGGAAACGCAAAGGGACTGTTTTGCGAGTGCACGCAAAGTTTCTCAAGGAAACGCGACAGTTTTGCGAGAGAGGGGACTGTTTTGTGAGCGATTGCAAAGTTTCTCAGGGAAACGCGACAGTTTTGCAAGAAGGGACTGTTTTGCAAGTGAACGCAAAGTTTCTCAGGGAAACGCAAAGGTTTTGAGGGAGAATGCGACTGTTTTGCGAGCGAACGCAAAGTTTCTCAAGGAAACGCAAATGTTTTACGAGAGAAGGGACTGTTTTGCAAGTGAACGCAAAGTTTCTCAGGGAAACGCAAATGTTTTGCGAGAGTAGGGGACTGTTTTGCGAGTGAACGCAAAGTTTCAAGGAAACTCAACAGTTTTGCGAGAGAAGGGGACTGTTTTGCGAGTAAACGCAAAGTTTCTCAGGGAAACGCAAATGTTTTGCAAGAAGGGACTGTTTTGCGAGTGAACGCAAAGTTTCTCAAAAGAAACAATAGTTTTGCGAGAGAGGGGACTGTTTTGTGAGTGAACGCAAAGTTTCTCAGGGAAACGTAAATGTTTTGTGAGAGAAGAGGACTGTTTTGCGAATAAACGCAAAGTTTCTTAGGAAAACACGATAGTTTTACGAGAGAAGGGACTGTTTTGCGAGTGAACGCAAAGTTTCTCAGGGAAACGCAAATGTTTTGAGGGAGAATGTGACTGTTTTGCGAGCGAACGCAAAGTTTCTCAAGGAAACGCAAATGTTTTACGAGAGAAGGGACTGTTTTGCAAGTGAACGCAAAGTTTCTCAGGGAAACGCAAATGTTTTGCGAGAGTAGGGGACTGTTTTGCGAGTGAACGCAAAGTTTCAAGGAAACTCAACAGTTTTGCGAGAGAGGGGACTGTTTTGTGAGTGAACGCAAAGTTTCTCAGGGAAACGCAAATGTTTTGCGAGAGAAGGGGACTGTTTTGCGAATAAACGCAAAGTTTCTTAGGAAAACACGATAGTTTTACGAGAGAAGGGGACTGTTTTGCGAGTAAACGCAAAGTTTCTCAGGGAAACGCAAATGTTTTGCAAGAGAAGGGGACTGTTTTGCGAGTAAATGCAAAATTTCTCAAGGAAACAATAGTTTTGCGAGAGAAGGGGACTGTTTTGCAAGTGAATGCAAAGTTTCTCAGGGAAACGCAGTAGATTTGCAAGAGAACACAAATGTTTTTCGAGAGAGTGGGGTTTTTTCGAGTTTCTGGAGGAACACAACACTTTAGTGAGAAAACGCAAAAGTTTTGCAAGAGAATGCAAAGTTTCTCAGGGAAATGTAACAGTTTTGAAATATAGCTTTTCCTCCCACCTCATTTCCTTCACAAAATTGAATGTAAAAGCTTAGCGAGTGAACGCAAAGATTCTCGGGTTAACACAAACGCTAAAGTATTGAAATAATTTTCCTTCAATCTCAAATTTCTTTTCCATCACAATTTCCCTTTAGTTGCTCAGTAGTTCTTAATTTTTACATAAAAAAATGAAAACTCTGTCATAATTTACTCACCCATTTGTTCCAAACCTGTATCTGAAAAGTGTTTTCCACATAATGAACATAATGGGGACGGTGGGGTCCAATGTCTTTTCTGTTCTACAGAAGAAAGACATACAGATTTGCAACGACATTAGGACGAGTAAAGAATAATAGAATTTTCATTTTGGGTGAACTATCCCTTCATTCCCTAATTAAAGAGATAGTTAACCCAAAAACTTTAAATTCTGTCATTATTTACTCATGTTTCAAAACTGTGTGACTTTCTTTCTTTCTTTCTTTCTTTCTTTCTCTTTCTTTCTTTCTTTCTTTCTTTCTTTTTCTTTCTTTCTGTAGAAATGTCTTAATCTTTTTTGTCCATACAATGTAAGTCAATACAATGGTAACCAAAACTGTTTGGTTACCAACATTCTTAAAAATATCTTCTTTTGTGTTCTGCATGAGAAATAAAACATACAGTTTTGGAATGGCATGAGCAGAATTTTTTTTTTTTTTTAGGAATTATCCCTTAGAGTTGGCAAAATCCGACTACACACACACTTGTAATTTCTTGGGTGGAAAAAATACTCTTCCAGCAGCAACATAGTAATAGCATATTAAATCTGATTATACAGAGGTAAACATTCACATAAAGCCTATGAATAGGTCTACTGATCAAGTTTTTCTCTGACTGGATCATCTTCCCTACAGGAATCTCCTGCGTGTGTGAAACAGACAGAAAGGGGACGGCAGGGGCAGTAATGCGTTTATGCGTAAAATTTACAGAGGTTAAAAAAAGCTCTCGGCTCTGGCGATCTTCCCATATTGTACGGCAGAAGAGGAAAATCGATGTGGGAACTCACGAGCGAGAGAAGAGAGGAAGACAGGTGGAGAAATGGAAGGTTGAGGGGAGGGTTGTGTGTGGGAACTTAATGACTTGTGACAGTGCAAAACTGACAGCTAAAGAATTGACACTCTTTCGCCCCCTCGTCTTACTTTCTCACACACCAAATTTACGACTATTCTCTCGCCCTTGCTTTTAACACTTGACCTTTTGTGTTCAATCTATTTCCTTTTACTTTAATACAACCTTTAGGCCTTCCTAATAAGCTGTCCAATGGAACCAAACTCTAACAAACAGCTTAATGCACCTGACCAGCTGACTATACGTTCCTCTTGACTGTATAGCAGCCACCAAGAGCAGCTCAACGGAGAGGGCAAGGCGTATATTTAACCTGCATGCTCAGGTTTCTGCTAGCATATAGCAGCAGAGATGTACTGCGTAGGTTAGCACGAATACGCACAAATCACGAGGTTTGGTCCACATATCTGCTTAGTTAAGCAAGTCTACGACATTGCAAATAAGCCTCAAGGGCATTCGAGATATTTTACAGAATCTTCAGAAACCTGAGACCTTTTCCCACCCCAAATGACCTGTAGAAATCCAGTGAACAGATTTTGGACAGAATATGTTCCAACTGGAAGCTGCCTAAAGTAATCATAAAATTGCAGAGAAGCATTAAAAAGGCAAAAAGGTGGAAAGTAGAACACACAAGCATGGCTCTCTGCCAATAAACATCTGATAAGGAAGCACAAATCCACAGTATTGACGCTAATGGAAGTTTACGAGACACATTGCCTTTAATCAGCAGGGTGTTGACACAGGTTACGACAATTCTCATACCTATTCATGAGTTGTGCTAGAACAGCCCAGTGAGCTCCATGTGTGTGTCGCCACTAAGAATAGAATGGAAAATCAATTAAAGCCGAGGCTAGTGAAGTGAAAGACTTTGAGACCCATTATTTAAAGAGTCATATTTTGGGCAGACAAGCGTTTCTAGGTTAGAACAGACCAGCCTGACCACGACAAACCTCAGCAAGCCACCCACCAACAGCAAGACAGCGAAACGCCTTGGCGTAAGACAACAAAACAACGGGAGAGAGAAAGAGGCACAGAAAGACAGTGACTGACCAGGGTTTGCTGGTATCTCAGAGCTTTCCTTTGCGACGCATCGGCAGCCATCGACACGCTCGCACTGAGCCAAAAATAAACACACACAGTCTCACTCCTGTGTTACAGCATATGAAACACATACACTGACCGACTCTTACCCGTTTATTCAGTTACACACACACACCACCCTGCTCAAAGCGCGAGATACACACGCTGTCTCACTCTTATGTTACAGGACCTGCAACACACACATGCAAGAAAAATGCTGAGACGTGTGATTCTTCAATTAGATACTCTGGAACACTAATGCACACCATCCTCAAACTGTCAAAGTGTCGGCCTACCTGTAAAACACTGCACCGACAGCACACATGAAGGTGCAGAGAACGCAAACACATCACAAACAAGCAGACAATCATAACTCTTACAAAACTTTACCATGGTAACCATAGTTTCTGTCTAATACTTGGTTTTAGTAAATTTGGTATTAGCTAGAACTGCATTTAGGGAAACTAGTAGCACAAAGTCAGGGTTCTCAATCATTTTGAGCTATAAGTTTCCATAACTTTTTCAATCCTACAATATGGGATAAGGATTTTAAAAATTGTTTTACAGAGATTGAAATCACTTCACAGTCAAGCATATTTAGAAATCAGACTGAAATGTCCATGAAGTTGTAATATTTTTTAATGTTTTAAACAGACCGATTGGGAGAAATAATATGGACATTTACATGACTTTTCTTTGACCCTTTAAGATTATATTAATTAAATTATAAATTCCCCGATATTTCCAAGACCACGGGAAACCTAAACGCACTACAAACAGATAAAAGTTTTGCTTTGGATAAAAGTTTGTTAAATGCATAAAAATTACCTGAATGACAGAAAAGTTTCAAAGTTTCAATGATTTCATTCTTAGATTGAATTAATCTTCATTACTTTTCCAGTGCTGTAAATCTAGAATTGGTAAATATTGGTAAATATTGTATTTATTTTTAAAACAGGCCAGGAAATCACAATTTTAGAATTTCATTTTTTTTTTTTTTTTTTTTTTTTTTACCTAACGTGTTCAATAACCATGGAAACCTTGTCAAATGTATACCTTAAATACACCATAATTATCATAAAAATATCAAAATTATTGTGGAAGCTTCTTATGTTCGGGGAGCTTCTTATATTCTGGGCTCCCACACTTTCTCAGCACTGGATTTATGATTTTTTCAGTGGTGTGTAAAATAAATAACTAAATAAAGAGAGATTAAATATAAAATAATATGGACATTTACTTTTGAAATTTTAAGACTGTATTAATTTAATTCATTATGATTCATTCCTCGATATTTCCAAGACCATGGGAAACCTAAACCTAAAATATATTCTTTAAATCCACTATAAATGGATAAAAGTTTTGCTTTGGATAAAAGTTTGTCAAATTCATAAAAAAAGACCCAAATGACAGAAAAGTTTCAAAGTTTCAATGATTTTATTCTTAGATTTTATTTCCGTTACTTTTCCAGTGCTGTAAACCACACACTTTTGAAATTCCCCAATTACCCAGTCTTGGAAAACCTGGAAATATTAGGGATTTTTTAAATAGTTTTACAATGTTAATAACTCACAACTGCAGTATTCTGGAGGAATCTACGGTTACCATGGTAAATTCTTGTTAGGGAACAATCAATTTTATCTACACAAACACATTCTGTGGTCAATAGTAAACATATAATCCAAATCCTAGAATAAACACTTTCAGGATACAGGAAATAGATGAAAAAGAAGGATCAATCAAAGAGGGCAAGAGAAAAAACAGATAAAAATCACTATAAAGACAGATAAGTGGATGAGTAACATCAGTGAGAGAAAAACAGCAAGACTCAAACAGAGAGCTGGTGAAGAGAGTGATTGAAACAGATGAGCGCAAATAAGAGTACTTGTGTTAAACAGATAATGCAAATCCAGATCTGCTTGTCTTTTATTAGCCGCGACACACGGCTAATCGCACGCCTCATCTCACATTAGCGACATCCCCGCTCTCAGCCGTTACTAGCGGCAACATGCCTCCCCATCTATCTGCAGGCCTGAACCCCTCCCAACTGGATTTCCGTTTTGCTTCTACCTCTTCTTGTTTTCGTTCCTTCTGGCAAGCATGGGTGTTTTTTGACAGGACACCACCCTCTCGGGGGCACCCGTGTAACATGATGAGTGAGTATGCGTTTTGGAAGGCGGTAGGGGGGAGCAACGTGACTCAATACAAGAGCATTTAATTCAGCAGCGAGGAAACTCAGATGCCCCGCACAGACTTAAAATACAACACACTCTTGCTGTGATTCACCAACGACTCTGATTAACAAGCTGACGAATATGTAAACTCTCTGCCAACTCCCTCGACATTCTGGATGGCTTCTAGAGACTGAAATGTTTACAGACAATACCCCAGGGCAGGGGTTCCCAAACTTTTATGTCAGCCAAACTCTTTAGATGTAAAATATTTACTATATTTAAAATATTTACTATATATATTGAATATTTAAGGACACATCCGCATGTTCATGGTTCTCTCTGATGTTGGTTAATGGTCACATGACATGCAAGTAAACAGATAAAATATTTAATCTCTTTTTTAGCAAGCTTTTTATTTTGATTGCTTTTATTTTTAAATTATTTATATATGGGCTGCATGTATATATGGCATATTATTAGTAGTATTTTTTTTAACTTAATGGAACTTTACATAGTATTCTTTTAATATTATTTTATTATTTTAAAGAACATTTGTAATTTACAACAGAAATATTTGACAATTATAATAACTGTATTTTACACTGCACGTGACAATACTAATATTTATGTCTTGAATTCTTCGCTTTCAAACATTCAAATCCTAAAGCTTTTATTTTGGTGGAATACTAGTGAAATGCTGTAAACTTCTATCTACAGAAATGTTGGAAATTATGCAAAAGTATAAAGTGAACCCAAAATGCACGTTAAACTTACTGCACATACAGAGATAGAGAGTTGGTGAGAAAAATATTTAAAAATGTTTTTATTTCAGCTAGTTGCCAAAGCAACATTTCTCATTTTCATTTAGTTTAAAGGGGACCTATAATGCTCCTTTTCACAAGATGTAATATTAGTTTCTGGTGTCCCCAGAATGTGTCTGTGAAGTTTCAGCTCAAAATACCCCACAGATCATTTATTATAGCTTGTCAAATTTGCCACTATTTTGGTGTGATCAAAAACACGCCTTTTTGTCTGTCCCTTTTAATGCAAATGAGCTGCTGCTCCCGGCCCCCTTTCCAGAAGAGGGCAGAGCTTTAACAGCTCACGCTTCAGTTGCTCAACAACAACAACAAAGCTGGAGAATCTCACACAGCCAAACTGAGGATTGTCAGTAACGGTGTTCAGCCTTACATTGTTCAAACCGGAGTCAGACACTGATGTAGAGACTCGGAAAGAAGTCTGGACATTTCTGAATGGTTAGTGGATAAATTTATGTAGTTGCTGTGGAGTTGATTCAATTTTGATCTTTTGTGCTAAACCGGTATAACCACCAATATACATAGCGTACCTGTTTGTCAAACAGAGCCATACACACCAGGCTATCATTTATGATTGCTATAAAATGCTGTGAATGGTCTAATATTTTTTCAAAAATATCGCTTGGACAGAAATGCTTCTTTTTTTAGCAATCGAGCTTGCCAGGGTCAACTTGCAGGCCATCCAAGCTAACGAGACTCTAAATAGTGTTCTGTGCTCGTCTGTGCAGCCAACGACAGAACAATTAGCATGCTTTGCTCGAACTTTTTCCATGGCCTTAGAACTGGTACACGGTTTTCTCTTGTGAAAACAAAATGATGGCACCATGGGTGAAAACGTGCAGATTAAGGGGCGATAATAAGATCCCGTTCCTACATCACAAGGGGAGCGAAATCTGAGCGGCTATTCTTTTCACATGCTTGCAGAGAAAGGCTTGCCAAAACAAAGTTATTGGGTTCAGTCCATCCCTTCTTCATATCATCGTTTTATGAAATTTAAATAAGGAGACCGAGCTGTAGCGTTAGGGGCGGTGCCATGCTCGGTGCGTCAGGCGGGGCCGTGCTCGGGGGCTCCAGTGCGTCATCGAACCCCCGTTTTAGCTCCGCCCAAAAAATCCTGAACAGAGAATTGGTGAAAAACTGTTTAACGCTCTAACTTCACAATTCAGCACTACACAACTCACAGTCTTTGTAATGTGTTTCAGCAATACATTTGTAACATTTATGTGTTTAGAAACAATTCTCAGAATTGACTTTACAGGGACTTTAAGAGAGCAAGAGAGAATGAGAATAAATAAAGGTGTGCGTTTGTGTGTTGTAAAGTTAAATGGGTGTATGTGCGCATGGGTGGGCGTGGGCGATATGGATGAAAAGAAATGTGATTGGCTAGTTTACTTTAAAAACAGGCTCAAAATGAGTAAACGCTCTCTAAAACAGCTAAATTCGACTGAAATATTTGCAAAAAGGCCTAAAACTATTGAGTAGGGCTGGAGAAATGAAGCCTCTTAAATCTTTGAAGCTTTTCTCTAAATGTTTCGGGAAAGGTTTCAAAGCATCAAGAGTGTCGAAAACAGTGCCATCTTGTGGGAGGTAAAATTTACAGCAGCCATAAACCTGAGTTTGGCAATAAATAAAATGGATCAACAAAAACAATAATTATAATAAAACTAATAATACAAACTGAGTTGTGTGAGGCAAGTAAACTGTACTATTATTTTATTGTTTTTATACTGTTTATATGACAGAACATATGATAATGTAATATAGGCTACAGGCTTATATATTTACAATGTTTAAATAAAACTTCCATATAGTAGTGGTCTTGGTTCAAACATTCTGACATGAAAAGTGAAGCATTCACGTGACTGGAAACAATGTGAGGCTTCGTTTTTCATTAATCACATGTTTCTCTAAAAACAATATGCACATTTTGGGACAAAGCCGCTCAGAGATATAAAAAAAAAAAAAACATGAAGCATCTATCTACACGAGCACATCAGAGTGCAGTTACATTCATCAGATTTTCTAAGTGGGGAACAGGAAAGAGACAGTCGATCAGTCCATTTGTACAGCATTAAATCGTTCTTACCAATGCAACAATTTAGAGGGTGCTAGTTCTGTGCGTGCCCTGAGATAAAATCTTGCAGGCGCCCCTGACTGGGTTGTCCTTTTTTTCATTTTCTGGGTTGGTAGATGCATCGGGGACCTGATTATAGCACTTAAACATGAAAAAAAGTCAGATTTTTATTCAAACAGTATGTCCCCTTTAATTTGATGTACTAAAATGACTAAAACTGAAATAAAAATGACTACAACCAGTGTTGGGTAAGTTACTCTAAAAAAGTAATTAATTACTAGCTACTAATTACATTTTCAACAGTGTAATTACATTACTGTACTAATTACTCTCTCTAAAAAGTATTGGATTACTTATTACTAATTACTTTCTAAATCCCATATCAACCTTAAACAGTTGAACTATACAAGGATAGACACGAAACTGCACTTTTTATTAAAAAATAAATAAATAAATAAATAAAATATATATATATATATATACACACACAATTGCATAAATTATTTTTTAACTGACCAAAGTGTGTAAAGGGAGGTTACATTAAAAACATACATTTTAACATTAGATATTACATTTTGATGTTAAATACACTATTGTTTTATGTAGATTTGTTCTATAGTCTATACGGTATTTAATGCAGTTACATCAGAAGTAACTGTAATTAAATTACATAAATTAAGAGTAATCCCTTACTTTACTTTTTCAAGGGAAAAGTAATTAAATTATAGTAATTAGTTACACCCAATTAATTACACCCAACACTGCTAACAACTAAAAGAAACTAAATAAATGACAAAAACACATCAAAATTACTAAAACTAAAATGAAAAAAGTGTAATACAAAAACTAATTCAAAATATTTTTAAAAAATAATGTGTTTCATACTAAAACACTGCTGTGAGATGCTAAAACACTGCACATTTGTAACACAGTGCCACTCTTCACTCTGATACACGCATTGCAACAGACTATATACTTCTTTAATTAAAGTGCAGCCTTTGAATTGATAATAACCCTAAGTTATATTGCAATTTCAGTTTTATTTCAATCAATTGTGCAGTTATTTACTGATTTTAATGGTAACACTTTAACTAATGTTTAACCAATGAACCTTATTGTAATGTATTAACTAACATGAACTAACCATGAGCAATACATTTGTTACTGTATTTACTAATCTTCGTTAACGTTAGTTAATGAAAATACAGTTGTTCATTGTTTGTTCATGTTAGTTCAAAGTGCATTAACTAATGTTAACAAGATTTTAATAATGTATTAGTAAATGTTGAAATTAACATTAACAAAGATTAATAAATGCTGTATAAGTGGAGTTCATTATTAGTTCATGTTAACTACTAATGTTAACTAATGAACCTTATTGTAAAGTGTTTTAATCATTTTAATTTTACCTTTGGTTTAATTATTAGCTGTTCATCAACTCAAACTCAAAGCCCCATTTGGGAATCTCTGCCCTAGGGGGACGTCCGGGTGAAGCATCCACTGATCTGACAAGCTAAACGGCAAAAAAAAAAAGTGCAGCAAAACCTAGTCTGGACTCATATATGACCCTTTGTGCCTTCAAGTGAATCTGAAATGCATTGTGTAGGTTTTCATTTTTAATATCACAACTGGGCCTGTAAACTGATTTGTCAGGATGTACCTGGAAAAACAGCTAAATAAAGCTTAAAAACAAAGTGATTAAAATAATCCTCCACACATTACATACCATCTGATCCTGGCGGCAAAGACTTCATGGTGTCACGCTAACAGGTCGGGTGGGTAGGTGTTATGGGATAGGCACAATGACGGCCGATCCTGCAGCCACGGCAGGACAGAGAAACCCGAGCGTGCGGATAAAAATGCATCACCACGGAAGCCGAGG
The DNA here is from genome assembly GCF_019924925.1 of Ctenopharyngodon idella. Taxonomy (NCBI): domain Eukaryota; kingdom Metazoa; phylum Chordata; class Actinopteri; order Cypriniformes; family Xenocyprididae; genus Ctenopharyngodon; species Ctenopharyngodon idella. The sequence continues at coordinate 11,322,805 of NC_067235.1, read as the reverse complement.
ACAACTCTGAAAAACAGAGAGGGAGAGGGAGTGCGAGACATCTAATACTAAACAAGTCAATACTTAAATACAGGACATCCAACACGGCTATGACACTTACACACTCATTATAACCAACCAGACAATACAAAGTGTTACTCAAACACAAAACAACTGAAACATTTATACATGCAAATGACCAGTGTTGGGGGTAACGTACTACAAGTAATGTGAATTAAGTAATCAGATTACTTTTTAAGTAACAAGTAACGCATTTTAATTTTTCAAACAAGTAACAAGTTACATTGTTTTGCTATTTACTGACTGACAGATTTGCTGTAGTACTAAGTAACACAATATTGTAATGTATTACTAAAATTAACTTTCCCCAACACTGCAAATGACAGAAAGAAACAACACAAATCAAGTGGCTTTATAACAGTATTTTTTTATTATATGGTCGCTTTTGCATTACAAAAATACAAAAATGACAATTTCTCTATAGTTGATTTAAGCACCCTTCATAGCTGGTTAGTACACATGACAACGGCAGTGAATAAAACATTAGTATCAAGTTTACTAGGCACTCATCTGGCACAGTCAGGCTGGGAGGGACTTAACTGGAATATATAATATGTACCTATGTAGGTTTTAACACTTTCATAGGGGAACTATTTTAAACATGTTACCACAACAAGAACCTGTAGGGCTCAGTGTCACAATTCTGAACACACATTCAAAACTAGGTGAACAAAGCCTGAGAAAAAATACAGTTACCGGAGATATTTAAAATGAACCCAACTTTCCTTTCATTTTAAACCGATTATGGAGAACATACATGTGCTGGCGTTGTTTCAATATAATGACTGCAGCATCAAATACTGCTATACTACTACTAAATAGAAATTTATACACATTTTCTATTTTCACTTGTTTTTCATTTAAAAATAATCATGACTTCTGAAAATTACTTCTAGATTTCATCAAATAGCCAGTAATTTGTTTAAATACTTTTTTTTTAAAATCATGGCACCATTTCAATTATGAAAGTAATCTTTTATAAATTATGTATCTGCACCAATCCTTCATTTTTAAATTTAGGAATTTAATATATTTTAAAATGTACATATGCCCATATTATTCTCCCAGTTCAAAGAAGTTTATCAAGATAAAACCAAACAAAGCAACAGCTGATTGAAAGTGATGAACAGTGTAAATCTACAGAGAACATTTTGGCGGCTAAAACAGTAAATATAAAATAAAACAGTAAAATAAAATAATCATATTGAGTGATAACTAATGCTAAAGGTGACGAGTATGAAACGTAGAAGAGGGTTTGAGGGATGCCATGGCAATGTCAAAAGGTCAAAGGTCATGACCTTTAACCTAAAAGTCATGCCTACTGGATAAGGAAGACGCACACAGAGGGAAAATGGCACACTCAATTTACAGTCTGATTTCCCAGGAGGAATAATGTTGTGTGTACAGAACAGGAAGACTGTGTGTCTAAACACTGGAACCGCTATGACACGAGGTGTGTTGATGAAGTGCAAAAGCTCTCTACTGCCACCTGCAGGTTTTTTCAGTCTTTTTGCATACTTTCAATCTTCATAATGTGCGTTCATTGGCACACAGAATGTTTAAAGTGAAAAGGAATGTGCAAGAGTGAGGGGCAAAAACTGCAGCATATATACAGGCACAATTACAAAACACATCATGAGAATATATAGATTTCATTTTGGCAATACCCCACATGAAGCGCCCTTAGAAAAATGAGCAGAAACACCATTTGGAATGCAACTTCAATCTGGAAGTTTTGGAATAACAGAAATATCTGTAGAATGATCAAGTGTATTGATATGCATCATATTAAAGGTCTGACAATTAACTATTATATGCCAAACAAATGGTGAAATAGTCACTTTGAGTCAGGAAGCCCTATTAAAGTTCAAAAACAGCTGCCATGGTGCAAACAGAATAACTGAATTAAGTTAATTAACATGCCATGCAAAGTACTTACAGAAAACATGTTGATACAATGTATGTAAAGTTGCATTAAGGAAACCGAAGATAAGTAAGAACAGATCTGCTCTGCTCGAATCCACTGAGTGAAATGTAAGGAGGAGTATTGTATGGTACTGGCACAATGTTAATATGCATGTTTATGCAATGCAACTGTCTGTGTGACATGTGGAGGGTGTCATTAAGCTGCTTTGAATGTACCATTGATGGTTTGGCTTTAAATTACAAAAAAATACAGAACAAGAACTACTGAGGGGGAAAAAAACTGTACAATTAAAAAACTATAAAAATAAATCTATGCAAAAAAAAAATAATAATAAAAATAAAAGATTAAAAATCAGTTGGATTTGTTAAAAAAAGAAAAAAATTTATGTTGTGCCAAACTTTATACAACTGCTGAATATAAAAAAAAAACTGAAATATATATAAAAAAAAAAAATCAAATAGATATTTTTTCACATTTTTTTTTTTTTTCACGCAAATGGCATCTTTACTCTTTCCTAATTTCATGGATTAAAAAAAAAGAGAAAGAGCAAGGCAAACAAAGATATGGAGAATGAACTCTTAATATTTTCTAGTGCACACTAGAAGATGAAGTTCTTACGATTAAAAACTGATCTTAGCAAATCCATGGTAAATAGTGTACACACGCATCATAATGAACCTGTCATTGTGCTGAGGAATGTGAAACAGATGACACATGGAATGGGTCTAAGCAGATTTACATGACTCTGTGTTTGTCTTAGAGCGGGAGATGGATGTACACACGTGTGCACTGAGCTCCCGCTACTGCATCAAAATCAGTTCTGAGGACAGTGTGTTCTGCATGCGCTTTGTGCATGGGGAGTGCGTGCACGTGTCTAGTTGCTGGGATAGTACTTAGGGAAGAGGTAGAGGTCTTTACAGAGGGAGCTGGTGAACTCCGACATCTCTTTACAGCGATGATGGGCTGAACCAGGTGCATATCCCTCTCTGCTTTTAATTCGACCGTTCACCTATAGAGAACAGAGTGAACAAAATCCATTTAACCCTATAAAGCCTACTCGAACATATTAAATGAGCACATTTCTAAAGGGATAGTTCACCCAAAAATGAAAATTATCCCATGATTTACCCACCCTCATGACATCCTAGGTGTAAATGACTATCTTCTTTCAGACGAATACAATCGGAGATATATTAAAAAAAATATCCTGACTCTTCCGAACTTTATAATGGTAATGAACGGGGGGCGTTTTAAAACGCATCCATCCATCATAAATGTAATCCACACGGCTCCGGGGTGTTAATAAAGGCCTTTTGAAGTGAAGCGATGGGTTTTTGTAAGAAAAATATACATATTTAAAACTTAACTAGCTAGCTTCTTTAAATAACTAGCTTCTGCCAGATGACTGTATGCATACTACAGCGCAAGTCAACTTGCGCCAAATGAGTAACCCCTGAAGCGATGTATGACACAGAATGTAGGAGTATTGTAAGCTTAAACAAATATGGCTGGACAACAAACTCAAGCTCCTCTTCTCTTATATCGGAATCCTCCGACATTTCTCTTTAAAATTTCTCGTTTTAGACTAATTCATGACCAGTGTTTTGGTTTGCTCTATCCTTTGAGCTTCCGCATTCATCATTGCGTCATGCGTCGGGTCAGGGGTTACTCTTCCACTACAAATCGAGGCGTACGGCAGTCTGCTGAAAGCTAGCTGTTATAGTTAAAGTTTTAAATATGGGTGTTTTTCTTAAAAAACCCATCGCTTCGCTTCAGAAGGCCTTTATTGACACCCGGAGCCGTATGGATTATATTTATGAAGGATGGATGCATTTTTTGGGCTTCAAAACACGCCCCCCATTCACTACCATTATAAAGCTTGGTAGAGCCAGGGTATTCTTAAATATATCTCCGATTGTGTTCGTCTGAAAGAAGATAGTCATATACACATAGGATGGCTTGAGGGTGAGTAAATCAAGTTATAATTTTCAATTATGGTGAACTATCCCTCCCTTAAGGCCTCTAAATTATCAACATGATCAAAACTTATGATAGTTTATACTTTTTTAGTAAGTAAAAGGCCTTGTAGCATAATTCTAAAAATGTCCACCTTCAGGTTGTGGTATACATGTCTTTTAGCTATGAAATCTTTACTGATTTTCATCAAGTAAATATGAGATTAATATTTATATTGTTGGTAATATTTCAAAATGACCACTTATTGGACTAAAGCAATTATCCATGCATCAGTTTTTTTTTTTTTAAATATACTAAAATACTAAAATGTGAATATCAAATATGATACATCAGGCTTTTGAGGAACATATATTTGTACATATTTCAATCATAACTGTATTGCACTGCATAATATGTTTTGCACCCACAATAAAAACTACAGAAGCTTTGATCATAAAACTAAGCATTTAAAAATTATATTACTTAGGCATTATTGGGAGATATCAACTGATCAACTGATATGTATAAATCAAGCAGTCTGCTATACCGCTATAAAGATCTCATTGATTTACATTACAAGCTATCAGAAGTCCATGTTGCTTTTTGCCACATATATATATGCATCTGCACCAAATTGCATATTTTTGCTTATTTTGGGTCTCTGAATAACATTTAAGATGTTTTTGTCCTCCTCATGTATGAGCTTCATATTCTTCTATATCATACTACATGAGACATAAAAGACCGTTAGTGGCATGAAACTTACACACAGAAGCCACTAGCACATGCCGCTGTGCTTAGTGGCACATCTGGCTTTCACTAGCACGTCTGGTTTTCACTTGCATGTGCCAGCGGATAGTGGCACGTGCCACTAAAACTTGGGACATGTGCCAGTGCATAGTGACAAGTGCCGATGGATTGCGTCATGTGCCACTAACAATGTTGAGGAGCATGTCGCCATACGTTGTGGCACCTCCAGTAGTGGCTGACACTTAACTGATGAGTTGATACTTATGTAATTGTGACACCAAAAAAAAAATCCTAAATAAATAGCTTAATTTAATGTTTTTTTTTTTTAAATAAATATATAAAGTATTTACAAATCAGTAATATTTTTAAAACATATAGTCAGTTTGTGGCACATCTGTATTTGAGTGGCATGTGCCACTGAATGTTATGTCATAGGCCTAAGGGGCCATTCACATATCGCATCTTTTGCGTGCTCAAATTCGTTATTTGAAATGTAGGCTCAATGGAAGCGACGCAGTCGCGACACGCATGCAGTGCATTTGCCAGGCACATCGAGATGAAAACATCAAAACTTTTCAAAATGCCGCAAGCGCACCGCAGGTCATGTGACAAGAACCAACCGATCAGCTTTGGCCTTTCCGTAACAAAACATCGAAAGCTCAGTTGAATAGCTGATCATGGCTGTACAGGGTGGTTTTTATATCTCATCTCCATAAATATATCTAGTAGTAAAGCTAATGCAAGGGCTAGAAATCAATTTATCCTTTGCTGAAACTTCCTCATCGTCATGGAGAGTGCAGTTCATGGTTGCACAGCAACGACAGTGCAAGCGCTTTGAAAAGGAGGAGAAAGAGGCGCGGCCGCACTTTCCTTGCGATTTTAGACGTGATATGTGAACGGCCCCTAATAGTGCTACTGTACGTTGTTGATTAAGCAAACGGCCCATTCTAGGAGAAACACAGAATAAATCTGTCATGGGTCACTATGAATAACGCATTAACAGTCGCATCCGTTACTGTAAACCTTTATTTTTGCTTGAAGCTGCGTGCATGCTGGTAGGTGTCAGCATAAGTAAGTGTAACACTGGACAGCGCAAGATAAACCAAAACTTACGACAGTTGAGGAAGATCCACGGTGGTGTATATGTTATTTGTCTGTGAGTTAGATGGTAGCAAAAACAAAAACAAGTAATCAGTGTCTGTTATTGATAAATATAGATATATAGATATATAATATAATATGTGGTTAGTGGTTCTTATCTATATCAAATAATTTTATGGAATTATGTAATAAGAAATAAAACTATTTTGTGAACATGCATTCCTTCTGGAGTTGCCTGAATGTTTTGTATAAGTATTTTATTTGCTGTATTTACATTATAATACACATCCAGTTTAATACAGTATCTCCAGAGCTACATTACTCTGCATTGTGAAGAGCCAGTGTCAAGGTCCAGCACACTTCTGAATGATTGGTGCCAGTTTTCATAAAGCATTTCAGAATGGTAGGTGTCACTTTATAATGGTTTGTGGCATTTTCTCCAATGCTAGTTTACAATTATATGAAATATCTGACTGGTAAGTCTCAATTTGTAATGGCACATACCCCTGCTTGTTGGTACCACTTTAATTAGAACGTTTCGCTTTATTAGTTGTGGCCACCAATCTAAATATCTTTTATAATTCCAATTGACACAGCTGAACTGTCAAACCTATTTAAATAGAAAAAACAATTTGTTGAGTTATCGTGTATTTACAATATGCATTTAAATACTTTGTACAAATTATAAAAAAGAAACTTATAATAAATATAAATACAAATACATACAACAGGCAACATGGGCGATATTATTAATATGGAGAAGCCCAATGGTTGTTAACTCCAGGATGTAATAAACCCTATGTTTGAAAGCAACGTATTATTAATTACATGTCTTTCTGCCGTTAAGTGCATATGTTACACCATTTACATAATGCTCCGGCAGACAGCATCATGCGTCACTAGGTTATTGGAGGTGCCAAATGCACCACAACAATGTTAGTGGCACGTGACACAATCCATAGGCATGCTTTTGAGGAAAAAACAGTGGACTAAAAAGTTTTACCTGCACAAGTATGTCTGACAGGTGTGTGTCGTTGGCTCTCTGTCTGATGGCAGTGTTCAGTTCCTGAATAAACCAGGACCCTTTCTTGGTGTTTCTCATCGCAGCAGTGCCTGAAGCACAAAACACACACAAAACACAACACGTCAGCAATCTGCATGTGACATGATGAATGAAAATAAAATCACTGAATGTGTGATTTAGGAATATACAACGACGTGTACACACTGAAACCTTTGAGGGTGGCAAAGCCGCAGATCATATCAGATCTCTGTGGCAATTTGACTCTCATTCTCTCCCTTTCTTTCTCCGCCCTCTCTTTGTTGTCTCTCTCCTCCTCCCTTCCAGCATCCCTCTGTTCACAGCCTGGAGATTGAGTCCGCTCCTGGCCATCCAACTGGTCCACGCCGTTGTCCATCTCCTCTGAAATATAAAGAAATGTTTGTTTGCTTGTTTGTTAGTGATTAACACCATGCCGTCACAATTTTAGATTTAGATTTCAAGATTCAGATTTCATGGCCAAGTTAAAATGCAATAAAGTTATAGTGTTAAAAAACCTAGGTTTTTAAAATCTATTTTTGATAAACACTCTAAAACTGATTCAAATCTATTCAAAATTTGTTTTATTCAGCTGAAACTTAAGTTTTGGCATGACGCACGTAATGGTAGATCTTAACCTCATATTTACAAATAAAACAACTGATTCATTGGCAGACATATGAATATTCATACGTAGTTCCAATTTATATCCAAAACTAATTCTAAGCACTGAAACCTTTAGATCAAAAGGTTTTTAAGATAATGAGAAAAAAGTCAGTCCATTGTTATTTTAGTATTATTAACATTATAGTATTAATTCATATATTTTCAATTTTCATTTCAGTTTAAGTAATTTTGTCATGTGCTTTTGTCATTTTTATTATTTTTAATCTTTCGATTTAGATTTAAATTATTTTTATCTCAGTTCTAGTTTTAGAAATTTTAGTACTTCAACTTATTTTATTATTATTACAATTTTTAAGTTCAAGGTTTTCATCTAATATTTCTACTTTATTTTATATTTTAGCTTAATTTCAATTAATGAAAACAATTTTTAATAGTTTTAATTTTAGTTAATAATAACAACACTGAGTGTGACCAAATGTTTGACTGGTAGTGTATATTTAAAAACATATAAAAAAAAAAAAATCACTGGTTAAAGGGATAGTTCACCCAAAAATGAAAATACTGTCATAATTTACTCACTCCCAGGTTGTTCCAAATCTGTATAAATTTCTTTGTTCTGCTAAACACAAAGGAATATATTTTGAAGAAGTGTGTAACCAGGCTGCTTTGGGGCACCACTGACTTCCATAGTAGGAAAAAAATACTATGGAAGTCAATGGTGCCCCAGAACTGTTCAGTTTCTCACATTCTTCAAAATATTTTCCTTTCTGTTCAACAAAGAAATTTATACAGGTTTGGAACAACCTGAGGGTTAGTAAATGATGACAGAATTTTCATTTTGGGGTGAACTATCCCTTTAAATACTGATAACTCTCACCTCCTCGACAAGCCTGAATGAAGAACATCTTTGGCTTATTCTGGAGCAGAGGGCAGCGGGCGTTATCAAAAACCCCAAACACCCAGTCCAACTAAGAGACAGACAGAGATTGAATGAAACTGATATCTAAAGGAATCTTTTGCAAGGCAGTAAGGCGGTAAGGCAGTATTTACTTCACAAGGAACTTACATATTTATAAATGTACAACTGTATGTACAACTAAGAATTAGTTATTTAAATTAAGATGCACCTCCAGCGGCTGTCCGTCGGTCCCGTAGATAGATCCCTCAACACCATGAGACAGTAAACACACAACAGCGCAGTCATAATCTGCATGCTCCTGCCGCTGGGCAAACTGTTCTAGGCACCCACGCATTTCCTGAAAAACACACACAAATCAAAAAAATACAAATAAATAAATAAATCACTTTGCTTTGCAGGGCAGTCTGTCTCTGCAGCGTGTCTAACTTACCTCTGCTGTTAGGTCTTTGTGCAGGCTGACTGTGAAATCCAGCTCTGTGAAAAGTCTCCTCAGCGTCTCCTCATCCACCTCCCCTCCCCTCCGGATGTCTAAATCAGTGTTTGCAGAGTCAAACCTCACATTACTCAGCACCAGGGCCAGTCCTCGCGGGCATGAGCGCATCGGGTAGGCCTGAAAGGAAAGACATTTGCATAGAGGTTCACAATGAGCTAAAATAGCGTAAAATATATGCAAATAAAGTGGGTATTGTGTGTGAGTGTGCACTGAAAGGAAGAGAGTTTGTGTCCTTATACCTGTGATCTGTGGGACTGGTAAAATTCCGGTGTGCAGGGAAGTACAGCTGTGGTCATGGGAGAGTCGGCATCTAAACACATCTCCACTGACTCTAAAACATACACAAAAAAAATTCATCCACATTCAGCTCAAATATATTAGGCTTATTATACATTAGCGCTCAAAGCATCATATTTTTTAAATTTCAGTACCGACTGGGTATCGCAGTCGGTACTTTTGACAACGCTAGTACCATTTGTACAGCGATGCCTTGAACTGCATTCATCTGTGCGGAGTCTACAAGACTCATGCAGTTTTAACTTTCAACCGCTAGATGGACAAAGGTTACATAGTGTAGCTTTAAAATGAAAACTGAAACTATAAAAGTATATGAATATTACTAACACTGATATAACAGCACTGGTGAACTCCGCTTATCAGTGTTTGTGTGCGCATCACATAAAATCTGCCATCAGCATAGTACAAACACAGCATGGAGTTTTTTGTGCACAAACACAAATAAAAGCACACTGAAAAACAAGTGCTCACCATGAGTCCTGGCTCTTTTCGCAGGTATCACACATTCCTGAATCGGGCGAGTCAGTGAGGGCTCTGAAAAGCTTTTCTGTAAAGATAAAAAAAAAAAAAAAACACACAAAATCACTCTTCTACATTAACTACAGTCTTTATGTGTGAATACAAGTCAGTGTATTACTCACTGTTCCAGGGAAAAGGAGAGTTTGTACTTGTCTGTTCGGTTTTTGTGAAAGAATCACTGCAGTTTGGGTGTGGTAAACTGATGCACGATATTGATGTTGCTGCATAGTAACTTCCTCTTTAGTCCTACACTCACTCCCTCTCTTTTATTCCACTAACCCAGCTCTGACCTCTGTGGGTGGCTCGATTTCTATGTCTCTATGGTCATAAGACTGATCCCACAACTCTTCCTGTCACATATTGTCTGGGGAAGATTTTGTATTTTGGATAAGAAAATGCTTAAAATAGTTTATTATATATAGGCCCGGTTCCACAGACAGGGCTTGGACTAAGCCAGGATTAGGCCTTAGTTCAATTAAGGTATTTAAGTAGCTTACGAATGTGCCTTAGAAAAACACATTACTAGTGTGCATCTTGAGGTAAAACAATAACACTGCAAGTTGCTGCAAGATATGTCAATGCAAGTTGCTTTCAGTTAAAACAGCTCAAACATGCATTTTAGTCTGGGACTAGTCTGTGAAACCAGGGATAGTGTTTGGAAAGCGATATAAATCTTCTAATATAAACAAAACAAATATGCTCTATTCTCTTGCAAGTAAGCGAAGAGTTAATCTGCTAACCTGGCCTTCCAATTTCTTATCAGATGTGCTGTCGTCGCTGAGGAAGACTTTTCCAGTCCCTCACTATGTGATCACTGCAACCATTATGTTCTTATAGAAACCTGTCAAGTCAGTCTAACTGGGTGTGATCCTGAAGTGAAGGCATTAACTCACATCTTTCTCTGTGAAGTCCATAAGCAGTTCATAGAGGTGCTGTTGCTCTGTCACCTTAAGAGCATCACAGAAGCTGCTAAATGCCCGAGGACCACGTTTGGGCAAAAGACGCAATAAATGGCTACTCTTGCCCTGGGACGTCGATTCAGCCTGAAAGAATTAAAATTATGCCATGGTTAAAAACGATCAAACATTATTTATGAGGCTTTACACTAGAGGTCTACCAATATTGGATTTTGCCAATACCGATAACCAAGTTGGGCAGTACCTGCCAATAACCGATTCATTAAAGTTGCTGTCCTTAACCTATCTCCTTAACCTTGGCCCGATTCACAACGGTAAGCTTGTAATAATGTTTTCTAATTCAAATGGTGCTGGTAGGTTTCCGCGGGAAATTCGAGCTTGCAGCTGTTCGTCTTTGCGTCATTATGTCACGTCTGTTTACATAAAGAAGGAGTCCCAGCTAGTAGGCTATATCAAATGTGAGGATACTGCAGGTGGCGGATCATTTATAGCCTTTTCTCACAGAAGCTGGAATAATTAAATTTATAATTTTGATGGTGGATTGTAATCCAGAAAGGTCCAAATGACAATCATCATTGACAACTGGAGATTCACCCGTAGTCAAAAGCAAAAGACTTCGGAGTGGCTACAGAAATTGAAATCTACAAGTAACGCTAATATACACCACATACATGTAGTCACGCAATGTTGATGTTGTTAACATTAACAATTTGAGAAACAATAATAATAATTTGCATGGTTTGATGTGATCTGAGCTAAGCAATCGTTAGATTTAATCACCATTGGTAGCATGATTTATTGAAAGGCTTTTTTCCCCCTCAGTTGGTCAGAACAAAAGTGGCAGACATGTTACTTGTTCAGATGGCATTTTCTGGTTTAAAAAATAAAAAAATAAATAATATCTTATTTTTGTCATACTTTCAAGACGTAGAATCTGTGATTCTGAAATACAGTATCCACACCAATGTGGTGACTGACAGCAAACATTAGATTCATCCGCCGTCAGTCACCACATCGGTGTGGATACTGTACTTCAGAATCACAGATTCTACGTCTTGGAAGTATGACCAAAATAAGAATTTTCACCAGAAAATGTCATCTGAACAAGTAAGTAACATGTCTGCCACTTTTGTTCTGACTAACTGAGAAAAAAAGCATTACAATAAATCATGCTACCAATGGTGATTAAATCTAACAATCGCTTAGCTCAGATCACATCAAACCAAGACTCTGGTCACGTGCGCATGCGTGTGATACTGACGCAGGAGCCGGCCAATACAGAGCCCGCGTTCGGGCGTAAACACAAAAGCTCTGCAACGAAAATAGTATAGCAGTATGACAGGGGACAGGTGAATTTGTTGAATAAAAGTCGTCATTTTTGTTTTGTTTTTGCGCACAAAAAGTATTCTCGTCGCTTCATAATATTAAGGTTGAACCACTGTAGTCACGTTGAATATTTTATCGATGTCTTTAGTACCTTTCTGGACCTCAAAAGGTGCAATGACGTTGCAGCCTATGTGTGGATCATCTATCCTTGGATTTCGTCAAAAATATCTTAATTTGTGTTCCGAAGACAAAGAAAGGTTTTATGGGTTTGGGACGACATGAGGGTAATTAATGACAGAAATTTCATTTTTGGGTGAACTAACGCTTTAACCAATAGGTTTTTTTTTTTTAACTGATGCAGAATGAAAACATAAGTGCTAAACTTTATTAAAAAAAAATAAACAGCATTAACTGAACCATGAAAATGTACTGTACTTTTGAAATAAAATATGTAAATATTAATATATTAACTATATTAAAAATATTAAAAAGTAAATAAAATATCCAACTGACCCAAAAAGTAACACTCCAAAAATAGATGCATCCAAAATGAATGAAAAAACATTTATATGTAGATTTGACTTCTGAAACTTTGCAGTCTGTACATGGCCATTGTTCCTCTTAGCAGCATGAAAAATCAAACTTTTATTCAAATTCTTAATGAATTATATATTAAGCATGGAAAGAGCGCTCCCTTTATAATCACTAAAAAGCTGTCACTCATCTCAGTTCATCGTGATCTCACAAAGTTCTGTCATAATCAAGTTGTCCACACTGCACAAAAAATGTCTTACATCGTGTCTACACTTTGCTTGATATAATAGGAGTGTGCCGAACTCAGCACTAGACAAAAACTCCAGCATTATGAGCGATGAGTGGATTCTGACTAACTTGAACACTTGATTGGCCACTGCTTTGAAGAGTAGGGTTGGGTATTGTTTGAATTTTAGCAACTCCGATTGCAATTCCGATGCTGCTTATCGATTTCGATTCTTATGGATTCCCAGTTTCGATTCCAATATGGTAAAATAAACAAAAGACAAAGAAGTCAAACATTTAGATAAAGATATTTATTCTGTCTTTTTGCAAAACATTATGTTGCAGCTGAATACCATGAACAAATAACAGCAGCCTAAAGAACAACTAACTAATAAACTAGACCAGTGGTTCCCAAACTTTTTATAGTGGAGTAACCCCTGAGGCATTTAACACCCTTCTGCGTAGACTTAGACTGCAGTTATAGCTTTTTCATTAAAGGGTTAGGTAACCCAAAAATGAAATTTCTGTTATGTCCTTCTAAACCCATAAGACCTTTGTTCATCTTCAGAACACAAATTAAGGTATTTTTGATGAAATCCAAGTTATCTCCCATAGAAAGCAACAAAATTACCACATTCAAGGTCCAGAAAAGTAAAGACATCATTAAAATAGTCAACGTGACTACAGTGGTTCAACCTTAATATTATGAAGAGACAAGATTACTTTTTGTGGGCAAAAACAAAACAAAAATAACAACTTTATTCAACAATTTCCTCTCTACCCTGTCATTCTCCTAAGCTATTTACGTTGCAGAGCTTCCAGGTTCTACGCCGGCTTCTGCGTCAGCATCACACGCATGCGTCGTGCTGCTAACATGAACAACTACGGCCAATACTGAGCCGGCGTTCGAACGTAAACACGTAAGCTCTGCACTGCGTTCACTGCATCAACTACGTAGGAGAATGACAGGGTAGAGAGGAAATTGTTGAATAAAGTTATTTTTGTTTTGTTTTTGTGCAAAAAAAAGTATTCTCATCGCTTCATAACATTAAGGTTGAACCACTACAGTCACGTGGACTATTTTATTGATGTCTTTACTACTTCTCTGGACTTTGAATGTGGTAATTTCATTGCTTTCTATTTGAGATTAAAAAAACCTCTCGGATTTCATTCATCAAAACTATCTTAATTTGTGTTCCGAAGATGAACAAAGATGAACTTATGGGTGTGGAACGACATGAGGGTGAGTAATTAATTACAGAATTTTCATTTTTGGGTGAACTAACCCTTTAAGGGACAATATCTGCCCGCTTAAAACTATTTTTTCCAGGGCATTTTTTACCTTTATAAATACCTTTATAAAATAAATAATGCTTTAAATAAAAAATGTTCATTAGAGAAATATGCAATGATGGTAAAAACGAAGTGATACTTTTAAATATTAAATTAAAACCACCGGTAGGTGGCGGCAAGTCACCGTCTTTATGAGTGAGTCATTCATTGATTCAGAAACGAAGCAAGTGAAACACCGCTGCATGTTGCAGTTCTGCTGTGTGGCTTTCGTTGGAACTATTATTTCGTTGCAAAATAGAGCAAAAATACTGACAAAACTGTGTTTAAAATTTCTTTCATTTGTTGAACTGTTGTATAAAATCAATGTCACATTTGCAATCATGTGGATATTCGGGAAACATTGCATTCTTGCCCGCATAATATATGATTTATCTTATGAGTTGGACCTTTTGTTTAATGACTGAGACATGGCTGAATGCCGGCGAGCTAGGTCCACTCTCTGAAGTTTGTCCTAAAGATTTTAACTTTTTTAATATGACATGCGGTGGGGGTTTAGCTACTATTTATAGAAGTAAATTCAAATGTTGTCCACTTGTTAGAGAGTTGTTTTCTAGTTGTTTTTCTCTAACCTAGTTCTTTGCACACTTGTTTATAGACACCCCCTTCCCCCCAAGTACAATATTAGGATTTTATAGATTAATGTTCTGATTTATTATCTTCTATTGTGCCAAATGCTAATAGGCTTTTGATCTTGTGTTTTAACATACATGTTTGCTGCCCTTCTAAGCCTATGGTTAAAGAGTTTTTACAAATTCTTTATACTTTCAGTCTTACACAGTCTGTCCTTGGCCCTTCTCATAAACAAGGGTACACGCTTGATTCAATTTTATCATTAGGCCTTTGGTCAGTGATGAAGACTTCAAAGAAATTTTCTTGTCTGATCATAAGCCTATTACTTTTAATATAGTTGTTTCTAGCCCTGTATCACACTGTGTGTCTATAGGCCGGCATGCTCGTTCTTTTAACTCATCTACAGCTGGAGAATTTCTATTTTTGTACCACTGAACTACTGAACTAAGATCACAGATCTGAGCGGACCACTCTCAATGTTTTGATGGTGCCTGGGAGGGTTAATGTTTACACATTTTGGGGGAGATAAACCCATGAATGGCATACTAATAGTTAGTCAATGAACAATAAACTGGGTTAAGAGAATGTAATTTTAATTCAACATAAATCTTACAAAAATCTTACAAACTTCACCTTTAAGACTGCACAATTAAATTATACCTGCCACAACTTTTCAGAAAGTGTTGATTACAGCATTCCATTTCAAAAAAAATTTCTTCTTCTTTTTTTTTTTTATTAATAAAGCAGGACATAAGACAAAACACAGTCAGATGATTTCATCAATACAAAACACATAAATGGAAAGTAGGATGTACATATAATTATGTGAAGTGTGTGTGTAAAGTTGTGTTAAGTATGTGTATATCTCTATTATATCTCTATCTCTATTATATATCCTAATATATATGTAGAACAATGCTCAATATATATATATACACAATATATATTCAACAGTGAGAGTGTACCCACTGGACCATCATCCTCTCACCCTTAATGGAGAGAACTGATTTACTGCCCAGTCTCCTTCAAAACCTTTCCCAAGCCCTGAGGGGGGAGTCAGCTTATTTAGGAGTGAATCCGGTTCTGTGTGTGTTTCCACATGGTGTGGGGATGGAAATGATTCAAGTTTAATCCTGTTTAGTACCCTTTTGGCAAGCGGAGTGAGGTACGCAGTGTTTATATATTTGTTTGTGTTTATGTTTGTGTTGTGTTTAAGTGACGTGTTCATTTGTTACATGGTGTTGTTGGTTATTAAGCTTTGTTATAGATTTTCATGGTTTATTTCATTCATGTTTTATAAATGTTTATTTGTTTTTGTGTACAATCATTGTATTGATTTACTTTTGTTATTTCTTTGTGTAGTTTCACGGTGCTCGAATGTGCATGGTGTTCGAACGACTAAAGTAAAGTGACGAAACTCATAAATGAAGCTGAATCAAGAGAATGCACCTGTCAGAAGCTCTCCAAATCTTGTTTGTGAAGCCAAGAGTGCAGCTACACTACCGGTCAAAAGTTTGGAAACATTACTATTTTTAATGTTTTTGAAAGAAGTCTCTTATGCTCATTAAGGCTGCATTTATTTCATAATAAATACAGAAAGAAAAAAAAAACAATAATATTTTGAAATATTATTACAATTTAAAATTATGTTTTTTTATTTTAATATACTTTAAAATATAATTTATTTCTGTGATGCAAAGCTGAATTGTCAGCATCATTACTCCAGTCTTCAGTGTCACATGATCCTTCAGAAATCATTGTAATATGCTGATTTGATACTCAGTTATTATCAATGTTGAAAACAGTTGTGCTGCTTAATATTTTTTTGGAACTTGTGATACTGTTTTCAGGATTCATTGATGAATAAAAGGTTAAAAAGAACAGCATTTATTCAAAATATAAATCTTTTCTAACAATATAAATCTTCACTATCACTTTTTATCAATTTAACAACTCCGTGCTGAATAAAAGTATTAATTTCTTTCAAAAAAAGAAGGAAAAAAAATTACCCCAAACTTTTGAACAGTAGAATTCAAATTTGAATTGTTACAAAATATTTCTATTTTAAATAAATGCTGATATTTTTTTTAACTTTTTCCAACTGTTTCCAACATTGATAATAAATCAGCATATTACAATGATTTCTGAAGGATCATGTGACACTGAAGACTGGAGTAATGATGCTGACAATTCAGCTTTGCACCACAGAAATAAATTATATTTGAAAGTATATTAAAATAGAAAACCATAATTATAAATTGTAATAATATTTCACAATATTATTGTTTTTTCTGTATTTATTATGAAATAAATGCAGCCTTAATGAGTATAAGAGACTTCATTCAAAAACATTAAAAATAGTAATGTTTCCAAACTTTTGACTGGTAGTGTATATCTATAAATATATTCCCTTTCTTTCTTTGTAAAGTTGCTGTTAGGAGGATTGAGAGTGCCATTTAAAATTTCAGTTGCAACAACATTTTCAATTTACAACATATTTTTGCATTGGTGAAGGCAGATTCAATGTGGATCTATCCAATATATAGCTAATATTAAGCTTCACCCTTACCATAATGCTCTCTGCCATGCTGTCTGTGAGGATTCCATCTTGTTGCAGACACTGGATCAGAAGATCATCCACCACTAAGTCCTGCAGAATCGTAACCGAGTTCTTCCTGAGTGCTAGTCTCTCCCATTTTTTCATGCCACACTCTCCCAGCATGATGAATCACTAAATTAAAAAGAAAGAAATGACAGACATAATAGATGCAAAACATTAATTGTAACAGTTTATATACAACTAACTTAGGTTCTCATTTATCATAAAACTATAACAGAAAAAAAAAAAAACATACATACATACAGTCAAACCAAAATTTATTCAGACACCTTGAACATTTCATTCATTAATTCAGTATATTCACTATAGTTAAAAAAAAATGGTAATAAAATATGACAAGATCTCAGAGTTAAACCGTGTCAGAAAAAACTCAATCTTAATTATGTCAGATAACACTTAAGTAAAACATGGTCAGGTCAAAGTGTCTGAATAATTTTTGGTTCCAAATTTTTATCAATTTTACTGGTAGTCCACCGTATGAGGAATTTTTGGGTATAATATGTCACAGTTTAATTTATTTTGCTA
Source organism: Ctenopharyngodon idella (assembly GCF_019924925.1). Classification (NCBI taxonomy): domain Eukaryota; kingdom Metazoa; phylum Chordata; class Actinopteri; order Cypriniformes; family Xenocyprididae; genus Ctenopharyngodon; species Ctenopharyngodon idella. The sequence continues at coordinate 11,305,047 of NC_067235.1, read as the reverse complement.
TCCTCACTTACATAAATGAACTATAGTGTCCTGCACCCACTAGTAAAAATATATCAAAAATATCAAAAACGTCTAAATAATTTTTGGTTTGACTGTATATACATACACACATAAATATTAAATTATACACATATGAAAATATATGTAATTTAATAATAATATAATATTATAAGTGATAATTTATTGTTATAATTATAAATATTCATATATATTTTTTTCCTTATATATTGTTATAAAGAAAATGAAGTGACATTACGACTGCACTGTAACGTTATTTCATTAGTGTCAATCATATTAAAATATATATATTTTTAATAAACCTTATTATAATATTAAATTAAAAATATTTTATTATAGTACTTGTCTAGTATTGTCAGTGTAATTTTTTTTTATTTATTTTTTTTACCACTTTTCTTTTGATTTTGGGATGAAAGCGCCCTTCCATGCTATAATAACCCGAATCACACACTCGCACACGCACAGGTGAGGAGAATCGAGTGGTTCATACATGCCTTCACAGTTAATACAGCTCTGCAAGTGACAAGTTATAATGCCTACAAGGTTCACTTTACCTGTTGTGTTACAGCCCTCGTCGTGTGAAGATGACAGTAAATGACACTACACGAATGGTGTATGAAGGATGATGCTGATTTGAAGTAAATCCAGAATGACGAATGCCAGCTCGCGCTGCGACTAGCTTAGCATGCTAATCAAAACAAAAAAAACAAAAAAATCACAACTGTCAATATGAAACACTTCTGACATTAACTCAAGCATACAAGCAGAAAAGCTGCTAAACTGCAGCTCAAATCGTTTTCTGCTCCTTTCCGAGGCTGTTTATCAAGTTGGCGACCGATAAAAAATTAAACAGAATTAACAACGAGCTACCCAATACTATTAGCTGTCAAGTGCTAGCACTTCATGCGAGCTTTTTTGTTCTCGGCGCAGAATTCGTCCTTTTAAAATTCATTTTCTCTTCGTTTTTCGTCTTCGTTCTCGAAGCTACACGCGGAACGGCAGTGTTTGTGCTGAAAAACCGACAAATATTTTAAAATAACTGACAGTACTCCGATTCTCTGTGTACAAACTTCCGCGGGTACGGATGCAGCTAGACAGCCAATCGGAATTGTGTGAAGATGATTGACGCGAGCAGCAGCCTATCACAGCCCCGTCCGCCCACTAAAGGGGCTGATATTGATGTTTCATCCAGTTATTTGAAATTTGAAACTTGTGTAATACCACACAGTTCATTAAGTGATTCCATGGTTTAAAATGAACATTAAATATCAGCACAAGACTCATTTCTGTTCACTGGGCAGTTTTTATTGTTTTAAGTTTCCATATTTCCCAGACTTCCATCCTTAACAATGAGAAATCAGAACAATCCTCCATGTCCTGCAAATTTTTTGATTTGCCAGCATCTTTTGCATATTTGAACCCTTTACAGCAGTGACTGAATGATTTTAAGATCCATCTTTTCACACTGAGGACAACTGAGGGTCTCATACACAAGTATTACAAAAGGTTCAAACATTCACTGATGGTCCAGAAGGAAATACAATGCATTAAGAACCAGGGGGTGTAGACTTTTTGAATATGAAGATCAAGGTAAATTGTGCTTAATTTGTCTTCTGGCAAACACACAAGTATGTTGCTTCCAAAGGGCAGTACTAAATTTAAAAAAAAAAAAAAAAAAAAAAGACATTTCAACAAAATAAGAAAAATTTGGACATCTTCAAACTTTTTCACCCCAGGTCTCTTAATGGATTGTGTTTCCTTCTGGAGCATCAGTGATTGCTCCGACCTTTTTTAAAGGCGACCTATAATGCCCGTTTTCACAAGATGTAATATAAGTCTCTGGTGTCCCAGAATGTGTCTGTGAAGTTTCACCTCAAAATACCCCACAGATCATTTATTATAGCTTGTCAAATTTGCCCCTATTTGGGTGTGAGCAAAAACACGCCATTTTTGTGTGTGTCCCTTTAAATGCAAATGAGCTGCTGCTCCCTGCCCACTTTCCAGAAGAGGGTGGAGCTTTAAAAGCTTGCGCTTCAGTTGCTCAAAAACAACAAAGCTGGAGAATCTCACGCAGCCAAAATGACGATTGTCAGTAACTGTGTTCAGCCTTACATTGTTCAAACCGGAGTCGGACACTGATGGAGAGACTCGGGAAGAAGTTACAACTTGAAGTTACTAGAAGTTACAACTACAACTTACAACAATGCATCTGGACGTTTCTGAACGGTTAGTGGATAAATTTAGTTGTTGTGGAGTTGATTCAACTCATCGACTAGCATGTGCCGTCATGTTAATCTTTTGCAAATCGAGTGCTGAATTGACCCTCGTTTGTGAAGCAGTGAGCGTAAAAAGACGGCATGGCAACAACACTCTACTACAACAAATCTTCCTCTTCTCTAAAGCCCAAAGCATAGTTCACTTTTTTATGTGTACGCGAGGGTCAGTGTACAGTGTGCGTGACATGAATTTCGTCATCAAAAGAGTACACACACCGGCAGATTTTGCGCATAGATGAGAGATTGTGCAAAGAGGTTAGAAAGTACCCTTATCTGTGAAAGAATACAAAGATGTTTACATGGGTTGTAACTCGTGACGAATGATTTCTCAAAACTGTGCATGCGTCAAACGCTTGTTTATACGTACGAGTCAAATGAAGTATACTTTCCAAGGCTGTGTGTTCAACTGTGCGTTTACACTAGCGTATGTTTAAAAAAAACAAAGTATACCCAGGGCTTAAAGCAGCCCAATATGGCCTCGCCTCCTTTGTTGCGTGTTCTCGGGGGCTGGGTTTATGTAAATTTTAGGGTTAGTGATGTCACTGACCCGGGAAGAAGCTCATTGTAGTCCCTACCAGCCATTTGTTGTAGTCCTTAAACAGCTAATTCTTTAAAAAAAAAAATCTCCCTTTGCATTGAGTGTTGTAACTTTGCAGATGTTGTTTATGCTCTAACAGCAACATTACACACTAACTAAAGTTAAAAGTGAAATCATAATCAACCACCCCTTTAATACTTGTGTTTGAGTCCCTCAGTTGTCCTCAGTGTGAAAAGATGGATCTTAAAATCATTCAGTCACTGCTGTAAAGGGTTCAAATATGCAAAAGATGCTGGAAAATCAAAGAATTTGCACGACCTGGAGGATTTTTCTGAAGAACATTGGGCAGTTTAACTGCTCAGGACAAACAAGGGACTCATGAACAACCACCACCCCAAAAAAACAAAAACAAAAAAACAAAAACAAAACAGTCACAGATCATCCAGGTAACCCCAAACAATATTAACAATCAAGGATATGTAAACTTTTGTGTGTGTGGTAATTTTTATAAATTCAGCTTTTTTTTGTCTTGTGGACTATACAGGTGCTGGTCATATAATTAGAATATGAAGAATGTTGGTCCACTGTGTTTTCTGAGGTCCAAGGTCAATGCAGCCGTATACCAGGAAGTTTTAGAGCACTTCATGCTTCCTGCTGCTGACCAACTTTATGGAGATGCAGATTTCATTTTCCAACAGGACTTGGCATCTGCACACAGTGCCAAAGCTACCAGTACCTGGTTTAAGGACCATGGTATCCCAGTTCTTAATTGGCCAGCAAACTCGCCTGACCTTAACCCCATAGAAAATCTATGGGGTATTGTGAAGAGGAAGATGCGATATGCCAGACCCAACAATGCAGAAGAGCTAAAGGCCACTATCAGAGCAACCTGGGCTCTTATAACACCTGAGCAGTGCCACAGACTGATCGACTCCATGCCACGCCGCATTGCTGCAGTAATTCAGGCAAAAGGAGCCCCAACTAAGTATTGAGTGCTGTACATGCTCATACTTTTCATGTTCATACTTTTCAGTTGGCCAAGATTTCTAAAAATCCTTTCTTTGTATTGGTCTTAAGTAATATTCTAATTTTCTGAGATACTGAATTTGGGATTTTCCTTAGTTGTCAGTTATAATCATCAAAATTAAAAGAAATAAACATTTGAAATATATCAGTCTGTGTGTAATGAATGAATATAATATACAAGTTTCACTTTTTGAATGGAATTAGTGAAATAAATCAACTTTTTGATGATATTCTAATTATATGACCAGCACCTGTATGTAAACATCTTTTATGTAAAATAACTTATTCAGGACAGTACCTAATAAAAAATAACATGCATTTTGTATGATCCCTCTTATTTTGTTAAAATAATTAACATTTTGTAGATTCTGCAAGAGGTTCAAAAACTTTCAATCAGCACTGTATGCCTAAAAATAATCTCACTGAAATTTTGTGTAATAAAATATTAATTTTCACCCAACATGGCATACGCCATAAAACCTCAATATAAATTTCATAACATAACACAAACTTTATGCAGATGATAAAAGAAGTGAAGAAATTATTGACAATCAACCAGCTTGTGTCAAGGCCTGTTTTGGTTAAAGAATAGTTGAAAGAATAGTTAAGTTGTAAAGTTTTAGTCATGCATGCCAGAAACACAAGTTTTCTCTAGAAAATCATTTTTAGAATATCCAGCAAAAACTCTGAAGAACTACACAAGTGCATACACAAATCAGTAATCAAACACTTTATTCATACTTTCCAAAGCAAACAAAATGAATATTTTCACACTAAAATTGTAAAGAACAATAAAGCAGTTGCAAGAACAGTGAAGTCACCCCTCGCACAGGCCTGTATCTCATTGAAGTACATCAGAATAACATCAAGCCAAATGCGTCATACCTTTCTGCTATTAATATGGAGTGGACTCTACTTATTAAAGCAGAAGCTAAACCAGCATTTCTAATCTGATACTACAGAAGTGCTTTTCAAGGAGCCTCTATCTCACCTTTATACACAGACCAAAACTTCAATGATACACAATAATAGAGCACCTCGTATGGCTTGGATTTCTAACCATCAGTTCTGTTCCTCCTGATTTTGTAAATAGTTGTAATGCTATGATCTACAGCTCAAAAACAGGAGTGTTTATGCTCATTTATGATCTCAGCTCCTCAAGGGCATAAAGAAAATGTATGACTCCACTAAAAACAAAATCAAGCTTAAAGCTTCAGTGCATTCAAACACACAATAGTTTAACAAAAGCGTTGAAAGAAAAATATACTGCTAATCTGAAATTTTGTCCTGTGGTTTTCCAATGAGGATTTACAGTAATTCCTACCGTATGAAATAGATCCCACAGTCAAAGAATCACATTAACACTTGCAACATCTAGTAGCCAAAATTCAGAAAAACTAAATTAAAAGAAAACCAACCAAAATGGAAACATTTCCTTTCACATTTCCTTTCAAGTTGTTTCACTTTAACTGTTAATTATTGTCAATGTGCCACAAATGGTTCTCTCCAAGAACTTTTTATCTTCTGAAAGCTGCATTTTCCTCAAATGTATCTTTTTGATAACATTTGTGTTGGCAATTTATCATTAATACCATCATTCAGAAACATCGCATATAGGTTGTAACAGGCTGAAGAGGTAGGCCTGATCCTTATAACTTTCCCACCCTAACACAATATTCCACAACAAACGGCCAATTTGGAATGTAAAGCGAAGCATATTTGTGATCATAATTTTTCAAATAATCAATTTTTAGTTACTTTTTTTGAAAACTCTGAAATAGAAAAAATCATTTTAAACATTGAATCGATTGAGTTTCGGAGCATGAGCTTAAAAACTTAATTTCGGTTTCATCAAACATGTTCATACTGCAAGTAAAACTTGATAAACCATTTGAATCAAAATAAGCACTTGTACTTTATACCAAACTACATCTATGTGGTGACCATATCTCACAGTCAAGCAGCATTGATGTCTTCTACTTCCTATAAAGACAGAAAACAGGGGCAGTGTTGCATGTTGATGATGATATCTTGTCATAAATATTAAATTATCAAATATATCTGTAGGTCTTTGAGTTTCTGAAAACTAGTTAGCAAACTTATATATTTAACAAACAAATGCCAAATTAACATTTTAAGGGATAAACAGAGAATAAGTGCTATTGGGAAGTTAAAAAACTAAACAAAAAAAAAACAGAAAAACAGCAGCACTTCTGAACTAGGAACACGCCTGCTGAACTGAACATCTCTCTTTGGGTTTCCAAACCATAATAACTGTCCAGCATCTTCTCATTGGTTGTTATGATTTGGTCACATGGGAAGTAAATGGTCATCCCTTTCCTCTGGCTCCTCCCCAAGAGGTTCGGTAGCCACACCTCTGTATGTGGGGGGTTCTTCTCTGTTACCACGGGATCGGCAGACGAAATCACATCCGTCCTGTTAGGATAATAAAAGGGTATATTTGGTTCATAAATAGGAAGAATGACTGAAACATGAGTCAGAGACTGAGACAAGTGCATATGTAATGACACCTACAGCAGATAAGTTGCCGATCTGTGACCAAAAGCCATAGTTGGGAAACTGTTCAACTCCTTTGGCTCCAACTACCAGTCGCTGATAGAGGAATCCACCGGTAAGATATACAGCCAGGCAGGAGAATACACTATGAACAGTAAACAGCAACATTACATGTAAAGTATGAGCAAAGGTGATTCATGTTTCTTCTTGATAGCCATTCATGGTATGATCTCTCTGAGAATGTTGAAGCACTCACATAATAAGGAATATGGAGCCGGCACTGAGTTTGGATGGGATTACAGGACAGATTGCATTGGTGTCCAGCTCAAACAGGTAATAACAGTCCTCTTGCTTCTGATTGTCCTCCAAAATCACTGAAAATTTATCCTAACAAAACACAAAGCAATTAATGATTGATAAGAAAAGGACTGAGTTGAAATTATTAGGTTATTCTGGTTATTGTCAAGGTAAAATCTACAATGCTATCTTTCATACCTGAGATAACTGTTTAGTCCAAAAATGGTAATCCTGCTTAAGGTATATAATTTGGCAGTGGCTATTTTCTTTGCACTAAGTGTAAATAGTTAGATGCTATTTAGGGGTTCAAGCACATAGCGCGTAATTGTTAAAATTCCCAAGGATCAGCATTCTCCCCTAAAAGTGATCAGGCAGACCAAACCTTAAGTCATAGAGACTTGAAACTTTGAGGGCTGTTAGTACTCACACCGTCTACAACGTCACCAAGGTTGGCCTGATGGGGGCGCTACAGTGGTCAAAAGTATGAAATCGCTCATAAATCCTAAACTGTTAGGCATAAGCTCAAGTGTCTTATATTGTTGGAATCATTGGCTCAAGACAGACAAAATGCATGCCTCGGATTCGATCGTTATTTTCGTGAAATTTTGGATTTTTTGAAAAACTTACTTTTGCAAACTAGTCCTAAGTTTTTGGCCCAATCGGAACCAAACCAGTGCAGCGAGATTCTCTGACTGTCAATAATTATCAAAAAAAAAAAAAAAAAATTTAAATTTCGATTCACAGTCCCTAAGGGCCACCAGGACTTGAAGTGGGGTGGAGCCACTTTTAATAAAGTGCCTATAACTCGTAAACGGCATGCAATATTTCCACCAAACTCAGAACATCTATGAAAGAGTTCATTCTGTGGTCGCGCGAAAAAAGACGCGGCGACTGGCCACTTGGTGGTGCTATGGCCACCGGGGGGAGCCTTCGTGTTTTTCACATGCGTGGATTATGTATCGCATGATTTTTTGCACAGGCCCATGACATTCATACCACATGGTAGAACTCCTCAGTCTGAGCAACTTTGCCTCTAGGACCACCGCTGTCAACTGAATCGTTCGTTAAATATTTTAGATAATATTTAAAAAAAACAACTTTGGCGAAATAGTCCTAGGTTTTTGGCTCAAACCGGATAACTGTTAAAAAACATATTTCCTATGGTAAATTGCCTGTATTGGCTGTAATGATGGCGAGATGGTTACAGGCTTGCTAAATAAAACATAATACCTTTTTACGCATATACTTAAAGGCCTTAAAGAGCTTGAACCCCGATAACTGCTGCTCACAGCTATATTTAAAATAATATTTACATATTATAGTGTATTGTAGTATATTATAAAGCAGTATGCAATAACACCATATTCCATATTACACAATTTTCAGCAACAATATCAAAGTCATGTGGGTCACATTTTGACAGATTTGTTCAATGTTTATGTTATGAGGATCAATAAAATGGTGCAAATTTTTTTTTTTACTTGTCCGAATCTATTTAAAAAACATTGAAAATCATTTCATAGCTGCATTTTTTAATTTAATTATTTTAGGGGTATAAAGTAAAAATGTTAGTGATATAACTGTCCTGACATTATATTGAAGAAAATGCCTCAGTAAAAGAACTACATGTTTTAAATGGAAACCTTGAGTAGTGTAGTATGTTAGTGTTGTTGCTGTTAACTAAAAATAAAACTATTAAAATTGTTTTCAGTAATTGAAATAAGCTGAAATAAAATAGAAATATTAGATGAAAAAAAAATTAGAAATGAAATGCGTTTATATTAAAGTAAAAATTACTCAAAGACTAAAATTACTCAAAATAAAAGAAAACAAAAGCACATAACAAAACTACTAAAATGTACTTAAATTAAAATATAAAAATTAAAGCACATTTAAAATTAATAAATACTATAATAGTAAAATAATACTAATAAATAAATAATACCAAATAGCAAGTTCTTTTATTCTTATTTATTTAAAATAAATAAGAAGGAAAAAAACTTTTATAAAAAACCAACATCTAAAAGGATGTTAAGATATCTTTAATACTTCTTGAGTTACTGGCATGAAACGTTTTTTGTTGTTGTTTTTTTGTTTTTTTTTTGGGTGGGGGGGGGGGGGGGGGCAGTGTTTCTGAATTGTTACTATTGTCATTTAATGCAACAAGGAATGCCAAAGTCAACATATCTTACAAATAATAATCTTACAAATAATGCCTCAAATCCTAGCAAGCATTTCCTCATGTATCCATCTCAACATGCTATCTGTACCATTTCAAAAGAATAAAAAGTTCATACCTCAGCACTCGTGCTGCATGAAATCATAATCATGGCTTTTCTTGCCTCTTTTGAACAGTGGCTGTCATAATGCTCGCCCCCCTCATAGACGAGCAAAACCCAGTCACCTGCACCAAGAATAAAAGGAGAACTATTGTAGAAAATGAGTTAACAAGACTTTCTATGACACCCAGAATAATTTCTGTAATTTAGTGAAATTTAATGTGTGTATTATATGTGTTGCACTGCAAAAGAACATTGTAAATAAATCCCTGCCATCTGCTACTATGTAACTAAACTTAAAAGCCACAATCCACAGAAGAATTAGCAAACAATGAAAAGAAAATTTCAGTTGTCATTATTATAAATGAACGTTCATATGAATGACTACTGAATTAAATATCAATTTAATATGCAACTCAATTGGAAAGAGATACTGAAGACCATAATGGGTTCAGAAAAGTCCACCTGTGGCAAAAAGAAGCAAATGGTGACGTCATTTCTAAAGGTCAAGCAACGTAACATACTTCCTCTAGTAGCTCGTGTTTTACTGTAGCTTCCAATTTGGACCAGCTTTCCATCTTTGTCTTTCTGCACAAGACCTGCGTTCTTCTTTCCGCCAGCATCTCCACACATCTGAAAAATGTATTCATATGGTTCCTTCTCTTGTCCTTTTGCGGTGAAGCTGTTCAGAGTGAATAGGAGGATAGTTAGGAAGTTGCCAACTATAACAAGATCATCACAACCTGCAAATATGAATAAAAGACTAACTTGCAAAAAGCTGGCTTACTTTTTATTGGTGAGAGGCTCCAGAAAATGGAGCGTATTATTCTCAGATTCGCTGGCTGAAATCAGCTTGCAGTTGTCCGTGTTGTACTTAGCTTGCACTCCAGCAAGCAGTACAAAAAGAGGAGTGATTATTCTCACAGACAGCAACATGACTTTCAGAGGTGATGCCTGATGGGAAAAAGGGCATTAAATAAACTTGTTGAATTTATCCAATGACTGACTGATACATACATACATAATCCCACGATAGAAATGTGGGCAGTGTAACAGAAGCCTGACACAATATATGCATAGAATATACACATTTAATAAATATTTTACTATAATCATGTATTATATGATTAATAAAGAACTCAAGGGACAAAAATTAGACAAACATTGTCCTTTTTTCTTGGTTAATTCCAATCACTTTTGGTATCTCATGACAGCTTGCATATTTTATAACATTTTATTCAGGTATTAGTTTTTTAATGGTGTACATATTGTGTATTTCACACATAAAATAAATCAAAAACTCTTAAAACGTGAAATATTTTTGTTCAAATCTGGTTCATATTTTGGCTGCATGACACTCTGAAAGGCCAAAGTTGAAAGGTTATTACTGTTTTTTCAAAAATATGTCATATATGTAAAGATCACAGATGGAACCCATTACTTTATTTCAAAAGTACAATTTTATAAAATTCGAGGAAAATTGCTTTTACTCTGCATGTTTACTACAAAGCCTGGTTCTAATGTCAAAAACGATGTAATTTTTATGTAATATAACTGAAAACAATAAAGACAATAAAAAAAGGTAAACTGCATTGATCCAAGTTCAAGTAAGCAATGAAGTAAACGGTAATTAAGAACTTTAGTTAGGAAACCAGACGAACAAGATGCTATTAGCATAAGCTGTCATATTTAAGCTAATGTATATAAAGTGAAATAAATGCACAAAGCCAAACACAAACGTACCTTTCAGAATTCTTATGACAGTGTTTACTGTATATAAATTAAAAGTGGAAGGTTACTAGTTTGTCTAGATGTGGACACCCTGCCTGGGGTTCTTCCCTTTCCAAAGCTGTCGCACTAGTTGATGTCCTTAAACAACACTTAACGACATTGCGTCAAAATATCCGCTGGTATCAATTATCACACATTGAATAAACAAACTTCGTACTATAGTAGCATTAAAAAGATTGCATGATTTAAAGGATTTAATTGTTTCTGTTCAAACGCGGAAGTGAAACTAAACAGGCGCCACATGTGACTGCGCATGACGCGGAAGCTGATGGGCACCACGTGAACATGGGATATTGAGTGCTGCTCAAACAAGTGTAAGCGCTGCCTTAGTTACAAGCTAGTGTCGTAGATCTAGTTGATCATCAAACAAGACGTGTTCTTACCGATAAGGCAGCTAACCTGTTTGACTTAGATATTATCGTAAAAGTAAATTGCATGACAAAAGGTCCAGTCAGACAAAGAAGTGAGGATGAAAAATAATTTTTATTTTTTAAAAAGAATAAAGGAATAACAAATGAAGAATACATTTGGGTAAATAAGAATCATACTTTTAATAATTGAAATCTCCAGGAACAGGATTGGGCACCCCTGTATTAGGCCTATAGCTACGTTGGTGTAATAGCTGGGTCGGTGTGACCTGGGCTTTAGTTTTTTTTACGCATATGCTAGTATATGCGTACAGTCAAACGCACAGCCTTGGAAAGTATACTTCATTTGACTCGCACGCATACACAGGCATTTGACGTATGCTGATCTCTCGCCACGAGCTACAACCAACCCTGTTGAAAAAACCAGCATATGCTGGTAAGGTAGGTTTTGAAGCTGGGATGCTGGTTTGAGTTGTTTTATGCTGGTCAAGTGCTGGTCCTATGCTGCATCCCAGCTTCAAAACCTACTTTACCAGCATATACTGTTTTTTTCAACAGGGAAAGTCCCTTTAAGACAAGTCATTTCACTTGGCGGCCATCTTTGAAACTCCTCTTGGGCATTCAAGTGCAGCTCCTATCTCTTTGAAACATCAAATTCTCCAAAGGTGTTTGCAAAGCTTTCGATTAAATTTCATATTTGAAATCACCAATGAAATCTGACAACAACTGTCTCATAATTTTTTTTTCTAAATGCTCAAATCATGACAAAAAAACGGTATTTTTCAGGCTGGATCAAGCTAGTGCGCATGTGCAGTCCTAAATGCGCGTCTCTTGTGCCTCATTTCAAAGGCGCGCGTCTGACTGTTTCTATAGAAACCGGAGCTTCTAACGCTGCATTCACACGGGGAGTCGGCTTTAACGCCTCTCGTTTACTTTGAATGGGTGACGTTATGCGTTGCCGAACTGAATTGTGGGTTCCGTCGCGTCGCTTTACTCGCGTTGCTTGTGGCAGAAGTTGAAGATTTCTCAACTTTTCAAGCGCCAACGCAGGCGTCAGCCAATCAGATCGACTTATGCAAACACTCTAGAGTAGTCGCTAGCCAATTGCGTTCATGCAACACCGGAAAGTAATGCGATTGGCTGTTATCACTATAACGGTCGCGTCAACACAAGCTTCAGACACGTCCTCCGTCTAGCGTTGACGCTGATGCCCTGTGTGAATGTGTTCTAACGGCCGCTGCAGTGACGCGATGACTTTAGCAATCGGCGATTGGCTCTTATTTAGAAGGCGGGACTTATTCTGCCATATTGCGCGTTGCACTTTCTCCCATTCAAAACAATACGAGTGATGCGTCTATAGTCTTTGCTACAACCCATGTAAACAACTTTGTATTCTTTCATGCTAGAGTTGTACAAATGAGGGTTCTTTCTAACCTATTTGCACAATCTCTCGTCTGTGTAGGCCTCCATTGTCGCTGTGGCTTGCATGCGTTCTGGTCTGTTCTGTTTATGCAGTTTTGACTTTTGAACAGGCTTTGACTACCTTGTGAATCGACGGCCCCCGGGGCACAGTTGCCACCTTGTGCATAAACGAATTACTGCAAAAAAACAATTAAATGCACATGTGCGACCTGCAAGTACAAGTACACGCAGTTACAAAGATCCTGTGGTGCGCGTTCAGTACGTGTGTACTCTTCTGATGATTAAATTTGCATCGCGCACTGTATGATGACCCTCGTAAAAAGTGAACTATACTTTGGGCTTAAAGGAACACTCTACTTTTTTTGAAAATAGGCTCATTTTCCAACTCCCCTAGAGTTAAACAGTTGAGTTTTACCATTTTCGAATCCATTCAGCCGATCTCCAGGTCTGGCGGTACCACTTTTAGCATAGCTTAGCATAGTTCATTGAATCTGATTAGACCGTTAGCATCTCGCTCAAAAATGACCAAAGAGTTTTGATATTTTTCCTATTTAAAACTTGACTCTTCTGTAGTTACAACGTGTACTAAGACTGACAGAAAATGAAAAGTTGCGATTTTCTAGGCCGATATGGCTAGGAACTATACTCTTATTCCGGTGTAATAATCAAGGAACTTTGCTGCCGTACCATGGGTGCAGCAGGTGCAATGATATTACGTAGCGTCTCTCACAAATCAATGTCAAGTCAAGTTTTAAATAGGAAAAATATCGAAACTCTTTGGTCATTTTTGTGCGAGATGCTAACGGTCTAATCAGATTCAATGAACTATGCTAAGCTATGCTAAAAGTGGTTCCGCCAGACCCGAAGATCGGCTGAATGGATTCGAAAACGGTAAAACTCAATTGTTTAACTCTAGGGGAGTTGGAAAATGAGCCTATTTTCAAAAAAAGTGGAGTGTTCCTTTAAGGCAGCTGACTTGAAGCCCTTCTGCCTCATCAGGCAATGACATTGTAGGCAGCGTTTGCACACAAAGGCACCTTACGAAACTGATTTCAGACAGACTTCTGAGGCAGCATAACGGTTTAATGATCTACAGCAAAATAGAGCAAGCTTTAGTGAACTAAAAGAATGTTTAATTAGGCTACTACAAAACAAATTTCTCGCTAGGAATGACATCAGTAAGGGAAAACGCTGATCAAAACCATGTACATTTACACACAAACTGACCACCAACCCCAACTTTCAGACGCCATCTTTAATTTTTAGCTCAACTGTCATGGAATGCACAGGATTGTGAGATATCAAAGGCAGCAAAGGATATATCTATGCTGCCTTCAAAAATCGATCAGATGAATGTATCTTAGATGACAGGGAGTGAAGCCAACATTGGTTTCAGATGTGCCTCGATGCCTTTCTACCTTGCAAAGCATCCTCCGACTACAGCATTTTTAATATTTTGGACACAGGTCAAATGCTACAGCTGCAAGATAGATAGATGAAAATAGATATACGTTGTGGTTTTGACACCTTTAGAACAAAAACAGCAAACTGGGGTTTCACTGCTACTCTGTCTGAACATGCATAGCTTAGGCTACTTGCTGTCTACAGACAATTTGATAACCACCAAGTCAATAATGAATCTTTATGAATAAAAAACCAAAATCTTAAGACAAATTTGAGCAGCTCATAAAATTGTGTCTTCCTTATCACGAGTGATGATCACTAATTTGTTGAAAAAGATGCAAGAAGGGCGTTTTAAGAGTTTTAGGCCCTATTTTGTGCATGTTTATTTAAAAAATGCCAAATGTTTTTTAGTCTCCTGCTGAGATTCTTTACACAAGTTAAGGTCTGGTCATCACATGACTTCACTATAAAGAGAAAAGCAACAATCTTTTCTTTTGTCAGTTTTGTATTAATATCAAAGTCATTCAAGTGCACTAGTTTTTGTGAGATGTGTTTTGGTATTGTAGCCTATATGCTTTATATGTTCTCCTGCAATGAGTTTTTGTGATCTAGTTAGAAACTAACCAAGGCCATGATATTTGCACTTTTCTCCTTTTAGGATGTCAGTATATGCTCTTTGTCATTGTACTGGAAGTATCTGATTAGTTTATTGCAGTCTTCCCAAATTGATGATGATTGATCATTTATCTTAACCTTTGTCCATGACATTTAATTGATTTGTATAAGTTTTGTTTAGATTGTGTTTTGCTTGTTTGCTTTAAGATAACAGCTCACTCTGGAGCTGAGCTTGTTCAGATGGTTCAGTATGGTTCAATAAACTTAACAAAAATAATCAATTAAACTAAAGAATTTTGGATTAAAATCTGCATCCAATATTGCTTACTCACCACTCAAAAATATTTTCATCTTAAACCTCAAAGTTTATGCTAGTAATACACAAAATTATACTTTGAAAGGCTTTGCAGATAAAGAGCAAAAATAAGTGTTTCTAAAGTTTTATAATACATCATTGTTCTATGTGTTTTATAATTTATCCTTTCTAATGTGTCATCTGTGCTTCCCACTGACTTTTACAGCTTTTTCTGAGAACTGCTACTTTTTTTTTTTTTTAGTGTTACGTAAGCTGCTGACGATGCTTAGGTGTATTGACACATTCATACTCGTCTGCCCCTCCCCCTTTGCTCTCACTGTTTCTCATGCCTTTACCTGAGAAATCAGACACACCCAGCATCTTCAACCCCACCAATCACAGCACAGAAGAGAGACGCCCAGACTGTCCACTGTTTCCTGTTTCTGTGAGGCAGAAGCATGCAGTGCCAGAGAGGGTGAGGTGAGTGAAGGGCTGAATTACTGGAACAAGCTGTAACGCAATCACTGTGGGTCTACTGAGTTTATGAGAAGTGAAGAAAAGTACGAGCCTAAACAGACGGTGGATTCCTCTTTAAGACAGTGCTGGAGGGGAAAAGTATAAGGAAAACAGAAACAGGAGGAGGGAAGGAAGATAAGTGTCAATCTGTTCAAACTTGTTTGGGAATTTGAGAAGGGCGGGAGGAGGGGACGAGAGAGAGAAACAGAAAAAAAAAGAGAGAGGAACACTGTGAGAAACTTTTTACTGTGTTGAAAACTATTTTTGATTACATGAACAGATTAAGTAGGACAGAGACAGGCTGGATAATTAAATCAGTGTTTTCAGTAGATCATTTATCTCACTCGACTTTGGTTCTCTCAATGGGCAAACACTGATATGTGGAATGTCTATGAGTTGTGCAATTCCTGCTAGCTTCACTTTGTCTGGAAAGCAAAGAGAAAGAAGGGGAGAGACGGAGAAGCGTCCCCCAAGACACTTCTCAGGTGAGTCCTCTGCATTATTCCCAAAACATTTCCTTCTTTTCTTTTTGGTGTAACTTTAGTAAAACAAACCGTTCTTGTAAACAAACATGTCCACATCACAGGCAAATATTGCCTTGTCATGGTTGGGTAATATTTATCTGTGTTTATGCTATTCACTGCCCTCATTTTTCTAATGAATTTGTTAATGATTTTATATAATTATAATTATAGTTATATAATTCACTACATCTTGACATGAGTCAGCTATGTTGAAGCCATGTTCCTTCAACCACTCTTAATAGTGCTTTGGCTCTTCCTAAGCATGAATTACTTGAAATGCCTCTGAACAAGGTACAAGAATAGCATAGGGCAGTGGTTGGTTCAGCTGCATTCTTTGTAATGCATTGATAGGTTTTCATTTTGCTGAACTGACAAACAGGCTGTTTGTATATCAAATGCATTAATATATTTCATAGTGTGAAAGTTCTTATTAGTTTTTAGTAGTTTCAAGAGAAGTTGAATTGTATGCATCGTATATGCATCATAACAGTATATTACATGTGGTTTGAAGTGACTTATTTGACAAGAACTGTATATTTCTATTGTGTTGTAACTTATCTGGTAGTGTATGGTGCAAGAAATTCGAAGGTCATGGGTTCAATTGTTAGGGAATACAAAATCTGATAAAAATGTATACTTTGAATCCATCAAAAGTCATTTCGGATAAGCATCTGCCAAATTAATGTTAGATATTCAGCTCAGCATATTTTTAAAACAAGCCACATTAATCGTAACTGTGTAAGCTGCCAAGATCTATATCTGACATGTTGCAACAAGACACTCTAAAGTTTTAAATATTTCCCAGAATATGTTTGACTGTGATCCTCTTGGAATATGAATTTTAGTTGGTTTATTTTTTTGACTTGGAACTGATTCATGTTTCATCCCTCATAGGTTCTCTATGTTGCCATGGAAAACAGTCAAACTAATTGGGCCATTCAAGACACTGTGCAAATATAGTCTTCTTAAGGTGCACTAGACAGTTTGTGTCAGTCAAGAGCAAACCGTGACCAGCTAATCAGCAAAGGTGACCTACGTGAAGAGACTTGGAAACACCAAAAGATGGACAAACCAAGCGAAAGAGAAGGAGAAGTGGAGCCAGATGCCTATCATTGGACTAGGGAGAGGGAGAAATTTCCTGCAACCAGAAGAAGAGATGGAGAGATGGACTTGAGAGAAAGAGGAAGGCGGAGAGATGGTGATCGACGTGCAAATGGAAAGTCATCAGTGTCAGAGCAGGCTGAATATGGAGGCCGAGACAATGAGAGGAGAAAAGGAGGCACTTTTCCAAGAATGACAAAACCAAGCAGAGAGAAAGATGGAAGGATACTACATTCAGACTATAATAGGGAGCATCACATAGGAAGACAGATGGACATTCTATATGAAAATGAAAGAGAAAGGGAAAGAAGGAGATACAGAGAAATGGACACACTGAGTGAAAGAGAAAGCACAAGATACAGGGAGGAGTTGAAGAGAAATGAAATGAGAAGGCTCGTAAAGGAGGAGCCAGAAAGACGGAGGGAACGAAATAAGGAGTTTGATTCTGAAATGAGAGAAAGAAGGAGAGAAAGTTATCCAGGGGATAATGACCTTTCAGGCATGAGGGAAAGAGAGACATACAGAGAGAGAGACAAACTTAGACAAAGAGACAAGGAAGACAGGTATTATCTTCGACCCATGGAACGAGAGATAGAAAGCTTTTCAGACAGGGAAAGGAGAACTGAGAGACAGAGAGAGGGAGAGAGATCTAGGAAAAGAGATACAAAAAGCGAAGGAGACAGTGATGGAGACAGGGGTAAGGAAAGAAAGAGAGAAGAGGATTCTAAACGTGGACACAAACTCTACAAGAGTGAAGGAGACAGCGATGTAGAACGAAAGGTACACAGAGTTAGAGAGAGAGACAGACGTAGAGATAGAGAAGCAGAGAGACGGCAAGACATGGTGATGCCAAGAGAAAGAGATTACCGGGAAACAGGTTATTATGATCCTAAAGGGGGAAATTTGGAGCGACTCAGAGAGATGGATAAACCAAGAGACAGAATGAGAGACTCCAAAGATAAAAGAATGGACAGAGATGCATACTCATACACAACTGAGAGAGGAAGGTATAGAGATGGAGAAAGGATAAGAGAGAGGGATAGGTATTCTGAAAGAGAGATTGAAGAGAGGGAGAGGCGGAGGAGAGAGAAAAAAGAGACAGAGAGAAGTAAAATGGAGAAGAGTGGACAAAGTAGTGGAGAGCTGATTTCAGGAAGTGATATCGAGAATAAACAAGGGAGGGCAATGAGAGAGAACCCCGAGGACAGAGAACGAGAAAACACTTCTGAGATTGATAAAGAGAAACTAACGGGAAGAACAGAGGAAGAGCAGGAAGTAAAGAGTGCTCTGAGGGACGAAGAGGGGGGTGAACGCTTTGCTGCTGAGGAGGCAGTTACAAAGAAACCTAGGATAAGGAAAATGTGGCTGGAACCTCGAAGTGAGAGAAAAGAATCCCATTTAGAAGAAGAGTACACACAGAGGGAGAGAGAAAAAGAGAAGTACATCCAAAGATATAAAGAAATCAAGACAACTGGACATGAAGAAGAACCCGAGAGAAAGAAAGAAAACAGGAAAAAGAGTCTTGAGGACAAGTATAGAGAACTTGAAATGGCTGGGGAGTTCGTGAGGGATGTCGAGGTAGAACAAGAGGAGAAATGCATGGAAGGGAATGTGATTTGTGACAGAGAAGCCCTGGAAACAGAGTGGCAGATAGAAAGGGAAAATGTGCCTGATAACATGGAAGAGGAAGAACAGAGAAAGAACAATAGATACGACTATGTGGGGAATGAGGAAGGAAGTGAGGGAGAATCGGAAGCAGAGAAAGGCAGAATGATGTCAGCAGATGATGGATTTGTGACTGTCTCCAGTGGAGGGGATGATGCTGAGGAAGAGGATTTTGAAGACTGCAAAGAATTCTGGGATGGTGGAGTTGCTGATGATGTCTCTGGAAACTCAGGAGCTACTCAGGGCAGAGAGATCGGGACAGATGAAGAACTGGAAAACCAAACAGCGAATAAGAGAGCAGATCGTAGGGCTCCAAAAGGACCCCCAAAAGTTTTTTGTGTGATTTCTCAGACCCTTCCCAAGTCCCTAACTAAACAGAATGCGTATGAAGATACTACTGTTGAAGAAGCAGGCAATCAGCATTCAAGTCAAAATATGGACAACCAAGGTGAAATGAGCACTGCTAATGCATTTGTAGAGATTGAACACAGTGAACAAGACATTGAAAGTGCGATGGATGACCTCACTCTTTCTCCTAATGAGGACAAAGGGGAGGGAACAGGAATTGATGACCAGGCAAAAGAGGGTGTAACATCACTGGAAGGCCAAATGATTCTTTCCAATGAGGAATCAGAACAAGACACCCAACTCTTCCCAACACAGCCTTCTGAAACTTTATGGCCATGTCATGAGACTCATAATGAAGACACATTACAACTAGGAGAAAAAGAAGTTACTGGAGAAACAGTTAAATATTTTGATTCAGATGACACATGGAGTACATCCGAAGAACGAAAGCGAAGCTCTACTGCTCCTCATCTTCGATGGGCCAAGAACGTGGTGAAAGAGATCCTGGGTCTGAAGTTGGGGGACACAGAAAATACAAGAGGTAGTGTTACACGCATAGACATACAAACCAATACACAAACAGAGGGTGAAAAAGAAACAGACAAATTGAGGGTGGAGGAAGAACTGACAGAGGGAGGAGAAAGAGAGGGAGGGATGGAGAGAGAGTCGAGTGAGGAACATTACCAGCTGGATCCTAGTTCTATCCAGTACACTGTTTCCTTAGAAGGAGAGGCAGACAGGAAGGTAGAAGAGCAAGTTTCTAAGAACAAAGATAGCACAAAGAAAGTCGTTCTAAGCTCTAGTAGTTTTCAAGATTTGGGGAATGGGGCTCGTATAAGGAGGCGAGGGTTCCGAAAGACGGAGAAAACCCAAGAAGAAGAGGATGAGGAAGAAGAAGAGGAAGAGGGAGAAGGAGTTGGAAGGGACCGCAGGACAAGAATATTCAACATATCAGGTGAGAGAAGGAATAACATAAGAAGACTAAATCGGACATTCAATGAACACCTTGCTCCACCCTTGCTGAACCTATTCTATCAAAGTTAACATACCAGTGCTGTAATGTCAAGTAGAGAGACTAAATGTGCTTATGCAAGAGTGTAACAGAATTTCATGAGTCATCTTCCCATAAATAAGTGTCAACATGGGTGGTAAAATGTCAGCTTTATTTTCCTGACATGTGACTGAGTATCCCGAACAATTGAACAGTAATAAGCAGTTACAAGTCTTCACTTCAGTTATGTTGGGATTATTTTTTCTAATACTCAGCCATGGAATAGAATCATAAATGTAAGTCATTATAATGTTTATGAATATGTGATAATTTGCTCCACCTCAGAAGTAACTTTCTTTACCTCACCAAGGCCTTGCAGGTTAATGGCAGGGCCTTAAACCATGTGGTAAATGGTCCAGGACGTGCAGGGCTGTATTAAATGTTTTTATAGGATATAGGATTTATAGGATGAAAATATGGCCCCTACATTTTTTCTATGAAATCTGACACAACTGGGTGCCAAATGTTGTTGTATGTTCAAGTGGATTGGTGGTGACCATAGACACTTTTAAGAAAGAGAGCACGAAATGTCCCAGGCTGTGGTAATTTCTATCATTTTGTTCCACAGTTTTCATTCATATTGACTGGGTCTGACATAATAGCCAATAGCCTAACTGATTTTGTAAACAGTCCTAAAATTGTTTCATTGATTTATTGATTTGATTGATTTTTGGTAGTCATATTCTCATAGCCTGGAAGCTACAAAGGGCTCCTGAGGATTCTTGTGGGGGTTAGAGTCATGACCGCTGAAGACTCCTTAAACAGCAGCATTTCTTGGCAGAGGCAGAATTTTGAACTGCCAGATTTCCTTTGTTTCACAAACTAAACCATTCTCATTTACTCATGAACAAGTCCTCCCCCAGTACCTTTTCCTGTTTTTTTTTTTTTTTTCTTCAAATTTTGTTTATTTTTAGTTTATTGCCACATTTTCATTAGAGCTGTTGAATTGCGCCATTGGTCTAGTGTGCGTTCAGTTATTCACTGGAAAGCAAGATCTTGAAGTGTTTCCTTTTTTACAACTTGTGTAGGGCCACATACAACATTCCCCATCTGTTTTGCTTGAGTTGATGTATTACTTCGTTTTAGGCTGCTTAGATTATAATTCTATCTTGGTTAAGGGAAGATTAAGAAGTGTGATGCTAAATAACAGCATTGTGTTATGTGCTGATTTCTGGGTTTTGGTTGTTTAGATGGCGAGGAGGATGAATTAAGTTCGACCTGGAGTGAAATGGATCTAAGGTAGGAGAACCAGACTTTACAGCATGTATGTGTCCCACATTCCAAAACACCACAACAAACATGTGCTTTATAAGGGGCACTCAGTATTTAGTCCCTTATTAAAATGTTTTGTACTTTTGAGATGAAGACTCCAGTCCAGTCATATAGCCTACACTGTAAAAGTAATACGCTCTATCTACAGATTTCAAGCAATATTAATTAAATTCAACATATTAGCATTAAGTTAATATTAATCAATTTAGTTCCTTAAAAGTCAACCATTTAAAATGTGTTAAATTAGCAAACACCATTACAAAAAACACAAACTGACATAAAAAGCAAAGTCAAACTGTCCAACTAAATGAAACACTGATCACAATAATGGTGACCAGACAATTAATTCTAACTCAATTATATTTGTTGAATTTAATTAATAATATTGCTTGTAATCTGTTGCCAAAATTTTATGGAGTAGATATAGCGTATTACTTTTTACAGTGTAATAAAAGCTGCTTTTATTTTAGATATGTCATCTCAGGTGGGCAGACTTGTTGACATACTTGTTCCTTTATCCCCTGTTACATGATTAGCGAAATGATTAGCTAAAATCATTCAGTTGAAAACTGAGTTTTGTGGTTATAACTGATAAGGGGGTATAATATCTCAAAAGAACAAAAAATGGAAATGATAGCATGAAACCAGCCACTCTTCTTTTTGGTTTGGCTTGGTAATGTTTCTAAACTTTATGTAGTCCATCACTACTGACAGTAGTTTGTTTGCAGACAGTCTTACAAATGACCATGATATCACAGTTATAATTTTCTCTCTTTGTCTTACATTAAGGAAACTTGGGAGGACAAAAAAGAGGAATTCTAAATTCTTTAGTAAGTGTCTGTATTTTTTCTTGTTATGCAACACTTGACTCATCTTTACATGTACATGACAATATGCATGTACATGGCTATAACATACTACAGATGATTTATTCTATTCCATTTTAAAGTTCATTAAAACATTACAAAGACATACAATTCCTAGTCATACAAATCCCCCCCCCCCCCCCCCTTTTTTTTTTGGACAAGAACCATTTTACATGCCCCTCTGTACTCATTGTACTGTATTGTACATAATATTATTGTAACTGGCTGTTATGTATGGTTCTTAATACATGGGTTACAGTTCAGATGTTCAGAGAAGGAAAAGTTTTGTCATTCCTAACTATGCTACTTTGCTAGTCCTCTAGGCGAAAAACAGGTTTGTGCTTGCACATCACTTGGAACTGCAGATAAACAGCTGCAAATACTCACTTAGTGTTACAAAAAAAAAAAAAAAAGAAGAAAAAAAAATAAAGAATCAAGGATGTTTTTGCTTGTAAATCTTTTTTATCTATATTGATTTACTGACTTGTACTTGTTCACAGACTGTGCTCTGCCTGACTTCTTGTACTTTCCTCAATTTTCAGTTTCTCAACTGGTGGATAAACTGGTTTAGCCTTTTTTTCTGCTTTTTGCTGTATCTAACTAGACACGATTTTATGATTATAATTGTATTGTTGGCATTTACCATTGTTTTTCTTAGTGACCCCGGTGGTGAGGGTCATGGAAAGCAGGAAAAAATAATGCTAAATTCAAATAATACAAAATGCAAATAAACATAAAGTTATGCAAAGTTAGATAAAACAAATTCAATTGACTTTTTAGAGGCTGGAGAAAACTCAGCTGTTCTTTGGTAAAAGCTAGCCAAATTAGGCAGATACCAGCATAGACAAGTTGCATGACATGCTCTCATCCTTGTAAACTATGAACAAAACAACCCGAGGTAAAAGAAATTACAATTCAGTCAACATTAAATATGAGATCACATGCAATGAAAATAAACATGGCTGGTTTATGCCAACCACAAAGTATTATGTGCAAATTATTAGTTGGTTGTGTAGTTCCTGCTAATGTTAATAAATGGCATTGCTTGATTTTAAGGACATTTGTTGTAACATTTTACTAGGCCTACCTTATATATATCCAATGTAAAATCAGGGTCTAGGTAAGAACCACTGCTCTAGAACCATATAGATGATCCCTCTGTCTCTTTCTCTTGCAGACTCTCAGTTGTATCAGGAATACAATGAGGTGGCCCAGAACAGAGAGATCCTGCTGTCTCATACCGATTCTATATCATTAAGTGGCGATAATCTCTCTATCCGTTCATCTTCTTCCCCAAATCATTCCCCTAAGCTATCACACAGACCCCTCCCACCTCTCCCTCAAGTCCTCCTGCACCCCCACACTCTGTCCCAAACCAACTCCTTTAAAAGTCTTAATGTGCCTCAGCAATCCATAGGCAGACCCCCTTCCCCTCGCGTGCCCATCTCTGCTTCCTCACCCACACTGTGGCAGGAGCTCCCGGGAGTGAGGAAGAGCTCAGATTTTGAGATACTCACTGAAGATGAGAGACGTCTGCAGGAGGTAGAATTGTTAATTCAGTATCACCTAACATTGCATAAAACACAGTTGCCAAAAAATGTATTTCGAAACACTAAGGGGCCGTTTACACGACACCATTTTCAACTAAAAACCGAAAACTTTTTATGCGTTTTGATCGTTCATTTACACAACAATGGCGTTTTGGGGGCCTGAAAATGCAAACTTTTGAGAACGGGTTTCGATGTGCAAGTTTTTAAATCGATACCTTTATCGTCTTAAATGAGTATTTGTGAAAACGGTTACACCATGTGCATGTGTATTACGTGTTTAGTCTAGGTGGATAGTTTTTCTTTACAAAGTAACATTGCCAACTACTGGCCTGGCATGAATAATACAGCATTTTTCAATCGTTTTCGTGGATCTGTGTGAACCGTCTTTTGACAACGTTGTCATCTGTACACCAAAAACTCAAAGGAAAAACTTTTCAGTTTTTAGTACATGGTTGTCGTGTAAACGTACCCTAAGTTGTATACTTAAAAATATATGAATGTCATTGTGCTAGATAATAACAGTTTAAACCAAGTGCCATATATTTTAAAGAAAAACAGCACAAGCATGCTTTTCAACAAAACAAGCTTCAACAAGCTAAAACAATTAACTCAGGGGGAACTGACTCATACATTCACAAAAAAGGACCTTGGTGGTTGACAATTGCAAAATTGGTATGAAAAGTGAAGTTAGCTGAGAAAAGGTTTAACACTTGTTTACAGAAGCAAATTATATTTTGTTATCAAATGCCATGAAATTCATACATTTTTAAGCTACAAAAGTAAATACAAAAGTAATTGTGAGATATTCATTTTTTATTAGTAAGGACATAACCATAAAGAATCTGTATTTTTCAGGTGAGGTTTGAGGTCGTGACCTCTGAGGCATCATACTGCCGCAGTTTGGACATCGTAGTGGAGAACTTTGTCATGTCCAAACCGCTCAACGTTATCCTGTCTTCACAAGACAAAAACTGGCTGTTCTCCAGGCTAATTGATGTTAGAGCCACCAGTCACAGGTTACAATCATGTCATTAAACAATAACAGAATTACTGAAGAAAAACATTTTATTTTTGATAAAAATGTTCAGTTCTCTACATCTACTGTGTGCTGCTGACACCATTTGACAAATTTAAGACTCCCTAAATGTGCATGAAATCTTCATCTTTAGCCATCTTTTCCAGTTTAACTCTGACAACATCCTGGGGCCAGTTGTTTAAAAGTAATCTGATTGGATTTTGGCTATCAGATTGGATCAAATCTTGAAAATGTTTTGTTCAAAAGAAAAAAAAAAGATTTTGAAATCAAATTAGATCACAAAATCCAATCTTGGTTTTTGATCTGAATCAAATCATCAGTTTGTGTTGTTCAAAACATTTTAGTAAGATTTGGATACATTTGTTTCAAAACATCAGGATTGTACTGATCCCAGCAGCACTTTAACAGTAAATATCAAACAAAAATATATTTAATTTGAAGTGTTTTTTTTTTTTTTTTTTTTTTTTGTCACTGTTTGTAAGCTACATTGGCACAATCATAAGAGATGAACCAATCAAAAGTTTTTTTGCGCGCGAACGCGATGTTTCTTGGGTGATCACTACGCAAAACTTTTCAGAGAGAACGCAAAAGCATTGAAATATTTTTTTCCCCATCTAATTTTTTCCCATGTCCCTTTAGGGGCTCCATAGAGCATTAGTAATCGAGATTTGGTAATCTGAAAAAGTGTGTATCTGGATCAGGGTGATTTTGCTTTGAAAAAACAGCACAAAAGTAAGATGAATTACCTGATCCTGGATAGCAAAACATGGGATTTCCAAATCCAGATGATTCTGATCCAGATTAAACTTTTTGAACAACTGGCCCCTGTAGTCAGAATTATGCCACTAATATAAGCTTCTTTTAATTTAGTTTTCTGTCTCAACTGGAAGAAACAGTGGAGAAGGACATAATGCACTTTACCGTCTGCGACATTATTATCAAACACTGTCCACGATTCCGAAAGGTCTATGTGCCATACCTTACCAACCAATCATATCAGGACAAGACGTATCAAAGATTAATGTGAGTATTTGTTTGCACTTATCTGAAGTGGAAAATGTGCTTTTCCTCTTTTATTTTTTTTTTCCATGATTGTCTATGATTTCTTTGATTCTTTCAACCATCTCTCATAGGGATGAGAGTCATGAATTCCGTAGAGTTGTGGAAAAGTTAGAGCGTAACCCGGTTTGTCAACGACTGCCTTTACGGTCTTTCCTCATTCTGCCGTTCCAAAGAATCACTCGCCTCAAACTGCTAGTGCAGGTACTGTCTTCCTCTGTCCTGTTTAAATCTGTCTCTCACATTTTTTTATGACATATTCTACCTTTGAAGAGAATGCCATGCCTTGTTGATCCTGGAACAACATTCCAATCAACCAATCAGATTTAGGGGATAGTTTTTTTTTAATCATTGTGAAGTTTAGGCTTACAACAAGGTTTAGGGGCTTCTACACCATTCTTTTTCACCTACTGTATCATTTGCCTCTGATTTTAGGATAAATTATGGATAGGGTTAGGTTTAGGAGTAGCGATAGGACTGTTTTTGGACAGGAATGTTGTTCCAGGATCAACAATAGATGTTGATCTAGGAGCATGTCTTACTTGGCAAAATCACGGTGACCTGCTTACTGGGACTTTTTTTCTTGACTTTGAACTCTGAAATTTGTGTCCAGCCTTCTTCATCTATGTTGTCCAACTAAACCAATAATATATCAACATGATATTAGTCTCCTTTCTCAGAGAATACGACATGCTGTATTTTAAATGCTCTCTTATCTTATTTTTGTCGGCAGAATATTGTAAAGAGAACCGCTTCAAAGACCAAGGATGAAGCACAGGCCATAAAGGCCATGAAACTACTTGAGAAGGTGAGACTTCTCTTTATGTACTTGAAAATATGTAGTTATGTCACCCACATATCTGCATTGGAATTTCTTATCAGTTATCTCAGTTTCTCTCTTACCACTGTCCCATGCTTCCTTGCTGCTTTACAGATGATCCAGGAGAGTAATGAAAGTATCTCTCAAATGAAGAACATTGAGTCACTTGTGACTCTCAATGCCAAAGTTGACTTTGAGTGTAGGGTGAGCGTGACACCTCATTTGTTCTGAATGCCATCTAAATAATAACGATATTTATAATGACCCCGTATTTTATTTGTGTGTGTTAGACTCTTCCGTTGATCAGTCAGTCCCGCAGACTGGTACGAGAGGGATCTGTGACTGAACTGAGAGACTTTTCCCTGAAAGACAGGGAAGATGAGAGAAACGCTTATATGCACCTTTTTAATGACTATCTCCTGCTCTCTTTGCGGAAAGAGTATGTTTGACCTTCACTAACATCCATAGTTCAAAAAAATGAAATGTTTATGGTGCATAACTTTGCTTATCTTCCTGTTCGCAGAGGGGGTAGGTTTACAGTTATCGATCATGCTCCAGTGTCAGAGCTGCGGGTTGAGAACTGCAGGTTCAAACTGCATTCCTTACAGAAAAACCTGTTCCGTCTGCACATGTCGCAAAAAGCCCTGCTTTTGAAGACAGATACAGAGTAAGTATTTCAATGTGTATGTTTATTTATGAGAAGAAATCAGTTGCACTTTCAGTCTTGTTAACATGCAGTGGCTGCCATGTGCGCATGCCCTGTGAAGTCCACAAGGCTGCAGGGCAGAGGTGTTCCAGTACCCTCCTGGAGGGCACCTTCCAGCAGAGTTTAGCTCTAGCCTTAATTGAACACACCTGAACTAACTCTTCAGGATCACTAGAAACTTTCAGGCTGTTGTGTTGGAGCTAAACTCTGCAGGAAAGTAGCAATCCAAGAGCAGAATCGAACACCTCTGCTGTAGGGTTTCCTCATTTGTAAACTTTGGGTGCATCTCAGTCAGCTTCCTCAGTGAATAGTCAGGGCACTGATCAGGGAGTCTGCCATTTTAAGGGATGTCTCAATTGCAAAATCCTACCAGTGCTCCGAAACGTTTGCTCCCTAAGAAGTCCCACAATACACTATGAAAACCAGGGAGCATCGATGCTCAGTATGTTCCCTTACATATATGTAACATATGCACATATATGTAACAAGCAAAGTATTTATAATAATGTACTTAATAATGTAATGTCTGTTTACATAAAGAAGGAGTCCCAACTAGTAGGCTATATGGCATATGAGGATGCTGCAGGTGGCGGATCATTTATAGCCTTTTCTCACAGCAGCTGGAATAATTAAAATTATCATTTTGATGGCGGATTGTATGGTATAACAAATTAACGTTAGAGATTAGACTGTACAGAAATTGAAATCAACAGATAACGCTAATACACACTAAATACACATAGTCACGCCATGCTGATGTTGTTAACATTAACAATTTGAGAACAAAGTATAACAATAATAATAATTTGCACTGTTTGATGTGATCCGAGCTAAGCGATCGTTAGATTTAATCACCATTGGCAACGCGATTTATTGTAATGCTTTTTTTTCTCAGTTGTTCAGAACAAAAGTAGCAGATTTGTTACTTACTTCTTCAGATGTACCGAAGTACAGTATCCATATCGGTGACTGACAGCCACACATTCTCCTCAAAACATTAGATTCATGCCGTGCCGATTCACAACCCACGTAAAGATGATAATTCCACAAATAACTGCAATTGCAGGTTTCAAACAGAGATGGCGACAAAGAGGCAAAACTTATGGACTCTAGCTTTAAATAACATTAAAAATAATGTCAGAAAGATATCAGATCTGCTGTTGTTCATAAATACCAGTATTAATGTTGTACAATGAGGACATTGTCATATGTCCCAAATAGTGAGACAGCATCCTTTGCTGTCCTTACCAGTGCCCGAATTCATGTACGCGATATACTGATTCATGACTTAGGATGTTAGGGAGCTGATTGAGATGCACCCATTGTCACTTGGAAAACTTTATTGCACAGCATAAATTTATTTCAGTCAGGTAGTCTTGTGTTTTGTAGTCTTGTTGAGCTAAATGATGCATTAAACTAATCTGTACCCATCTCTCATTTTACATCTTCTCTCAGAGCTGATAAACTACGTTGGATATCAGCACTCTCACGTCCTTATCCTGAGATTGACTTCAGCGCAGTTCAGGGTATGTGCCACTTCCTGCTCTGAAGGAAATTGCAATTTCAAAATAAATATTCTAATGCTAATGTTTCGAATTTTTTTCTTTTCCCATTTGCAGACTTTGCACAAATGCAGTGCATCAGAGCCTTTGTTGCCCAGCAACCAGATGAACTCAGTTTAGAGAAAGCTGACGTTCTATTAGTTCACCAGCAGAGTAGTGATGGTGAGTTATAACGCTAAACACATGGACACATAAAGGAAAGATCATGAATAGAATTTATTTTTCTGTCACTATACCTGAGGCCAGCTCAGTTTGGTTTTCTAAGACAGTACACTACCACATGCAAAACGCCACTACTGAACATTACCACATTTACATTACTAAACAGCTACAGGACCAGTCCTTCTGGAGCAACCTAAAGTTAAGTTTCTTGCTCAAGGCTACAATGGTGATAGTCCATGGATCACTGCAGTCAAAATGGTTCAACCTACAACTTTGTGAAAAGTGTAGTGACGTGAAAAGTTAAAGTGATGTGACGTGTGGCCAAGTATGGTGTGTATCTTTGTTTAACAACCCTGTTCCTGGAGTACCCTCAACAGTGCACATTTAGGATGTCTCCCTTATCTGACACCAATTGCCTCCTAATGCAGGAATGGGCAACTTCATTCCTGGATGAACACTGTGCAGAGTTTAGTTCCATGCCCTAATCAAACAAACCTGCCTGTAATTTTCAAACAATCCTAAAGAGTTCGGTTTCAGGTGTGTTTGACTGGGGATGGAGCTAAGGCCCTGTCCACACAAACATGGGTATTTTCAAAACTGCAGCTTTTTCTATTCGGTCTAGCCGTTCATCCACATGCAAACATTATCAGGTCACTGAAACCAAACCTTTTTGAAAACTCCTGCCAGGGTTTTTGCAGTGTTGTCATGGCTTGTGACGTAGGAGTGCGGTCTCCTTTGTTTGATGTCAGACTGTGCACCGCTATCTCCTTTGTTTACATTAGGTGAGTCTGTGCAATGGCAATGACACCTGTTGGCTTGGCATGCTCTTGACAGCGCTTCATAGCATGTTTTTGCATTTTCATGTGGACGGAGACTTTTTTAAACCGTGCTTGTGTGGATGATTTTTTTTTTTTTTTTTTTAAAGAAGGAGGAAAAACTCAGTTTATAAAAATATATGTACATGTGGACTAGGCTTAAATTCTGCAGGACAGTGGTCCTGAGTTGCCCATCCCAGCTCTAACGTGCTGATGAGTTGAATCCAGCATGTTTAATTAAGGCAGTGGTTTTCAATCCTGGTCCTGGGGACCCACCGCTGCACGGTAGCAAGTCAGCTGCCTAAGTTTTCAGATGCAGCCTTTGCAAAGCCACTGGAAGGCAAGCCTGCAACCTTTAGCCAAAAAAGCGTAACGGCTAATGCTAACGCTC
Source organism: Ctenopharyngodon idella (assembly GCF_019924925.1). Taxonomy (NCBI): domain Eukaryota; kingdom Metazoa; phylum Chordata; class Actinopteri; order Cypriniformes; family Xenocyprididae; genus Ctenopharyngodon; species Ctenopharyngodon idella. Next base: position 11,274,757 of record NC_067235.1, on the reverse strand, counting down.
CGCCGCTGACGGTACGCAGGGAAGGAGACCAGAGGCTGTTTTTTGAATGGATGTCAATGGATGAGAGGCTTCACTATGCTGATTAAACAGCTTTTGTGGGGAAATAGCTAATCATTTAATGAATCGACAGCCCGTTTGCTAATCTTCAGCATGTTTTACACTAAACAATACTTTCTTGGGAACTATGTGTAGATTTTAGCTTGATAAAAATGTATTCTTTTAAGAGAAGGCAGACTAGGGAATGTTGCGACAGGTAGGACTCATTTACAGCATTACCAACAGCAAATGTGCCGCATTACTGTTTAACAGATAGAACAATAGATGTTGTGTTAAAGCCACTGGAAGGCAACCTTTAGCCAAAAAGTGTAACGGCTAATGCTAAGGCACCGGCTGTGGCGGTACGCAGGGAAGGAGTTTTGAACGGCGGGCACTGATGTCACTGCCATTACACGATAGGCTGAGAGGTGCCGCATGTGATTAAGTTAGCCGTTACGCTTTCTCCAATGGTAAGAGATACAGACCCTCTCATCTCCCTATAATATACAATCTCTGGCCTTTGTCATCACTCTAATTTAACACACCTGATTCGGATCATCAGCTCATTATGTAAGAGCTCCATGAACAGAACTGTCAAATAGACATACAAAATGTGCAGAGTGGTTTGTCCCCAGGACAAGGACTGAAAAACACTGAATTAGGGAAATATATAAAATGCTGGGCACTCTAGGACCAGGGTTGGGAACCCCTCATCTAGGGCTGCATTCCACTCCAGTTTTAGACACGCACTTGCGAACTTCCCGGAGCACTTCCCCTCGGGGGAATCCCTGCCACCATTTTGAAGTGCGTTCCACTTCGTGAAGTGGACGAGAGAAGTTTATATGGACAGACCATCGCTCCCTCGATTTTGACCAAGGGAGCGAGTCTACTTTATATGTACACTTCAGGCAGCTCCATAACCCACAATGCAACACGATTGTGACGTTACCGCATATCGCGTTTAATTTTCCCCACCACAAACAACTCTTTGATATATTAAATATTTAAAAAAATTATTAAAACACACATATATATACATATAGAATGCTGCATTAAACAATTTTGTAAGGGGAAAAAATAAATAATAAATCAGCTCCATTGTGGATTCCAAGTGATCAAGGGCTTAGGATGTTCCAATTCAGCCCATTGCAAAGGTTCTGCCAGTAGTGGGCACTCATGCAACATCACTAGACGTACATCTGAGTCAACGAGACTGAGGGAAGTTAGCGAGGAAAGGGCATTTAAAAAACAAACTGGAACGCAGCCTAGGTCACAGTAGAAATAGAGTGTCCAACCCTACTCCCGAAGGGCCATCTTCCTGCAGAGTTTAGCTCCAACACACCTGCCTGGAAGTTTCTTGTGATCCTGAAAACCTTGATTAGCTAGTTCAGGTGTGTTTAATCAGGCCTGGAGCACAACTCTGCTGGAAGGTGGCCTTTCAGGAGCAAGACTGAATACGCCTGTTGTAGAATGTCTAGTAAAAGTCAGAAGTTGGATTTGGCTCTAAATCAAGACGTTTTGTCACTTGCCCTAGTGCAGGGGTAGACAACGTTGGTCCTGGAGAGCCACTGTTCTTAGGCCCCGTCCACACAAACACAGATATTTTCAAAACCGCAGCTTTTTCTATGCGGTTTAGCCGCATGGCAAACGCAGTATCCGGTCACTGAAACTGAACATTTTTGAAAAGATGAAGATTTTTGATTTTGAAGATTTTTAGAAACTCTGGTTGCAGTGTAGACGGTGAAACCGGAGATTTTGGCTTGTGATGTCGGAGCCGGTAATAACCTTTTTTCCAGGCTTCTGATTGGCCAACATGGCTTTACAGTTAGGGTTATATTGCCACCTGCTGGTTTGGCATGCTCTTGACAGCACTTCAGAGTGTTTTTGTGTTTTCATGTTTGTTTTTTTAAAAACGAAAGAAGGAAAACTCAGTTTATAAAAATACCCCGTGTACGTGTGGACTAGGCCTAAGTAATCTCGAAGAAACTGATTAGCATTTTCATGCATGTTTGATTAGGGTTGGAGATAAACTCTTCAGGTGTGATAAACATTCTTTCATGACTAGATTTCACTCCAAGTTGCCATAGTTTATGTAAACGCCCACACACTGTATGATATGATTGTAGTACTGATGAGGTGCCCTGTACAGTGTCACCTGATGGAGTTTGAGTTCCCTGCCGCTGTCGCCTTTGGCTTGCTAAGTTGGGGTTTAAAAGACACTTATTAAATACACTTATTCAGCAATATTATTGATTTGATTGCACTGACTATCAGCTGAGAACAAAACTTGAACCGAATTGAGCTAGATGATGACGCTACTGCCGTCTGTAGAGATACTCATAGCTGAATTGAACTAATTTCATAATTGATTAATTTTACACCGTTATTGAATTGAAATGACTTAACAGTACTGAAAAAATGAATGAATACTCCAATGAGCATACCTTATATTTCTATTCTTTGGAAGTACTACCAAAACAAGTTCTTATTAGACATGCCAGGCATGATGCTAATGTTATGTTACAAGCAGACAGAACTGAATTGCAAATGGATGCTTGACTAAAATTTCATTTATGGAATTCTCTTCCTTTGCTTCAGGCTGGGTGGAAGGAACTCGTCTGTCAGACAGGCAACGAGGCTGGGCCCCTGAGGCTCACCTGGAGACAATAGTCAGCGACAAAACAAGAAAGCGCAACCTTCTGGACACCATGAGAATTGCTACAGCTGCAATGTGAATTAATATGTACATCCTACATGGTTCTCAGGTGGACATTTTCAACCACAATTTTTTAGTGTTACTTTAAAGTCTTATCCAAAAAGACCTTCAAGAACTTGGATTTATGTGGGAAGTTTCTATTTATTTTGTGTAGATACTCGAGCTGATAAGGGTGATGTGGGCGATATGGTCACACCCATGTCATGGTACTCCACACCCTGAGAAAGGGTCTGGAAAGATGCTGAATTGCACCAACAGAGCTCTTTGGATATCTCATGATTTTGTGCAAATGGTGCAATCAAATGAGTATCTATGCAGCTTCCACAGTGTTTATGTAAACATCATGTAAAGTCTTTATTATAACTTGGAAGTTGGGTGTCACTCCTGGACAGACAATTGGACCACAGTCTGTTTTCCTCTTAATGAGCGAGTTATCTCACTGAGGAGCAACTACAGCTGGATATAAGACAATGGAATCAGTGAGAAATTCTGAATACTGCACACCTGCAATTTATAAACATTACATCCCTTTCAACATGGAATATACATTCTGACTGCAGCCTCAAATACGATTTAAAGAGGATATTGTCGTGCTCCAGGACAAAGATGCAAAAAGGACAAATGGTGAACTTTTCCTTAAACAAATTGTGCTAATTTTATTCAGGATCATGAATTATAGATGGCTAATTTTTAAGAATAAAAATAGGGTAGAACACCCAAGGTTATAACAATGTACATAATACCTGCAATGTACATAATATAGGTTTTTAACTTTAAAGATATAAAGTATTATGTTTTCAGGGAATAATTCCATCCACATTCAAACAGAGTGGCATATAACTGTAATAAACTGATCATTTGTTTCCTGAAAGAACATTTCTTGGTTTAGCAGATGAGATTTTTATTCTTATCAAGTGCACTTTGATTTTTATTTGTAATTATGGGAAGGCCGTTAGGAAGCAAGACCTCAAGGAAAAAAAGAATCAGAATGAAAGAGTAAAGAGGCACAGGATTCAGTAAGAAATCAAATGCTTTAGTGTCATTTACAATATGAAGAATCAATACGAATTCATTTCATAAATGTTTCTCTCATGACAAGAAAAGACCAGACCATAAACAGTTTCATGGCTACATGGAGAAAACACAACAACAACAACAAAAAAAAAAAACATGAAATGGATTTATGATCAACTGAATTGTACTTGAAATATCCACAAATTATTGGTTCCTGAGGCAAAACTGAAATCTACTTGAGCCCTGACCCGTAATCAAAGGTTGCAGAGAGTAAAATTACATTAAAAGTACAAGATAATGTGAACAACATAACACTTTACGATTAGGTTCAATTTGTTAACATTAGTTAATACATTATGTTTCATGAGCTAACAATGGAATTTTTTTTAATTATGCTTTTTTTTTTTTACATTTTCAACTTTCTTTAGTGTGTTATGTTGCTGTTTAAAGGGTTAGTTCCCCCAAAAATGAAAATTCTGTCATTTATTACTCACCCTCATGTCGTTCCACACCCGTAAGACCTTCGTTCATCTTCAGAACACAAATTAAGATATTTTTCATAAAATCCAATGGCTCAGTGAGGCCTGCATTGACAGCAAGAAAATTAACACTTTTAGATGCCCAGAAAGCTACTAAAGACATATTTAAAACGGTTCATGTGACTACAGTGGTTCAACCTTAATGTTACAAAGCAACGAGAATACTTTGAGCGCCACAAACCCCTAAAATAACGACTTTATTCAACAATATCTAGTGATGGGCGATTTCAAAACAATGCTTCATGAAGCTTTACAAATCTTTTGTTTTGAATCAGTGGTTCAGAGCGTGTATCAAACTGCCAAAGTCACGTGATTTCAGTAAACGAGGCTTTGTTATGTCATAAGTGTTTCCAAATTTCAATGGTTTACCACTGGGGGGCGTGACTTTGGCAGTTTGATACATGCTCTGAGCCACTGATTCGAAACAAAATATTTGTAAAGCTTCGAAGCTTCATGAAGCAGTGTTTTGAAATCACCCATCACTAGATATTGTTGAAAAGTCGTTATTTTGTTTTTTTGGCGCTCAAAAAGTATTATTCTCGTCGCTTCATAACATTAAGGTTGAACCACTGTAGTCACATGAACTGTTTTAAATATGTCTTTAGTAGCTTTCTGGACATTGAAAGTGGTAATTGTCTTGCTGGCAATGCAGGCCTCACTGAGCCATCGGATTTTATCAAAAATATCTTAATTTGTGTTCCGAAGATGAATGAAGGCCTTACGGGTGTGGAACAACATGAGGGTGAGTAATAAATGACAGAATTTTAATTTTTGTGTGAACTAACCCTTTAAGCATGAAAAAGATCTGCAAAGTTACAAAGCACAAAGTCACTCCAAAGGGAATTATTCTCTTTATCAGTAAGTGCGTTTCTGAACTCCCTGAAACGCCTCGATTGTAGTCTTGAGGTTTCTTCTGGGAACGTACACGTCACAATATTCCTCATTTAAATAATTCCCCCCCAAGGCATACGCAAAATAAAGGTGCGAGTCCTGGTTGAGTTGTGTTAGTAGTGCGCTGTCACCATGTCCAAAACACAGTACAACATTTCATGTTAATGTGTATAATTAATAATTAATGTACTATGAACAAAAATTAACAATGAAAAAAGTGTATTCCTAAGTTAACATTAACCTACATTAATAAATGCTATAAAAATTCTTAATTTTTAGCTTGTTATAATTAAATAATGTTAACAAACTGAAACTTATTGAAGTGTTCCTGAAAACACTGTCTGGTGGTTAGGAAGAGAAAGAGAAACTTGCTGTTTTTTTTAGCCACTTGGAGGTTTAAATATGTGCTCAAAGGAGCCATGAATAGTCTAATCTCAAGCTCATCCAGACATACAGAGTGAATTTGACAAACAATCTCAAAGACGCACACACTCATGAGAACTTCAGCACCAGGTAAGACAGGAACTCACTCATGCACTCACTCAACTCCTCACACATCATTATCGTCTGCACTACGCGGTACTAGACTAGACCAGAACTATTACCAACTGTTTTAACATGTATTATCACTGATTTACACTATATAAACTTTTCACATGCTGAACAGTCAGTGTCGTCTAATAGGAGTCAGGGCTTGATTAAGGGAGACACATGCACAAACACTCCACAAATCAAATCCAATGGGCTTCTAATGAGAACATACAGGTGCCGCTTGTGTAGAGTAGCACAGTGTTAAAACAGAAGGAGTGCACTGGTCTGTGAGTGCACCGCTTCTTAGTAAAACCAACATTTCAAATGTCATGACCCAACAGAGAACCTCTGAGCAACACATAGGTCTGCTGCTATAGAGCTGCACAGCACAGAGGGCTGATCTCGTCACTACACATTTCAGTTTGAGGTTTAACTGAAGTGAATTTCTTCAGCTTTAACTAGGGATGTCAATTTACATGAATTCTCATAATCAATCGTTTAAATTAATTATTTGATTAATCATTAACCTAATACTCTTAAATCCGAAGCAGGGGGCTAAGTTATCACATTACTTAACAATCACTTGCTTAACTAACACTAAACAGATGTTGTTTTAAAGCCTAAAAGCTTGGCTTTACAGTGAATATAGGGAATATGACCATCACTTAACAAATGCTTTTAAATTTGCTGACATATTAGAAGTGCTCTATTTTCATATCGTGAAAAAATAACTGCTTTACACGAAAATGTGATCTGTAAAATCATCGTACATAACAGATAGATTTCTGTCATATCTCTGTAAAGGTCTCAACAAGCAGAATACAACAAACATATTTCTTTCAGTTAGAGGCCAAACTATACCAAGTATTTGTATTTAAAAGAGCCGTCGGCGCATGTGTAAACAGCATACACATGATGCTTTTGCGCCACATAAGACAATGTGTAGATCACGGAGTGACTTGACATGCTGCTTGGCTAAAGCTATAAGACTTTCGGGTTTCGATCGAGTTGTGATCATGACGCAGTGTTTTCATTTGTCAAACGTCATTTGAAATTCAACCAATGGAAACTGGATCTCGGGTTGGTGGGTGGGTAGAGACGTTGTTTAGAGACAACGTTTTACAGCTGGAGCGCACTTGGATTGGATTGATCGCTCAGATTAACAGGTCTTGATTTACCATGCGCCATAGAATAGGAGCGCACAGCTGGAAGAGTAGTTCTTATGTTCATTAAAATCACTTGTTTGGAGGGTTATTTGGACCCTTGGTTAATTATGTTTCGAAATAAACATCTAGCCTGTCTATTCCATTGCATGGCTTGGAGATATTAATACACTTAGAATACGTAATTATGGCACACTCGCTTCATTTTTCCTTGTGTCTTTGAAGTAGTGTAGTGTTTTGCGCATAAGCCGCTTGCACTTCAAAACTACGCACTGTAATGGTGACCTTGCCTAATCAACCATCAATAAGTTTTATCGATTAAATTATTATTGACAAATAATCGATCGTCGAGCATCCCTAGCTTCAACCGTAGCAACAATCAATCAGAACAGATACTATGAATTCCATTATGAAACATATGGGTAAAATGGGTTGGAGAACCAAGTACTCTTCCAAAATAGCAAACCTGAAAGCATAAGTGTGCAGCCCAGTGTGAGCATCTAGCTCTATGAGTGAGTAAACAGAGGTAATAGTAGACTTGGTTCAGAGCACAGTGGATCTGAACAGCACAATGTGGAGGTTGAGATGGTATATGTGTGTACTATGGTACATTAAAATACAGTGAAGGGGTTTCACTGTACAGCAGGATGAGAATCACTCCACTAATTCCTCCAATTATCGATTATCCGTTCCTTTCAACCTGAAGGAGCATAAAAAAGACAATCCAATGGTCAGTTTTTATGTACTTATGAAAGTAATGTGTCAATACAGGATTTCACGCTTCATGATTATGTAAGAATGTGTATTTCTGAATCATTTATAAAATTGTTCTTATCTAAGGGTGTACTCACACTAGGCGCTCTGAACCTCACCTGAGCAGTTTGACCCCCAAAGCCTGGTTCGTTTGACTAGTGTGATCACTCCGTACCATGCCCGGTTCGCTTAAAGGGTTAGTTCACCCAAAAATGAAAATAATGTCATTTATTACTCACCCTCATGTCGTTCCACACCCGTAAGACCTTCGTTCATCTTCAGAACACAAAGATATTTTTGATGAAATCCGATGGCTCAGTGAGGCCTTTATTGCCAGGAAGATAATTTATACTTTCAGTGCCCAGAAACACTGCTTTGAAGCTTTACAAATCTTGTTTCGAATCAGTGATTCAGATCGCGTGTCAAACTGCCAAACTGCTGAAATCACGTGACTTTGGTGCTCTGAACCATTCATTCGAAACAAGATTCGTAAAGCTTCAAAACAGTGTTTTAAAATCAGCCATCACTAGATATTGTTGAAAAGTCATTATTTTGTTTTTTTGTTGCACAAAAAGTATTATTGTCACTTTATAATATTAAGGTAGAACCACTGAACTCACATAAATGGTTTTAAATACACTACCAGTCAAAAGTTTGGAAACATTACTATTTTTAATGTTTTTGAACGAAGTCTCTTATGCTCATTAAGGCTGCATTTATTTCATAATAAATACAGAAAAAACAATAATATTGTGAAATATTATTACAATGTAAAATTATGGTTTTCTATTTTAATATACTTTAAAATATAATTTATTTCTGTGATGCAAATCTGAATTTTCAGCATCATTACTCCAGTCTTCAGTGTCACATGATCCTTCAGAAATCATTCTAATATGCTGATTTGATACTCAGTTATTATCAATGTTGAAAACAGTTGTGTTGCTTAATATTTTTATGGAACCTGTGATACTTTTTTCAGGATTCATTGATGAATAAAAGGTTAAAAAGAACAGCATTTATTCAAAATATAAATCTTTTCTTTTGACTGGTAGTGTATGTCTTTAGTAGCTTTCTGGGAACTGAAAGTGTAAATTAAATTTGCTAGCAATAGAGGCCTCACTGAGCCATCGGATTTCATCAAAAATATCTTAATTTGTGTTCTGAAGATGAACGAAGGTCTTATGGGTGTGGAACGACATGAGGGTGAGTAATAAATGACATCATTTTTGGGTGAACTAACCCTTTAACCGTCCCTAGCCTGCTTGGAAGCGGTTCAGTCAGGCTCAGGCACGATACGCATGCAGTGAGCGCTAACCGCGGAACAGCTACTACTTTTGTGTGCGCTACGGTCATCATTACGACAGCAAACATCTTTAATACTACTTGGATAATACATTTTTCAATTAATTTAACTAATTTGAGTGTATTTGGGTTCATAATGGGTCTGGTTCTCACCTTACTGATGAACAGGAATTGTAGTTTGTGAGTAAAGCTGCAAATTTCTCCATTAACGTCAGCTGCCTTCGTAATAATTCTCTGATAGGTACAAGTGAAAATTGCTGCGCGGCATAAATGATAAATCTATTATGCAGCATCTTAGCGAAGGTGATTTTCTTCCATACAAAAAGTTGCATCGTATATAACGCAAGCGTGCTCCGGTCCAGAAAGTTAAGTGCAATGTGAGTGCAGGCCAGCAGGGAACAATCGCGCTCAGGCTCGGTTCAAGGCAACCGTGCCTAGTGTGAGTACACCCTATATGATTTAAACAAATTTATTCTGCTCGTTTCATGAACGAGACCCACTGATAACAAGAAATCTTTCATAAAGTTATATAAAAATCAGAGGACAGTTATAGTAACAGTTAGAGAAAAAATAGTCAGTAAAAAAAAAAAAAAAAAAAAAAACTAGTGATGTACTAATATTTCAGTACCAAAGAGGTTATCAATAATAGAGTTGATTATTTGTTTTCACTTATCGGTATCTATTAATATTGTTTATTTATACAATACTGGATATTTAAATTGTTCATGTTCATTCCCAATATTTCCATTCAGATTAAACTTAAGGAAGCACTGGATGGCAGCAAAGGTAATCTTTAAAAACACAATAAATTAATAGTAATTTAACAACACTGATACATCTTCAGCAAATCTCAAAATGAATATTCATTTTCATACTGTAAATTATAAGTTTATTTGTAACATTTCAAATTTTAGTGAGCTGTTTTTAATTTATCTAGAGAAAAATAAAAAAACAGAATTTTAATATCTGCCATTTCAAACATGAGAACAGTTCTTGGTTTTTCTCTATTGGGCCAGAAGTTATTAATTTTAACTACTTAGGTTATTAATTATGTACAATGATTATCTTCTAGAAAAGTGGAAATTAAGTGTTACAATAGCCTCTTTCACACATTCAGTTATTACTGGTAAATTACTGTTAAGAAATCATGAGTGATGAACAAGACATTTTCAAAATACCGGTATATTAGTTCTGGCAAATTCCCGGTATGAGAAATTGTAATATTACCAGTGAATTACCAGTATGATGCTATGTATAAACAAAGAACAAGATTACCGGTATGAGCACATCCGAGGTCAGAACGAGCTGACGTAAGAATTTTGGGCCAATCAGAAAGCTCTGTCGTAATTGTATTTAAATGAAAACATGCTAGTCTGACCGTAGCGCTGCATCTTGTGCTCGAGACCCTGCCTTCATTTAGATTCATCAGCACTGTGACTTGCGTACTATAGAAACTGAAGTCCTGCTAATCATTCAGGTGGATGAAGAAAATTCCAATGAATGACATCACTGAGTTAACTGGTATTTTGGTACTGATGTGTAAATGATATCTTCCCGGTACAAAGAACGCTGCTTGTGTAAACAGCACATTTGTGTATTTACCGGAAGTCGTTCAGGTAATTTTACTGTAGTTAACAGGGATTACTGTGTGAAAGGGGCTTATGATTGCTAAACACCTGCCTGTATGTATGCACGTATTATACCTGTATGAGATGGGTAGGAGGAGGTTGTTCTTCTTCAGAGCTTGCACTTTGCTGAGAGTCTGTGGGTCGAGGGCGATGTAACAGCGTCGGGCGTAGTCCAGAAGCTTTTCTTTAGACGGGTCAAACTCACCCACCTCGGCCACCTTCTCTGGAGCCACCAGCAGAAGCTCAGCAATGGGTGTGGTCGAGGCCACCGTATTACGATCTACACCGTGGATCTGGAAGGCCTTGGACATATTCTTTAGCCTCTGGTATGTCACCAGGATCTTTTTATAGCGGAACAATACACCTGCTGCGTCTTTCACTGGAACAACAGCAAAAAGGAGAGTAAGAGAAAGAGGAAGAGGAACAAGCCATCAGAAAGAGAAAAATCACTTGGCTGTCATGTTTCCTCAATCTGAATGCTCATGCTCACCTCTCTGTCTTTCTCTCCCTCTGGCGATTCTGAAAACCCTCCTTCTCTTCAGAGCTGGATGACTGGCGGAGGGTCTTCCAGCCGCGCCGATATTCCGAAGTGACATGTTGTCTGTTATCACATCCTCTCCTGACATCATTTCCTCTTCCTCCAAGTAGCTATCCTCAAGATAGTCATCCTCTTCTTCATCTCCCAGAAGAGAGAGGGATTCTGTGGAAGCACAAGTAAATGTAGTGGAGTCAAGTGTTGTAATATATCTTAACAGTTACAAAGGTTATTGTAATAGCCGATGTACAATATTGTTCAATAGCTTGGGATCAGTAATTTTCTTTCTTTCTTTTTTTTTGAAGAAATTAATACGTTTGTTCGGCAAGGACACATTCAATTGATAAAAAGTGACAGTAAAGCAAAATATTTTAATTTCAAATAAATGCTGTTTCTTTTGAACTTTCTATTCATCAAAAAATCCTGAAAAAAATGATCATGGTTTCCACAAAAACGCAACACCACAACTGTTTTCAACATAATAAATAATAAATGTTTCTTGAGCAGCAAATCAGCATATTAGAATGATTGCTGAAAGATCATGTGACTGAAGACTGGATTAATGAAGCTGAAAATTCAGCCTTGCATCACAGGAATAAATTACATTTTAAAATCTATCAAAATAGAAATGCATTATTTTAAATTGTAATAATATTTCATATTAGTTTTTACTGTATTTTTGATCAAATAAATGCAGACTTAAGTATAAAATACTTATTTCAAAAACATTAAAAAAATATTAACCTCAATTTTTGAACAGTAGTGTATCATGTTAGGACAAATCAGGCGACATATGGCCATTTTTATATTAACGTTAAAGCCTGATAATAACCATGTCCACTTGACAGAATATTAATTTTGAATTAATATCATGTAAAATGTGTTAATTTCAACAATTTTGTCATTATATGATATACTTACACTACCAGTCAAAAGTTTACTCACACCTATTCATTTTTAAATATTCATATAATAATAATGATAATAATAATGTTTTATTTATAAAAGCGCCTTTCCCAAGCTTAAGGTCACTGTACAAAGTAGCCATAACATAAGGACATAGCGACAATATACAAAAAAAAAAATACAGAAATACAAACACAACAAAACAAATAACGAGGAATCTAGTCAGAAGTAGGATGAAAATACTGTGAGAAGAGATGTTTTAAGTTGAGACTCTAAGGAAGAAATGGAGGTGATGTTTAGAAGTGTGTAACAATGCAATAGGGCTGACAAATAATTAGGAGCATGATCATGCAAAAATAACATTTTAATAATATTTTTGAAAAATCTTTAACTCATGAAAACTTATTTAATATTTAATATATTTAATTATTTAATATATTTAATTAAATTAAATAATATACACACCTTGCAGTTCATTGAGCGATCTGTTGTTGCTACTGCAGCTGCTGCTGGTGCTGCCGCCACCGTGGCCCTGTAAGAGAGGCTGAGTGTGGGGGGGTCCAAACATGGAATTGATCTGAGCACTGACTGGACCAGGAACAGAGCTCAAGGCCTTGGAATTGGCGGAAGTCTGTTGGGTTGGCCTCTGCTGGAATGACTGGCGGTTTGCTGGCCGCTGGCTCTCTGCTTGTTGATCTGAAACGTTAATGATTATAGTTGATTCTTTATATTACAAAAAACACTCTCCCCCCTATCGTACACAGAACAGACTTTGACCAGAAGGAAAATGGAGTATCTTGTAATTATTAGGGTTTTAAGCACGTAGTGCTGAAACCGTATTGTAATTGTAAGGATTTTTATTATTTTTCTTCCACCGTAAAACGAATCATGCAGACCAAACCATAAGGCCTAGAGACTTGAAACTTGGCCAGATAATAGGTCTCAATTTGGGGAGAGGCTGACAGAGTATGACCCCAATCGCTCATAACTCATAGACCGTTTGTCTTATATCATTGTAATCCTTGGCTCAAGACGAATAAAATATATATCTCCGATTTTATTTTCCGCCATTTTGAATTTTGTCTAAAATCTACTTTTGCGAACTAGTCCTAGGTTTTTTGCCAGATCGGAACCAAACCAGTAGAGAAATGTTCTCTGGAGTCTGAATATCAATAATTATCAAAAAAAAGTTGAAATTTCGATTCACGGTCGGACTAAACGTACGCCAAAAAGTATGATGTGGGCGGAGCCACTTTTACTAAAATGGCTATAACTCGGGAAGGAAATGATATATCTTTACCAAACTCGGAACACGTGTATAGGCTCAATCTTTGGTCACAGTAAAAAAAAAAAAAAAAAAAAAAAAAAAAAGTGACGATTGGACACTTGATGGCGCTATAACATGAAAAAAAAACTCAAAAACAGCTGTAACTACACAACCATTAGTCCAATCGACTTGAAATTTGGCATGCAGTGTCTTGGTCCAAGGATGCATGATAGTCTATGAGCACATTGGTGTATCTTGAAAAACATGGCCGCCATCGGCCAATGAAGTTTGAGCACCTATTAGATAAGGTTAACGGAGGCCGATCGGAACGAAACTTGGTGGGCATGTTCGACTCATGGTCCTAGAGGTCTGTACGAATTTTGAAAGAAATCAGCCACTAGTTGGCACTAATGAGTTTTACGCCTCTGTAATCATGTGGTGTTTCACACATACACACAATATTCATATCATTTGATAAATCTCCCCATGCTGAACAACTTTGCCTCAAGAACCAATGCTGTCAATCAAATCGTTCATTAATTATTCGCGAATATGTAAAAAAACTACTTTTGTGAACTAATCCTAGGTTTTTCACCCGATCTGAACAAAACCAGTGCAGGACAATTCTCTGGACTCTCTAGATCAATAATTATCAAAAAAGTTGAATTTTACCCTTTGGGTCACTATAACAGGGTCATTCAGAAAATGGGCGTGGCAAAATATACTCAAAAGCCTATAAAACCTAAACGAAAACTCAGAACTTCATGAAATGAAGTGAGCATGTGCAGCATATGATTCTAAATAAGCATGACAACTTTTATGGAGATCGGACCATAGGTGGCGCTATAACTGTTAAAAAGCTTTAAAAAAAAAAAAAAAAAAAAAAAAACCATACATTTTTAATGGTTTTGGCTGAAAATGTATATATAACTTTGGGTGTGATCGACTTATTTTCACGTGAGTCATGTCGTTAGACTCCTGAAACCTTGCCAAGTCCAACGATACCAGACTTGCCAGGTTTCGGCTTATGGTTTGTGTAACGTTGTGATTTAGCGCTTAAAAACTTTCCAGCGTAGGTAACACGGAACCATAGCTCGTTAACTAAATGCTAAAGCCCAAAGGTCAAAATTGTGATAGGAAAGTGAAATTATATATATATACACACACACACAAAGTGCTCTCCATAAGTATTGGGACAGTAAAGACAAAATTGCTCTGTTAGCTGTGGTGTCAAAACATCTATAAATGATTAAAAGATTAATATTAAGATTAAATAAAAAGATTAATATCTAATCCTGTACTGCAGAAGTACAGAATGTCACATTTTATTATTGGCTGTTTCAACACAAAATGTTTTACCAACTAAGAAGTACAGCAATTTTACAGTTTCATCCCTCTGCCTAATGTGAGCATAAGTATTGGGATGGTTTAACTTAAAGGAAATGTAAAAGTGTAAAAGCTAATATTTCATTGTAAATCCCTTACAAACAATCACAGGAGAGAGTCTGTGACCCATAGACATCACCAGACTCTTGGTTTCACACTTTGAAATGCTTTTCCAGGCCTTTACTGCAGCCATTTTCAACGGTTGCAGTAAAGGTTTTAATATGAGGCAGAAGTCATATTAATCTTTTAATCATATTTATAGATGTCTTGACACCACAGCTAACAGAGCAATTTTGTCTTTACTGTTCCAACATTTATGGAGGGCACTGTGTATAAATATACAGACAGTGCTCGAACACCGAATTAATTCCACTTTCACGATTACTTGCGCTTCAACAGACACATACACACAAAATTATGTCAAAATACCTGTCTCGGCAAGTATTCTCTCAGTTGTGTCATAAGTGAACAGTTGAGAAACCGGATGTGTGTCAGTTATCTGGTCTGTGTTTTCCTTCTTAAAGTGACAGCAGCCTAATATTCTTGCTGTTGTCTGTGTCATTAATGTTAGTAAAATAAAAAAATCATTATCATCATCTACCATGTTCGAAAGAAAAGAAGATAGTGAGGAGAGCAGTCAGGAGGACAGCGATGAGGACAGCTTTTAGGATAAGTGTGTCACGTAAAGTGTGAGTACCAAGCAACATCTCCAGGTGCTCCCTTTAGAACCAGACCAAAAAAAGTTATGTGCACCCCTGCATATACATATACACATACACACACATACGTGTATATAAAATATATAAATACTAAAATAACACTTTACCCCGATCATTTTCTCTTCTCCTTCTCCAAGAAAAACTCCTGGAATCATGGCCTACAGGGGAAAAGGAAATTCAGTTTTAGCCTTCCCCTAAATCTGTATCAATATATCCAGCCCGACTTCTGCATCAGCCATGATCACAAGAAAATTTACAGGAACATCTTTTTAAAATAAATCTGTTTATTACATTCTTTCCATGGATGGAACACAGTCCATAATACACTTCATGTGCATAGAAAGGAGGCGTGATTTAAGTAGCTGAATTGGATTTTTTACTGAATTTGCCCATAGAAGATTTATTCAGTACCATTCCATTCACTATTTTTTTCTCGTGGCTCTAAGGGGCTGTTTACACTACACCATTTTCAACTAAAAACGGAAACGCAAAGGAAAAACTTTTCCATTTTTAGTTCATCGTTGTTGTGTAAGTGTACCCTAAAATATCCTCTATTAGCACAGTGTTGGCTTACACTATAGCTGCGTCCCAATTCAGAGGCTGCATCCTTCAAAGGCCGATTGCGTCACAGAGGTACGACGAAGGCTGTCCCAATTCTAATTATCCTTCAAATGCATCCTTTGTTTCCCGGACAGTGAAGGATACAACATTTTGGATCCTTTGTGGCCTTGCCTACCCCAGAATTCATTGCACGTTTTTTATTTTTTATTATTATTTTTTTTTAATAGAAACTACTAGAGATATCGGCTGATAAAAGCTATTATTATCACTATCGGCCATCGGCCGATTGTTTAAAAACTGCTGATGATCAGGGCATACTGTGTATGAAGAAAATCACTCGCGTTGAATTTCTTCTTCTTCTTCTTGGCGGTTGGCAAACCAGCTTTTGTGTTGAATTTTAAGGCATTAACAGTTTAAAAATAGTGATGCTAAAGCAGGCTCTTTTTGATCCTATGAATCATCCGTATTTCAAGCCAGGGTTGCCAGATCTGCGTTTTTATTTGTAGCACCTCCCATCCAATAATCACAAAAGGCTTTGTGCTTTGTTACTTCTGATAAGAATAAAAGTTTAAGTTTTCAAATTCTGTCCATTTTATCATGAAATTCAATAAATGGCGTTTTGACGCTCTCTAAAAGGTGACGTGTCAGATTGCTGTAATGCCTCAGTTCAGGCGGCAGCTCGGAGCGTGAGTCTTTTCTTCCTCTTCAGCACAAATTATTTCTCGAAAAACATGCATAATCATCAGAGGTATGTTGAAAGATATAGACTAGTACAACTTACCAGAATGTATCACGTCTCATGTAATCACTTTATTTGTGCTTCAACCGTGGAAAGACGTCGATAAAACAGCTTGTGAACGATGTCACATTTACCTCAGGAATGTTTTCCAATGTTCACAGTTCCTTAGCTATCTATATATAAAAAAAAAACACTAGAGAGGATCTTATTTACTGTTAATTAGGTTTGTGTAAATTTGCCATTAAGACAAGTGCTTATGAAAACTACCTTATGTGATACTAAGTTTAATACAAACATTTCAGTTTTTATTTGAGTGTAATTATTATATCCGAAAATAAACAGCAGCTGAATATAAAACTTCTGTTGTTAATTGTAACCTCTAATATGGTAGTGTACCAAATGAGGGGTTCCCTTTATAGTTTGCAACATTATTTGGGAGAGATTTTTTTTCTTAAGAAAAACCAAACTATCGGTATCGGCCGATATCATTCTGAATAATCGGCTATTATAATCGGCAGAGAAATTTAATCGAATATCTGATACAAATAATAAAAATTTAAAAAAAAAAAATTAAAAAAAAATATATATATATATATATAAAGTGGTTAAAATGTTGACTTGTATCTTACTAAGACATGATTGTATACAGTTGTACATAATTTATGTACATAAATAGACCATGGTGAACATATTTAGACATGTTGTGAACCCTGTTTTTTTTTTCCAGCTGAATATAACTTTCAAAAAAGTCCAGAACAAACTTTACTGGTGCTCGTCAACTGCAGCTGTCACAGTTACTAGGCAACAATAACAATCCTCCGTAGGCTAAATTGTCCCATTTAATAGCTCGATCTGACCTTCGAAGGATGCAGCCTCTGTATTGGGACACAGCTTTCCCCGTCTTACCGTTGCTTTCCTGACTCTTGGTTGAGAAGATGAACCGATCGAGCTGGCAGCGCAGGAAGTCCCTCTCCTCCTCCAGGTCCTCAATGCGCTTCTGCAGCCATGAATTTTTCTCCAGTGAGATCTGCAGTTGTGTCCGTAAGTTAGTGATTAACAGGTACGAGCTGCTCGGTGCTGGCGGATCACTACCTGTATCACAACATAAGCAAATATTATCACACGTTGACATACAGCAGTTAAAGGGATAGTTCACCCAAAAATGAAAATCTTTATGCCGTTTCAAACCCATAAGATTTATGTTCAGAAAAATACTCAGAAAGCTCTCAGATTTCATCAAAACTACCTTCCGAAGATCTTAAAGTCTTAAAGGTTTGGAATGACATGAGCATGAGTAATTAATGACAGAATTTTGTGGGGTGAACTAACCCTTTAATTACGTAGTGCAGGGGGGGAGAGCTATCAGACTCTGATGTTGAATGACAAAAAAACCTTATGAAATTCATACACTACATGGTGAGTGTGTAAGTACATAGTGTATAAGTGCATAGAGTATACGGCATCATTTGGGACACAAATTACAACAAAAAGAAGTGATAAATCAACTATACTGACCATCAAAGTTCTGGTCATTTTGATTGTAAAAACCTCCCTGCTGCTCAAAGTTGTTGTCTTCAAAGGGAATGGAGATTTCATAGGCATCCTCATTCTTGGGTGCTGAGGAATGATGATTAAAAACACGTAGGCTTCACATTATTCTTCTGGGAAATTAACAGGTGTCAGCTCACAAGTAAATGTATACACCAACTGCGATTAGAGCGCGTGCACTCACTCTGTAGCTCTCGGGAACTCGCGTGCTTCCTCGTGGCTGAATCCGCATCATTCATATTTCCGTCTGTTCAGTTTTGATCTGAGTTGAGACACAGAGAGCGTCTATCAGCCCAAAATACTCATGACGTGTTTTATTTCGAAAAATTTTCTCTGCAGAGCATCTAATGCAGATGCGCGTGCGGCGACACATCACATACATGAGGTACATGAACTATCTAACGAGCGGTCAGATGACTAGCAGTATCCGAGTCTTCTCTCTTAAACACGCACGCAACATAGTAAAAATCTGTCAAACTGACTGTCAGTATCTACCGTTCACTTTAAGACTATCCATCCACAATCAAAACATTTATAACAACAACAAGACATGGGCTGCACTCTTCTTAAAATCAAAAATACTACTCATGGTTAGTGTAGTGGTGTATGTACAATGCACCGTTTGTTTAACTGCATAAAGATGACTAGCAAACTGGCTAATCTTTAGACCGTTCCAGACAGAATCAACAATTAAGCGCAGTATTTCTGTCACGTGATGACACAAAACATGTACAAACCGTTGCTCACTCGTGGACGTGCTTCCCTATCACGTATTTGAAGCGTCTGTCAGTGCACTTTCATCTGTCTGTGTGTTTGTGGAAGAACCAGCTTGCTAACAATAACAAGTAAATTACCCTCAGCAGCAAGCACTAAAAACAACGGGAAGGAAGACACAATTACGCACCTTAAAATCTGCACGTTCAAAATAAAAGCCTTAAAGATTTTTTTAAGTCACAAAAGGCACAGTAGTAATAGCATAGTATATAGTATAGTTATAGTAGGTCTATATAACTGGTTAAAAAATTGGGTGGAACTGCAAAAGGGATTAGTTGATCCCATATAGGCTATGGCGGGAAGATCATAAGGCACATGAACGTCACCACAAATTGCGAAATTGGGAAAAAACTCGCAGACGCAGGGTGCTTCCATCCTAAATGCACACGTACTACATGTTCTTTGTCAAATGTTAACGCAACATTCAAGGGATGTTTTCACAAAGATTACGTTTTATGCATAAAATGGATTAATCCACTATTTTAGGATGTTTGCACAGTGCACACAACTGGTTCAGATGATGTATTCTCATTATTCACTATAGTTTAGTCATTAGGCCCAGTATTTTGACATGGCCATGGTTACTAACCTGACTACTGCAGAGTCAAGCCCAGATGTAGACAGATGATTCGATAAATCCAGCTCTGTGCGCACTGCGTTTCTACCATTTGTCATCTTCACTAGTCTTACTTTATTATCTTTACTGGCTTGACAAACTTTGCAGAATTGAGAAAGGTAGCTTGTCAGACTCAAGGGGTAAGGAGTTCAAAACTTAAAAACTTAATCTTAACTTTAATTTAAAAAATTATTATTATTATTATTATTATTTAAATTTTGTCCTCCAAACTAAAATTCAAATACAGAGATATTTTTGCTATATATGTTGGGTAAACAAGTGAACATGATAAAACCACACATTCAGACCAGAGTCAATTAAAGGATTAGTCCACTTTCAAATAAAAATTTCCTGATAATTTACGAGAGGGAGTAAAATCTTTGCGTGGCAGGGGGAACTGCCGCTCGACCTGCCACCGTTATTATTAGGGACTTTAAGCAGCAGCTGCTGATACAACGGCAACGGCATTCTGTTGCGCATGCGCAAAGTTAACTGCTACTTCTTGACGTTCTACTGTAACCGTCTACTACGGGAGAATAGCCGATTTGCTGTAGTCGATAATACGTGACAGGTTAGATAAGTAAATGTTATGTGTTATGTTTAGTTGTATCTGTATGTCATTTAATGCCAAAAGCAACCATTCTCTTGCTTTATTTACATGTACTGTATTGTTTACTATGTCAAATGATTAAATGATCCACGCCGTCCTCTTTGTTGTTGCTTAGCGATTTTTGCGTTCTTTAGCTACGGCAGTTGACAGTGTACTTCCAGTCGCCGTTGCCGTTCCATCAACAGCTGTTGCTTAAAGTCCCTAATAATAACGGTGGCAGGTCCCGTGGCAGGCGCAAATAACGGTGGCAGGTCGAGTGGCAGCTGCCCCTAGCGGTGACGGGTCGAGTGGCAGCTCCCCCTGCCACGCAAAGATTTTACTCCTACTGTCACCCCCATGTCATCTAAGATGTCCATGTTCTTCTTTCTTAAGTCGAAAAGAAATTAAGATTTTTGATGAAAACATTCCAGGATTCTTCTCCTTATAGTGGACTTCAATGGCCTCCAAACGGTTGAAGGTCAAAATTAGTTTCAGTGCAGCTTCAAAGGGCTTTAAACGATACCAGACGAGGAATAAGGGTCTTATCTAGCGAAACGATCTGTCATTTTCTAAAAAAAATACAAATGTATGTGCTTTATAAGCACAAATGATCGCACTACAAGTGCTTCCGCTAGACCGCCTTCCGTATTCTTAAAAAAGCTTACGCTGTATGTCCTACGCCTTTCCTATTCAAATTACGGAAAAAACGGAACTGGTACCACGTCCGTTCCGTAAGTTGAATAGGGAAGGTGTAGGACATTCAGCGTAAGCTTTTTTAAGAATACGGAAGGCGGTCTGGCGGAAGCACTTGTAAGGCGATCATTTGTGCTTATAAAGCACATACATTTGTATTTTTTTTTTAGAAAATGACCGATCGTTTCGCTAGATAAGACCTTTATTCCTCGTCTGGTATCGTTTAAAGCCCTTTGAACAGGGCTCTCAAGTCTCACGCATTCACCGTGAGATACACGCATTTCAACCATTTCACACGCTCACGCGCCACACCTTGTATTTCTCACGCTGAGAAGTAAGGGATAACTTGTCCCTCTATATACAATTAATGGAGGAGGCTATTATACATCGCGCGTTGAACTATTATAAGCACCAAGTTCCGGTACGAACGGAACGGACCAATTATCTGCGCAACATGACCGAAGCCCAGTTTATTTAATTGTGCATGCGTGGCGCGCGAATGGCTGTATACTCTGCGCGCGTTCACCAGTGCGCTCCAACAGTGAGATAAGATTTGTGCGAGCCGTTCCTATCGCGACGCTGAGAAAACATCATCCTGTACCAACATAAAATAGAAAGACCTCCTTTACTAGAATTTACCTATTGTATTTATTGTGGTAAACTGACTAACTTGTAGAATTTATAATAGATTATCTGTTAAGGGAATAGATTTTTCACCAAAGATTTATATTACAACTGTGGCATACTGTGCTACACTGTAAAAAATGAATGTGATTTTAACAGTAAAATATTGTAAAAACGTTACGGAAAAAAAATGTAAATAGGTTAACAGTAAGTTCCAGTACTATATACAGGGAAAAACTGTAAAAGCTCTTACCAGACATTTTATGTAATTTTCACAGTAAAATGCTGTAAATATTACAATTTTTAGAAGTAAAAAAGAACAAATCAATGTATAATTTACAGTCAAAAACTGTAAACTGATATTCCCACAATTCCCTGTGTGACACTCCACATTTGAAAGTATTTTGTTTAAAAAATCATGTTTCTTAATAGTTTTTGTTATCAGTTATGTACATTAGGGTTTTATGTTACATCTTCTGTTGTTTAATGAATGTTTATTGCATTATGTAAGTGTTGTGGGTTACCATGATGGCGTTTTGCGTTTGCGTGAATGACTCTTTGCACCCTCTTTACATTAGTATATACTTCAGCCAGTGGAAAAGCTATTTGTGATGAACTCTGATTCTTCATGTGGCTTTCTCTTTTACCACCTGCATTATTATGGTGGTTGTCAGTATATGTTAAAGGTACAAAACAGATTTTACTAGTAGTGTGCATTGTTGAATTTACTTGTTTACATTCAAATTTTCTGTTTGTATGTTTGTAAATTACAGTTTTATACTGTAAAATTGACAGTTTGTTCTGTAAATGTGTTTACAGTTTTTTTCTGTATTTTTTTACAAAATTATTCTGGCAACCACAGCTGCCAAAATTATTTTGTAAAAACTACGGAATATTTTTTACAGTGTGTAGTTACTATGTGTATAGGCTGCTTTTACCTGTAATTATATCCTTATTGTAACAAATTCTATAAATATATTACAAGACAATTACAATAACTATAGTTTTTCAAAAGGCCAAGTACAAGTTAGAATTAAGACAAGAGCACAATTGATTTTCCCCATGTGTAAAATGTGTTCTGCTAATAATTACAGATATTAGGAAAAACCTAGCAGATGACAGGAAATTAACATTTTCAATATAAGAACCATTTAAGTAATGTTCTTGAAGTAAAATTCTGTCAAAATGAGGAGACAGTGGAAGAGGTGGAGGCAGAGACGGTGGAGAAGATAGTAAGAGTGACAGTTGGGGGAGAAAGTAGAAGAGACCATAGAGGAGACAGTGGACAAGACGGGGAAGAAGAAGAAAGCATTAAGTGGAGCAGCCACCAGGTGTACTTTAAAAAGTGAGTGGTCAACCAAATGGCCATTCATTACCATAGGCACCAGCAGCTCCTACAACTGGTGCTCTGTTTGCAGACAGGAGAACTCAGGTGTGAACAGGCATATAAAACATAAAGGTCATCAGGCCAAAGAACAGGCACTTCAGTCAACAAGCAGCATAATTTCTATTCGTGCTGGTCAATTATGAACAACACTAGGTAAAATTAAACTGCTAGCAAAAACTTGAGAGAATTTGGTGGGGCAGAGGAGCCGCTGCTGCAAATATTTGAGTGGCTCCTCCGCTAACAGATGTAATCTCACTCTAAGCTTTTAATAAAACTTGAGAGCTCTGCCTTTGAAGCTGCACTGAAACTAATTTTGACCTTCAACCATTTGGGGTCTATTGAAGTCCACTATAAGGAGAATAATCCTGGAATGTTTTCATCAAAAACCTTAATTTCTTTTTGACTGAAGAAAGAAGGACATGGACATCTTGGATGACATGGGGGCGAGTAAATTATCAGGAAAATTTTATTTGAAAGTGAACTAATCCTTTAATAAGGCAGATTTTAACTGAAAGTATTGTGTTCAGGGTATTATTAAAGTCATATTTATTAAATCAGGCATGATTAATTTGTCACACTTGACCCAGTCAATCCTCACACTTCATTATACATAATACATACAATACATAATTTGGATTGTTGTTATTTTTCATTAAAAATTGTTGTTATTTTTCATTAAAAAATTGGGTTCTCCATTTTCAGCTGTCAATCTCTCTGTTTCCTGATTCCTAATTATTAAACTATTAAAATCATAACATTAAAGGGATAGTTCACCCAAAAATGAAAATTCTGTCATCATTTACTCACCCTCAAGTTGTTCCACACCTGTATGAGTTTCTTTGTTCTGTTGAACACAAAGGAAGATGTTTGGAAGAATGTTTGTAACCAAGCAGGCCTACTAGTCAGTGGGGGTCGAGATCTGCTTGGTTACAAACATTCTTCCAAACATCTTTGTGTTCAACAGAACAAAGAAACTCATACAAGTGTGGAACAACTTGAGGGTGAGTAAATGATGACAGAATTTTCATTTTTGGGTGAACTATCCCTTTAAGTCCCTATTCACATTCAACCAAATCTCCAGCCATAAATAAATAAAATAAAAAATATATAAATAATTGTTTTTAGCCTGAACTCCCTTAATAGATATCATTAAGAAGTGACATCATGCAGGTTCGGTCCAGAAACTAATTGATTATTTGAGTAAGGAGATGACTACTGAGCTTAAAGGCATATTTTAGCCATTTACTCACCCTACTAACGTCATTCCAAAACTGTATGATTTTCTCTCTTCTGTGGAAGATGATGTTATGAGAAATGTGCTTCTTTGTTTTTCTTTTGGTTCATACAATGTAAGTGAATACTAAATAGAATAGAAAGTGTTATAAATTGAAGCTGATTGAAATTCATGCCATAATACTCTCCTATGGCAAGGAATGAAATAGTCCATTTGATGTTGGATTAAAAAAAATCTTTGTGAGAAACCAAGTTACACCAGGGCAGCAGTTATCTTCTATACAGTAAAAATATTAAATGTTTATCATGTCAATAATTGGCTAAGTTACTGTCAGTGTCAGCTGCGCAGATGAAGTTAATCAGTTAAGGATAAAGTGTCTTTGAGGTCCATCCACAGCTGAATGAAACATGTGTTCTTCATCCATCTTTATCATTGAAGATCTCGACATCTCATTCATACAATGATGGGAAGACAGTTAATAATGAATTTTCACATTTTCGTGAAAATGATGAGACCAGTGATCCACAATACCATATTATCTGGCTTTAGCATTGCTGAGCAGGGAACTTGTGGTATCACTGGAGAGATTTACTTCCCTTAAAAGTTTCCCTTATCAGTTTACTGGAATCATATCGTGTGTATGGCTTTATTACAGTACATTCCATTTGGCTTGAAATGTGTAATATGAAATATGATAATGTATGGCATTTTTGGGAATGCGTAATAACGTACTCAGCAGAAACTTCTATTTCCAGTTAGAATACCTAAATAGTTTGGGTCAAAATTAATAGCTTGCTTTTACATTAATTATTAATGATACATAATTGATATTGAATATTTCATAGCCATATATCATGCTGACCACAATGTCTTTTAAAGTTAACAAGGTTAGTGGAACAGATGTTTAAAAGTATAAACATCTGGATTTCCCAAGGATTGCAATATTTTTTTTTTTTTTTTTTTTTTTGATGCCTCATGACTGTATTTTCCTTTATACACAATTCAAGTCAAATAAAAACTAGGCGTGCTTCGTTGAATGCTTGAATTAGAGCTTAGACACGTCACTTCTTCTTTGTAGGGAAGGGTTTTTTTTTTTATTCAGTTCCTTGCTAGTGATGACTCAAATCTGACCAGACCGGTTTACTGTTTTGCTATTGCTCAATTTATTGTGGCCCAGTTAATGCGTGGTTGAATATTTTGTGGTTACATAGTGAAAACGATGACTAATCACTGAATCCTGTCTTATTTAAGAAAACCTGAAGTCATTCATTCATTCTTTCTGTGTGATGGAATCAGGAGCATCTCTACATTAGATCCTGGTGGACTGAGGTAAAGTCATCTGCTCTTCTTTCTGTCAGTCAGTATAGTTTTATACAATTATATTAATAATATATTGAGATATAATTATATACAAACAAAATGTAACATTTAACTGGATAAATAAGGCCCGTTCACACCAAGAACGATAACTATAGATAACTATATTAGTGTCCACACCAGTCTGTTTATTCTAAGCGCACACTGCAGTCGTCTAGAGCTTTAAATGCTGGAGCTCTTTAAAGCAGGATGGATTCTGATTGGCTGTAAATGTTTTTATCTTTCATCAGCTAGAAAAAAAATTGTTCTGAAAGTGATTCCAACGATATCATTTCTCTGTGCCGTTATCGTTATAGTTGTGGTGTAGATTTTTAGAACTGTATCTTTATCGTTATCATTCATACCAAGAACGATAACTATATCAGCGTCCACATCGACGAACGACAAAGCTCTCCATCGTCCATCAGATCGAAAAATAATAATTCTGAAAGTGACTCCAATATATCATATATGGACCACAAAACTAGTCATAAGTCGCACGGGTATATTTGTAGCAATAGCCAACAATACATTGTATGGGTCAAAATGATCGATTTTTCTTTTATGCCAAAAATCATTAGGATATTAAGTAAAGATATTTTGTATATTTCCTACACTGTAAAGAAAATATTTTCATGATTTATCACATTTTTTCTTTTGTCAAATCAACTTCAATAATTAATGTGGTTCAGATAACATAATATTTTGAGTTTCTGTTGATTAAACCAATCGCCTTTATTGTATTAACTCAAATTTTTAATTTCAATGAACTCAAAATTTTAAGGCAACCAGGTATAACTTACTTTTTTAAGTTAAACCAACAATTCATTTTCACAGTGTACCATAATTGTATCAAAAATTTATTTTTGTGGGTGGATTATGCATTGCTAAGGACTTCATTTGGACAACTTTAAAGGCGATTTTCTCAATTTTACTTTTTCTTTGTTTTTTTCACCCTCAGATTCGAGATTTTCAAAAAGTTGTATCTCAGCCAAATATTGTCCTATCCTAACAAACCATACATCAATGGAAAGCTTATTTATTCAGGTTTCAGATCATTTAAATGATTTTTAGAAGTATATCTTTATCATTATTGTTATAGTTATCATCCTTGGTGTGAACAGGCCTTAATTCTTTATAAAAATGGATGAAAAGAAAGATGTATATATGGGTTGACAAATAGGCAGTAAAAAATGCTTTTTTTTTTTTTTTGTAAAACACCATTTTTTAAGAAAAAATACATATATTTATGTAGTGCGTGTGTTTGAGAAAATATGAGGGGTCACTAACTTTATCAATTCTTTCACAGTTTTTTTTTTTTTTTTTTTTAACATTTTTACTGAACTGTACTATAAATGTGTCCTATGGTGTGACACAGCAAAAATTAAGAAAAAAAAAAAAACTCTTAATAATATACAAATAGCATGAGTGAGATTTATCTTCATTGTTAGACACTTATTTTCATATAGTGCTATTTTTTAATATGAAATTATGAAAAACATTATTTTTTCCCCACGACATGTTGAACCTGTTGGACATTTTCAATAAATACGAGACAAACTTTTCTGTCATCCTTTCAAAATTGCTGAAAATTATACCATTTTAAGATGAGTGATGATTATACCTCCCCTACTGCAATACTCAACTGTTCTGTTAAGATATTTTTATATCTTTTATGTGTGTCACGCCATAGGACACTGTCACACTGAAGGATGGAAATGATAGTTATTGCATTAAAGAGAGTGAGGGGTATTACATTAAAGTATTTTTATTTAACCTTGAATGTGTCAGAGAAGAAAGAAAATTTAATTTTGATACAAAAAAATATCAAAATGTTATTTGACAAAGCAAATATCTTTGAAACCTTAACACCCCAAAATCTATTTTAATGTAATTCATTTGTTTGTTAAAGAAGAAATAACATTTAATTTTGTTACATCATCAACCATGTTTTTTAAAAAAAATCACATTTTTTAAAGTATATGGCTGCTCTTTTTAAGGCATCATTTAGATTTTTTTTTACTTTTCGTCCTTCTCTAGGATCTTTTCCCTTCTGCATGGAACCCTGTTAATTTTCTCCCTATACTTCCGTATCCTCTCCCTCCCACTCAATTCTTTCTCTCAAAAACATAATATAACATTTTATGCTTATTTTCATGACATTTTATAACTGTACAAATTTTCTGCAAAAAAAAAAAAAAATTTAATGTTATTATTGCATTTAAGAATTATATAAACGTTCGTACTAGCCTTTATACAATATGAATCGTGTATATTTTGTATACTACAGTTCAATTAAAATATATAATTTCACAGGTCTTTATTCTTTCAGAATCATAGTCATGGTTATCTCCTGAAATATGTACGATTAAATCTATTCTTCTTTTCCCAGAAGTTATGATTGCACACATTATAACACCCATATCGCACATCCAAGGACAATGCACGAGGATACTCCTGCCATGTGTTCTGTTATTTTTGGTGAGTCACTGGGAAACAGAATTCCACTTTGACATACTTCACAAATATGTGCTTCTGTTGTATAAATAAAGATTCCGTTATTAATCACAGAGGTATTTGGCGAATGTTTTAACGTTAAGTTTTTCAAAGGTCCATGTGATGACATCATACAGTTAAGCAACATCAGATCAAAAGTTCAGGTTCCTGAATTGTTAACCTTTTACCACAGATCGTAGGAGTTGTGACGGGACAGCGCAGTGTGAGCAACAAAGGGGATTGTTCTAAAAATGAATACTGGAGCGACGGGCTCTGCTGTGACAAATGTGCTCCAGGTACAGTGTCTCAAAATGCTGAATCAATGCAGTCAGATTTTTCAGAGACATACAATAGTCTGTTCAGTCTCTTCATCCGTCATGTGTTTTTCTTTAGGGCATAAGTTGATAAAGAAATGCTCTAGTGGAATGCAATCTGAATGTGTGAAATGTTCAGATGGGACGTACCAAGACAGTATGAATTATTTCCCCAACTGCTTTAGATGCCAGAAATGCACCAAACGTAAGTGTATAAGTTTTCTTTTCCTTTCATGACTTCTGTAATTAACCTAAAATGATGTTCAAATTACGTATCTTTATATCTTGCTGTGTTGATTGCTTCTCTGACAGGTCATGCAGTGGAGATTTCACCATGTACATACCAAAATAACACAGTTTGTGGATGTCAGCCTGGATACCGCAAAAGATCCTTAGATGGGAATTTATTATTCAGTATTTCATGGGATTGTGTGCGCTTAAAAAGGACTCAAATCCATAAAGTTAATTCGCTGGATCACACAGGTCTACCTCAACCACTGTCTGGCATTAACAATAAAATTACCTCTGAAAAAAGTGCTGCGAAATGTTTTTAATAAAGTAAACATATGGATATCTTTTATCATAATATTTCAAAGGATGAACATTAAGACTGAATTGAGTTTACTTCATTATCCCTACATTATTTTTTTACACAATTATTATTATTAGTACATTATTTTAGAAAACTGTATGTATCAAATGATAGCTACAACAGATATTTATTGAATGTTTATTTGTACATCTCTCAATCATAATTGTAGGCATTGTATTGTATGTTTTGCCCTTACAAAGCTTTGATCTTAAAGCTAAGCATCTGAAGATCATCTTATAAGACATATATTATTGGAAAATAGAGTTTAGGCCTCTGAATAAAATAGATGTTTTTCCCCCTAAATTCTCACTATATCATGATATGGACCGTTGTATGCCTGATGTAAAACATGAAACACATGCAAACTATTTTTAAAAAAAATATTTTTTCTAAAGGTTCAATAAACTTACATTTCGAAAAATGTTTTTCTGCTTTATTTTATATGTCAAGCTTTACAGGGCTCATATTTAAAATTGTGTT
This sequence comes from Ctenopharyngodon idella, assembly GCF_019924925.1. Taxonomy (NCBI): domain Eukaryota; kingdom Metazoa; phylum Chordata; class Actinopteri; order Cypriniformes; family Xenocyprididae; genus Ctenopharyngodon; species Ctenopharyngodon idella. The sequence continues at coordinate 11,245,365 of NC_067235.1, read as the reverse complement.
AATTGATAGCCTACATTTGTGTTAGCCTAAATTAAACTGATCCTAATGAAACTAACACATTTTTTAATGAGTGAATGTGTGTTTTGTCTGTAATGCTTCGTATAATTACGTTAGAGTGGTTTTGGTTTCATAGTTTTGAGAAAAGGTGTTCTAGTTACCAGGAAATGTCTAAATCGGTATGAATGTCGGTTACGTTAAAATGAAACCACGTAAAACACCCTAAATAGCGTCACATCCGCTTATGTTGGGAAGCAGACTAAACCTAGACTTTAAATAAACGGTGACGTAGCCTATTCAAACTGCAAGAACACAGACTCGTTATTTAAGCTGATAGATAGATAGATAGATAGATAGATAGATAGATAGATAGATAGATAGATAGATAGATAGATAGCATTTAAAGAATAATTAATTAATTTAAAACGCTATTAAAATATAATTTTTAAAAAAAATAAAATATAAGCTAAAATAAGCATTAAACTGAATACTGAAACGCGTATAAAATGCTAGCGCTTGAGGGCGAGCTTATCACGTGACATCGAAAATATTTTGGAGCGCAGACGGAAAAACCCGGAAAAACAAAATATTTATCATCTAAATGAAAGTCTTTCTTGTCAGTTTTGCAAACTATCATAATTTTTGTGATAAAAGGTAAGTATAATGACAATTGTTCAGTATATAGCCTACTGGGTTTTACTATTTTTTATATATAGATATATATAGCCTATTTTGAAAAGCAGTGCTCGATTATTTACGCCTGGTTCAACAGGTGCAGCGGGTTTTTTCCCCAAGCATTTCTTCTGAATAAAACATCTTGTCTTATAAGCTATAGTACCTTAATGTGCTTTACTTTACATTAAGATAGCCTGTATTGATGTAAAATAAAATATATTGGTTATAACCTTGTTCCTACTAGAACAGTAATACGTTTTCCATCTTTTTTTTTTTTTTTTTTCCATTTCTGATATACTCGTCATGTCAGAGGGACGTCATGATGTCTGGTGCTGACCGTGTTGGACTGACCCACTGTAAGTTTGTGCTGGTGTTTGCAGTCCTCATGGATCTTTTCGGTGTGTCCACCCTCTTGATCGGCGTCTTCGTCCCTCTTGAAATCGGCGGTCGTGACTTTGGTGATCTGTTGGTGTATTCTGGAGCTCTGCTGGTGTTGATGTCTATGGGTGCCTGGATCATGTGGTACAGTGGGAACATTGATGGTTTAATATCAGGAAAGGATCTGACACACAAACGCAATGCTGTGGACCGGCTCGCTCGCACCCTCAGTCGCCGCATACGGAGACCTCAACGCAGCCACAGCACATCCTGACCTCTGGGCATGACAGAGAGCACATACACAGGGCTGCTGGGATACCACACACATGAGCCTAAAATCTAATTCGGAAGAGCAGGAAAATAGCGTTTTACAAGTATGAAGGTTGACAGATGTGTTACAATGTGGTGTTTGCAACTACTGCTACCACAAAACAAGTATGAAATTGCAGTTATTTTGTAGAACCTGTACTGTAGTGCACTATGTACAACTCACAAAATGTATTAAAAATGCTGAAAAGCTTTATATTTTTGTACACAATTTAGAACAAAGAGTGAAAACTGTTTCTACTGTTTTTCTATTTCTGTATTTCTTCTTTTTAAATGTATCTTTTGGTGTGTAAAACATGGATGATTAAATTTGAAACACTGATACATTTTTCATCATTTAAAATCATACATGCAGCTTTGGTGCTTTATTTTACCAATACAGAAACACTCTTCAGACCAAAACTCAATTTATAACAATAGCGAAAATGTATTTACAAAGTTCCATATTACTATATGAAACACTTTTTCCAGTTAACAAAACATGTAATCTCTTTCTTTCTCACTCATTAAATAGGCAGAGCCACATGTTTGCTCATTCAAAAATACTGCAAAAATTGCCATACATACACCTCCATTCATTTCGCAACAAATAACTTAGAAACCAACAACCAAATAATAATAAAATTAAAAATAAAACCTCACCCTCAACACCAAACCTGCATTGTTAAAAAAAAAAAAAAAAAGAGAGAAGAAAAGAAAAAAAAGAAGGACAGTCAAAATGTAGGTAGTGTCAATCCTGGTCAGTTTCTTGTTGTTTTTCTCTGTGCAAGTTTTCCAGTTGATCTAATGCATTTTTCATGTCCTGACCAGCAGCATATCGGTTTCAATACATCACTCCCCATGATTTGAAATAAAAAAGAAATAAAAATATAGTAGTAATTCCTGGCCAAGCATAACAGTCAAAACCTGTTTTTGTTCCAGTAGTTAGGATGATTACATTGAAAAAAATAACCAAAAAATAAAAATAAAACACTGGCCAAATACAGGGCAGAATTTGAAAACACAAAATAAGGCACACTGGAAAGAAGCCAGTTGAGCGGTCAGTTCACCCCAAAACAAGTAAAATAAAAGTGCAGGATGAGTGTTGTACGTCCAAAATTACATTTCTTAGAAACTGTTATGTTACTGCTTTACTTTGACTTCAGGCCCTTTAATTCCCTTTGAGAGTGTCTATAGAAGGGGGACAGAAGAACAGTAATGCGCTGTAGTATGTAGTGCACTCGATCATGTCCTGATGGCGCTCAAAGACAGTTTGAGTCAACAGCTGAAGTGCTTTCAGAGGGCGGGGCTTGGGACGGAGGGGGTGGGGCTCTGCCAAATAATCATGTGACTTCGCTCGGATCTCTGTAGGACACTCTCACTGGCCCCATCACTTCCATCATCTCCTAAAGAGGAAAAAGTATTTAATTATATCCTTATCTCGTCTTCATAAAACATGCTCAGTGGAAGAATAAAATAAATACATAAAGCTGTGATATAATAATAAAAAAAAATTGTCTCACCAATTCGGAAGTTGATATATCCTTCCCCTCCACTGAGAATGAGCTGAGAGATAGCAGCAGCGCCATCTGTTGAACTTGAGAAAGTACGGCAGCCTGCATTGATTAAAAAAAGGCCAGAAAGAAACAAAGTGGTTGAAAATATACTATAGAGTGCAACAGTACCTGTCCCCTTTTTCAGCACGCTGGTTCCAGAAGTAGTTTTTCCCATTCACTTTTCCCACAGGGATTTTTAAAAAAGTCTTTGTTAAAGAGTTACAGGCAATGAACCAGGGGTACAACACTACAAACTTTGATTTAAAGCAAAAAAAAAAAAAAAAAAAAGTATTTAAAAATCAGACAAGGTACAAGACTGTGTACTTAACGGCTTTAGTGAGGGAAAGAACTACAATCCCATGAAGCATTGCAAACAGCATAATGGAATAAGAAATGGAGAAATATAACTACTCATTTACAAAAGTTGATTATATATAAAAACAATATTATATAGTAGTATATATTGCAATAGTTTATTGCAAAATATGCATATATATATATATATATATATATATATATACACATACACACACACACACAAACATTTAACCCTTGTGCGACCTTATGGACATCGTTGTCATTTTCAGTTTTTTTTTTTTTTTTTTTTTTTTTAACTTTGGCACAGGTGTGTATTTTTATTGGAATTTTACTATTTCACCCCCATTTTCTTTAAAAAAAATTTATTTTGCACTAGGTACACAAAATAGTTCCTCTCAGGACCTTAAGGACAAAACTGCAATTTTTAATCCCAGGGCTATTTAACTATAAAATGATGCAATCTTTGTTAACAGCCTTTCATTTTGTTGGCAAGGCATCAAAATTTTAAATTTTACTATTTTGTACCAGATGGTGCCATTTTCTCAGGTTTGGCCTATAAAGCAAATACTCACTTTATTCCTGTTTTCTGCTTCTACATATTATAGAGCCAATTGGATAAATTATGCAGCCATAATTGTGTTGGTGTGGTATGGATGGTATGGTATGGTATGGATGTCAGAGTGTGTTTTGTATGTGTGTAATAAAAAAAAAAAAATGTGTGTATATGTGTGTGTGTGTGTGCGCTTGTAATATTTGAGAGAGAACAACTACTGCAAATCACAAATCCAACCTCTGTGTTTCCAGTGGAGATTTGCTGGCATCTAATGGGGAAAATTTGGTACTGCGCCCAAACAACCTCTTAGTGAAAGCTCATTTTTTGAGATATCAACCTCAAATTTGGAACACAACTTGTTTAAATTTATGGCTTTGATCTAGCAGTTTTAGAGTTCAACATGTTTCAACATGTTTTATAAAATATATATTTTTAATAAAATAATGCTCATTTTCATAAACTTAAACCACTATAACTTTTTTTTTTTGTTTCACTTTTTAAACAAGATTCTGCCAAGGGTCTTCTTTAAAATGAGACCAAACTTAAGTCTGTGCTCCCAAGCTTCAAATTTTTATGACAGTTTTTTTGACATGGACATTTTTGTCCTCTATGGACTTGTGTAACTTTTTTTAACTGACGCACAAGGATGAAGTATTTTGAGAGTGTAGAGAGACCAACTCAATTACATCATTCGCAGTGCTTCATGTGAGTGGGAGGAGCTAACAAGGTCTTTTGGAAGGCATTGCTTTTTTCGACTCTCTAATTGGTGTAATTGTCTGTACAGAATCATGGGTAATGTAGTTTTTCACCAGAAATTCCACTGTTAAACAGTCATTTTAAAAATAAGCTCAAATAATGCAGACTGACGGCTTCAGCAGAAGCAAATAACAAGAATTCACAACCTCATAGCTCATAGTAGGTCTGTCTTTAAAGGTTTATAAGTTACCATTCAAAATCAATTTCCCTATTGAGAAAATTAAGTTTTTACTTCCGGAACCAGACTGTTGCACTCTATTGTAACAATTACTCCCAATACTGGTGTCAATACTGGTCTTCCATCAACTCTTACTGAAAGTAAACAAGCTTCGAACCTGGAGCAGAAATAATGAATTTAACTGCTTGTCGGTGGCCATGGTAACAGAGCTGAGCTGAAGCAAGAGAGCAATATGGTATAGAGCAGGACTCTGAACCTACAAAAGAAAAAACAACGGAAATTCAAACAATGTAGAAGTTTCATAATTCAAAACCACTCAAGGAAAGTTTATTTTAGTGGGAAAAACACTTACTGAGTGACAGGCGAGCTGAGAAGATTGCACCACTTCCTGTGCCTACCCACAGCCGCCCACCGACCACAGACAGGGCTGTGATCTGAAGAGGAGAGAGAGACAGGAACGCAGAACCTGTCAAATGAAGAGGGGTTTAGAAAAAAAAAAAAAAAAAACACTCTCATGCATATAAGATTCCATAAAATATCCATATCAATGAATGAAAACAATTCAAATACCTAAAGCTTTAGTCACTATAGATGATAAATCTACTTCCTGTAGTGGGCGGCCAGTTGTCCAATCAAAAAGCCTAAGAATGGGATCCAATCGGCAGGAAGCCCAAACTCCACTTCCTGCTGCGCACAGAAAACGCACCTGCTGCTCACTTCGCTCAGACACTGTGAACGATTTCTAAATGGACAGAAAGAACAAGTATAAGTGAAAGAGTCAGAATGAACAATGATGAACAATGAAGGACTCCATTTCCATCCGAGACCAACCTCTAATTTCCGATTTTTTGCACTGATCATGTAAACTTTATTCCAGTATCCCACCCAAAGACAGCCCTCCTTTGCTAAGCAACAGCGAATGGGCTGCAAAGGGGGTGTGCCGAGGGAAAGCACTTCTTGAGACTGGAGATTCCAGATGCCTATAAATATGATCAATACAAGCCATAAGTACATTTCATATCTAAATAACACACCCAAACAGAGAAACCTCAAACAAACCTGAATTGTGGGTGAAGAATGCAAGCGTCCCATTGGCCAAGCCAGCGATCACCTCGCCCTGAGAATACCTTTTTATGTAGAAGAAATTCAATCAGGACCCTCTGGCATTTCATTTACATCAAAGATAACAATAAATGACAGTGATTCTAAAGACACTGACGTCAGAGAGTGCACCCCCTCAGAGAGACTGACAGACTGCAGACAGCGGCGTCTGGAGCTGGAGGATGAATGAATCAGCACTCTGCAAGAGGACAACATGAGTTGATGAAACATATCTTAATGCTATATTGCCTAAAACAACAGCTGATGACAACTAGATTTTTACTTTTTTTAAGCTACTATATTTAGCTTATGATGGAAGCTTGTTTCCGCCACGCAATACATAATAAATTAAAGCAATGAAAGGGCCCTCGCCACCCGTTGGCCTTAGGAAAACAGTGAACAGTGGGCGACATGCATGTAAGCGAGTGAATACAGGAGAAATATGGCAAAGTCATTTCGACGTGCCACACTTCCTGCTGCCAACCAGAGGCGCTTTGACTATTACTGAATATTGCCATGTTGATGTCTTCAGGCAAGGACTATAATCAAACATGTGAAGTTTGGAGCAGATCGGACATTGTATGCCTGAGTTACAACAACTTCCTGTTTCGTGGTGTTAATCACATACTTTAGCACGCCAAGTGTTGCATGATTTAACGTGTTTCTAACATGTTTGTTACTTCATGGCATACTGAAATGTGTTTCTGGGAGTGAATTACAGTGTGAAGCATGCCATTTCCTGTTGCCAGCAGGTGGCGCTATGACAAACTGAATATTGGCAAATAGATGTCTTTAGGCCAAGACTCTTATCACACATGTGAAGTTTGGGGCAGATCGGACATTGTATGCCTGAGTTACAACAGCTTCCTCTCTCATGGCGAAACATCAGACTTTGTCAGGCCGCCACAGACACGCCCTTCAGTGAAAACTCAAGATCTTTACAATTTAACATCGCTAAGGCCTTAAGATTAGACTGAAATATTATGTTGATCTGATTAAATCTCTATGAGGAGTTAATCACAGTGTAAAACGTCATTTCCTGTTGCCTACAGGTGGCGCTATGACTGTAACTGAATATTGCCATATAGATGTCTTCAGGCCAGGACTCTAATAAAACATGTGAAGTTTGGGGCAGATCCGACATTGTATGCCAAAGTTATAAAACTTTTCTTTTCATGGCGAAACATCAGATTTTGTCAGGCCGCCACGGACACGCCTTCCGGCGAAAACTCTAGATCTTCGCAATTTAACGTCTTTTAGACATATTTTAGACTGACCAAATATGATGTTGATCTGTTTAAAGCTCTAGGAGGAGTTTGTTAAAGTACACCATCTGGAAATGGCAAAAACTGCCAAAATTTTGCAGAGAAAATTCAAAATATCTCACTTCCTGTTGGGTTTTCAGATTTTGCACCCAGGGACTTTTTTGTAGGTATTGGGCTGTTACATGTGTCTACCGAATTTCATACCTGTACGTGAAATGCAGCGTGAGGGGCGCTTAATTGAAATCTTGTAGGTGGTGCTATCGAGCCATTTTGCCACACCTAATTCTGAAACCCATATCAGACGTAAATTTTCACCACTTTCATGAGTTTTCGAGCATGTTTAGGCCCTCAAAAATGCAATTCATTTCGGAGAAGAAGAATAATTGACTGAGCAATTACAATAGGGTCCTCACACCATCAGTGCTCGGGACCTAAAAAGGTAATTGCGATTTTTTTATCTCATAATTCTGACTTTTTAACACGCAATTGAGAGTTTATATCTTACAATTCTGAGAAAAGAAGTCAAAATTGTGAGATATAAACTAGTAATTGCGAGAAATAAAATTAGAATTGTGAGTTTATATATACTTTTTATTTCATAATTCTGACTTTTTTTTCCTCACAATTGCGAGTTTATATTGTGTGATAAAAGTCACAGTTTTGTCAGAATTGTGAGATATAAAGCAAAACTGACTTTTTTCCTCAGAAGTGCAACTTTTTATCTCAATTTTTACTTTTTTTCCTCAGACTTTTTTTTTTCTCACATAATTGTGAGACAGAAACACACTTCTGAGAAAAAATGTCAGATTTGTGAAAAGAAGAGTCACAATTATCTTTTTTATTTGCTTATTCCATGGCGGAAACAAGCTTCCATACTTTTGGGCCTCTAGCGGTTGAAGAATAAAACTACAAGTTACTTCTGGGAGAACAGTTTAGTCATCCACTTCTTTTAGTCTTGAGTTGTGCTCGATTCCGTTATTCTGCGTGGATGAATCTGATGTTGTTGTTGTTTTTTTGAGATTGGCAATGCTGACATTAGACATAACGACTGTGTTCATATCACAGAATGGTGGAAGCTATTATTACTTGCCCAGGCTATTCATTGGCAAACAGACCAGAGTAGTCAGTGGTTTAGAGACTGGCATAGTTACCAACAAATACAGTACATTGTTTTGTGAACCAAGAAAATGTGATGCTATGAAAGCATGTTAATTCATGTTTTATTATGGGGTCTGCCGCATTCCTTTTGCTTGCAAACTCTTTTTGGTTAGAAGTTCAGTTGTTGCGTCTTCAAGCTGCTTCCACTGCATACCTTCTTTCCTTTATTTACATATGTGTCATAAACACGCACAGACGAATCATGAAGGTATGCAGTTTCCCAAGAAATCTGTCCAGAAAACTCTTAAATATAAGTAATTGTTATAGACTTACCATAGTGATTTACGGTAAGGCAGAAACATGGTTTGGAAGATGGTTTGTTCATTTAAAACAAAAAAGCTAGCTTTAAGAAAACATTAGATGTTCTGAATGGTTGTTTTTTGCTAATTTCATTATGGACCAAGTGAAAATTGTTTCCAGTTGATTTGAAAAGTAATAGCTCTCCACAACAAGCTGGACAATTTGAGGTAATATGTATTTCTATAAAATGAGCTATGTATTAAACTTTAATACTTAAAATTAGAGATTTAAACAAACCTATGTATATACTGAAATAAGATCAAATAAATCAGAATGAGATGCTCTCACCCTCCATCCTGTGTTCCAATCCACACAGTTCCTGCAGTGTCTCCTAACACAAGAGTCAAGACATCATTGTTCAGTACAACTCGCCAACACTCAGTAATACTGAGAATATCCAGCAGCAAGAGCAGCTGATATGAATCGAATTTTAAGTGACATGCCATGAAAGGGTAATAACACAGCTAAATGTCAAAGAAAATATTAAACAAATTAACTTCAGACAGAGGTGTAAAAAAAAAAATAGAGTAATTCTACGTAAAGTGTAAAAAAAAAAAAAAAAAAATGTCAAAGAATCATCTTGCTAAAAAGACACTTGAAATAAATAAAAAATAATTAAATAAATAATGCACAAAATAACTTTTCTTGAGTATTTTAAAGGTAAGTGCAAAAATAGACTGATGAAACCAAAAGGCTGAGATTTTGCCATTCAAGTTACACTTAAAATCAACATGTGTAAACAGTGTTGACACATGCTGTGTTCAATTACATTTTACAGTAAAATGGATTTCACTGGCTGTTTTATATACAAGTAAAATGATTTGATTGGTAATGCAGTAAGAAAGACCAAATATGTTTTTTATTTAAGTTACAATGACCTTGAAAATATTCACACTGTTTTAACAAGTTTTTCTTTAAAAGAAATGAATACTTTTTAATTCAGAAATGAGGCATTAAACTGATTAAAAGCGACTTTTATACTGTTATATAAAATATCTATTTCAAATAAATGGTCTCTTTTGAACTTTCTATTCACCAAAGAAAACTGGAAAAAAAAAAGTACTATAATTTCCATTTTTAACATTGATAACAATAATAAATGTTTCTTAAGCACAAAATCAGCATATTAGAATGATTTCTGAAGGATCATGTGACACTGAAGACTGGAGTAATGATGCTGAAAAATCAGCTTTCCATTACAGGAATAAATTACATTTTAAAATCAGAAGCAGTTATTTTTAATTGTAATAATTTTTCACAATTTTACCGTTTTTTTCTGTATTTTTCAGCCTTGGTTAACATAAGAGACTTCTTTTGAAAACATTTTTAAAAATCTCACCGACCTTACCAAAAATTAAGTATTTAGTTTCAGTAATACTCAAGTAAAGCACCTCAAGATAATACTTACAGTAAGTACTACTATTCAAACCAGTGTAAAATAAAACAAAGCTGCAGTGTTCAGACTGACCAGTAGGGGGCACAGCACAGATGCATAATGCAGGGGATGAGGGTGGAAGGCTGAACTGATCCAGAATGGTATTGGAGCGAGCCGGGTCAATCACTGTGACATCACTGCTGGAAACAGGTCCAGTGACGGCCCACACCGAACACTGAGGATGGGAGGCAGGGTGTGAAATGTTTACAACAATGACATGATGCAACATGCTAATTAGATGAAGGTGGTGGTTAAATGCATTTTTGTACAAGCCAAGAACCTGTTCTGTAATACAAGGTTCCCAAAGTTCATAAAAAAACTTTTAAAACTGGGATTTCCAGTCCAACTTTCCTCCCCAATTTTATTCTAGTTATTCTTGGATCTAAAATATTTAATCAGCAAGAAATGGCTCTTTATGAGTGTAATGTATAATAAATTATTTTATAAAACCCAGTAATTACAAATTACTATAAAAACCATGGAAATGAAGGCGTGGAAACCCTGTACATGTTAATCAGCTGTAAAAGATTGTGATGGTTTGTTGAATATACCGTCTGCTCTCCTGATATCTCTGGAGGAACCGCAACAGCACATGTGAGCTGTAAAAAAAAAAAAAAAAAAAAATGTAAATTTATAAATCAACATCCTGTAAATCCCTGACCCTTACTCTCAACGGGCTAAAATCAGTGTAGGACTAGACACACAGCAGAGGAATGTGGAAAACGTATAAAACATAGATTATGGTGACGTTACATATGACATTAAGCACCTTAAAATTAATATGTTCAACTTGAGACACAAACAGCATTACAGACCATATCCTAAGTTAACCTGAATTAACCTTTTACTACTTTCTTATTGGGACACAGAGAAATGATGTGAAACAACAGAAGTGTTTTTAAATGTTAACTAAAACTAAAACTATTAAAAAATAATTTTCAGTAATTGAAATAAAGCTAAAATATAATAAAATATACTGTACAGTAGTGGCCAAAAGTGAGGTCCAGTGGGGATATTTGATTTTAATGATAAGTTAGATTAAACCATCAAAATATAAGTGAATTTTTATATATATTTTAAATATGAAGGAACAAAACTCTCTAAATTTAGTTAAGATGTTTATCTGACAAAATTACATGGCAAAAAACTACAGCTACAGTTTTTATTGTACTATGCAAAAAAAAATAATAATAAAATGTATAGAAAAACAAAAAGCTCACAGGAAAAAGCATACAATGACTACAACATAATCAATCATTAATTTTTCATTAGTTCTCTCTTGTTTTTGCATATGTTCATAATTTCTTTGTATGACAGCGTGGTCAAAAATTGTATCTGCACAATTTGGCATGTTTCATCGCTTTATCACAAATAAAACAACTGACTCCAAGCACAACTATGCAATATGCTTACAAAATCTTTAACAAATTTTTTATAATATTTGAATAAGGGTCAATTTTTCTAGGTCAGACATCACTTTTGGCCACTACCCTAAATTCTAGATAAAAAAAAACTATTAAAAAACACAATAAAATTAGAAATGTTGCTTTGACAACTAACTGAAATAAGTTAAAGTTGAAGTACTAAAATTAGTAAAACTAAAACTGACTAAAGAAACTAAATTAAAGCTAAATAGAAATATATAAAAACTAATAAAAATGAAAAAAATAAAAATAAAATTACTAAAATTAAAATGAAAACTGAAAATATAAAAATAAAAGCTAATTCAAAATAATAATAAATTCAATAATATTATGTGAATAATATTAAACAAGACTGAACGAGTGATCAGTGACCCCTTCACCTTCGCTGTAGCTTCTCTCTGGTCCAGCAGTCTCAGCTGGATGAGGACGGGCACGTCTTTGGGCTCAGGAGGGGGTTCAGAGTCCTGCTCCACATAAACACACACACTTTCACAATCAACTGACAAACAGATTCATAAACCAACTGAGAGGATTTTAGTTAAGGAGTATGATTGGTCTCCAAACAGATTCATAAACCAACTGAGAGGATTTTAGTTAAGGAGTATGATTGAGAGTGTGGAAATTTGTAGACATATACTCAATTTGTAGACTAGTGTACTCACTACTCACACCTTTGGGGTGGGAGCGGCTCACAGGACAACTGTAATCCACCTGTTGCTATAGATAACAACTGAATGAAACAATAATGCGTGCGTTTGTGTTTACCTTAATGTTTGTAACAGCGAGAGGCACGCTCCATCCATGGAGCTGTTTTTTACCCAGAGTACCCCACACATGAGAACGGATCTCCCTGTACAACTCTCTCTTCCTTAACCTGGGAGAAGGAGAAGTCCTGTGCAAATAAAAAAAAAAACAAAGCCATCACAGCAATACATTACATTTTAAAATATATTAAAATAGAAAACAGTTGTTTTAAATTGTACTAATGTTATGACTATAATGACTTTTTTTTTTATAACAAGGCAAGGTTAGTTCAGGTTGTAAAATTGTTCATGTGTCCCCAAAAATGTAATTATTTTCCTTTGCAACTTATCTTGCAAATCTAGCTTTTTAAACAATTTTTCCTTTTCCTTATTTTGGACACTCTTAAAATGTCAGTGATGCACAAGTCATTTGTTGGTAAAAACATAGTCTTAGAGACCTGACATCCACCCTATCATGTATCGCTTATAATACACAAGGAAAATTAGCAGGCATTTGAAACCGCTATTGCAAGAGGACTCACTCTTTTGGGGGCGGTCTCGTGGAGAGTTGCTGTGGAGACCCCACTGGTGTTTGTGCAGGAGCTGGCGTGGGAGAGATGGTTAATGCTAAAGCTGAGGCTGGTGCTAACTGACCCTTTGTCAAACCTAGAAAACGATTAAACCTGCAAGAAAGAAAAAAAAGGGCTCAGAGCAGGAAATACCATGCACAAACTGACTGTTAGGTACTGGTTGTACAGGTATACAGTATCCTCACCTGCTCCAGACACCACCCTTCCCTTCAACAGGAGGGCGCTCTTCTTTGGTAACTCTAGAGGACAACATAAACAAATTAGTTTAACTCCAGTTTTACATGTTCTGTGTAAAACATGTGTGTTTGCTTGTGTAGAAGTCACTGCCACAATGCTAGGGCCACATGCGCTTGATAAGGTGCTCTGACTTGACTGATTTTTAGAGCATTGCCATGTCATTTCTCAGGAGTTCTGGGTAGTTATTTAATGGATTAATTCAAAGTACCAATTATATAGACAAATCACATGATTTGTCGCATTATTAATGCTCACAACACACCACTTGTGAAGAAGGTTAACAGATCTTGTTCCTCACTTTACAGTTCTGAATGAATATGAATATTTCTGTTAAAGATGAAGAAATGCATCATGGGATAGGTAGTTTAACACACCTTAGAGTCTGAGAGCGTCGCATAGTTTCCTGCAGTTCAAACAGTCGCTCTTTGTACTGATTTTTCTCCATGACGACCCGGGCCATTTCAGAACGAGAGAAGCGACGGAGGGAGGTAGGTAGCGAGGCCTGGAGCGAACAAAAGAGAATGAAGCAGGAATTAGGTGTTGTTTTAGGATTAGGTGGAAGTAGAGTTAGTTAGTTAGCAGAGTTTTCACAATAGCGATATCAAACATATCTGTAAATATGCCTTGCACCTGAAATCTTTCATAAAAACTTACATCAGGGTCCTCTGACTGGATTGTCTCTAGCTCTTTACGTAACCTGTAGTGAAATATAAAAAGCCATTTCATAAATAAATATCCAAACAAGCAAATCACAAACTGTTGCCTATTAATCTACACTACAAAAGTTTGGGGTCAGTATGTTATTTTTAAAGAAACTAATACTTTTACAGCAAGGATGCATTAAATTAATCAAAAGTGACAGTTAATACATTTATAATGTTACAAAAGATATCTATTTTAAATCAATTCTGTTCTGTCCACGCTCTAATACAGAAGGGGGCACGCGCAGTAATATAACACTGTTTGCTAACCGCCACAACAGGAAAAAGAGCAGAAGAAGAACAGCATATACACGAATGACTTGAGCGCTTGAAAACAAAAGTTCACTAGAGTGAACATGCGCATGCGTCGAATGCATCTTTCTGCGCTCATGGACAAAAGAGTATACTTTGAAAGGTGAAACAGAGCGGGAAAATTAAGTATCGGAGGGTTGGGCTTAAGCTTTAAATGTTTAAATATAGTTTAAGTGGAGCAAATTGTAACACTATAATGCAACCTATGCAAGAGTGCATTCTGTTACTGCTTAGTGCTTAATACACTATAGGAGGCTGTACTGTACCAACTAGGGGACTAAATGCCGCTAAGTGGAACAAACTGTAATTTGCACTACTGTCTGTAAATAAAAGAAGCCTAGCATTGTGGATTTGTTCCTTTGACTGGTACAACTTTAATTTAGGGTCCAATTCTCACTATTAACTAGTTGTTTATTAGCATGCATATTACTAGGATATTGGCTGTTTATTAGTACTTATAAAGCAGATATTAATGCCTTATTCTGCATGACCATATTCTACATCCCATAATCCTACCCAATACCTAAACTTAACAACTACCTTACTAACTATTAATAATCAGTAATTAGGGTTTTTTTGAGGCAAAAGTCATAGTTAATAGTAAGAATTAGACCCTAAACTAAAGTGTGACCATTTTTCCTATTGTACCGAAATCGTACTGAACCGTGACCCCAAAACTGAGGTACGTACCGAACTGTGACTTCTGTGTACCGTTACACCCCTATTATTTAGCATAAGAAACTTCTTTCAAAAACATAAAATCTTACCGACCCTAAACTTTTAAGCGACAGTGCATTTTTTTTCCTAATCACAATCCTATTTGAAATATTTATCAGGCTTTGTTCCTGAAAATACTGAGCAGTGTCATTTTATGTATATGACTGTATCATTCCCACTGTTATATATTAAAAAACTGCTTGGTTAAGTATTCGGTAAGCTGCTATTTCTAAATTAAGTCATGATAAATTTCAGGTTTTACATGAGAATCAATAATTCGCTTTACCGCTTGGTTTCCTCCTCCATCTCCTTGGTTTTCCCTTCCAGTCGAGTGATGGTTTCACGGCAAGAAGCAAGTTCCATATTCAGGGAAGATCTTTCACTGGTCAGCTCTTCAACACGGGATATAAGGGCCTTACGAGCAGCATCCACCATTTCACTGAGACAAAGGCAGGAACATGGATGGATGGATGGACATACATGTGTTGATAGATAGATAGATAGATAGATAGATAGATAGATAGATATGGATCACAATCAGGGATTCAGAGCCTCATTCAAACCTCAACTTTGACAATTAAAAGATTGATTTAGATTTAAAAAAAAATCTTACTGAGTGTGTTTTAGTTCCTCATACTGAGAAAGAACCTGTTCAAACTGGTCTGTGCTACCTGCAAACAAAACAAAAACACAAAAAACATTTAACCACACACATGCAAAACTGCTCAATTATTGTACAGACCAACCTAATGTGTTTTTGCATTAAAAACATTTTTTATTAACATTTTATACATTTTGATTGCAGTTGATAGGAATTTTATGCTTTCGCCTGTTCCTTCTTTCAAATGTAAATTTCTTCTAACACACACAGACACACATACATGCAGATTAAACACATGATCATACATGTACCTCTGACGCTGGCCCCTTGGTCGACGTTTTCCACATACTCCCTGCTGAGTTCAGATAACTCTGAAAACACAGAGTCGGTATTCCTCAACTCCCACTCCAAGCAATCAGAGTCGGTGTCCATCTCTTCCTCCTCCTGTGATTTTTCTCCATCTTTCACCTTCTGGTCTTCATCTACCTCTCTCTTATCCTCCTGGGCTTGTTTCATCTCATCAAACAAACTAGAGTTTAGTCCAGAGGTCGCTGTCTTCGAACAAACAGGGGAGCTGGAAAGAGCAAAGAGAGACAGATGAACAGAAAAGATGACAAAAAGTTGTTTATGAGAAATAGATTAATTATGGGTATATAAGAAATGCAATCAAATATTATCAATATTAACCAAACTCATAAGACTGTATTTATTTATTTTTTCTCTGCCATGCAGGAGGAGACAAATGACAAAAAATCATCTGACTTGACTTAAAAATAAATCAAATAATAGAACATCCACAGGATGTTACACACATTGACAGAGAAACAAACACCCACTCACTTCCTGAATTCAGTAAGACAAAAAGACAAGTGCATGACAAAAAAGAAAGAAAAACAGAAATTTGACTGAGACACACAAGCCTTAAACGACCTTTACAGTATGAAAAACATTTATGGAATTCACAAAAAATTTTGTGGCATTTAATTCCACACTGGTAAAGTATGATTTTCAGTATGATTTTTAAAGTTTTTGAAAGAAGTCTCTTATTCTCACCAAGGTTGCAATCATTAGATCAACAAATATTCCAAAAAAAACAGTAATATTGTGAAATATTATTACAATTAAATATATAAATATAATATAAATAAATATATATATTTTAAAATGTATTCCTTTTCAGCATCATTACTTCAGTCTTCAGTGTTATAGAAATCATTCTGATATGCTAATTTGGGTTTCAAAAAAAAAAAAAAAATAATAATAATAATATATATATAATTTTTTTTATTATTATCAAATGTTGAAAAGAGTATTCTGTTAATTTTGGTTAATTAAAAGCATTTATTTTCTTTAAGAAAAAAAAAAACAGTGTATACAGCACATATATAAAAAAAAAAAAACTATATATATTCAAAAAAAAAATATTCATCAAACTGGTACAGATTAGGCATGTGACAGTATCCAATTTTCCTGTTAGGATGATTGCTGAAGCTTTTATCACGGTATACAGTATCACGATACTGAAATAATTTGCAAAAAAAAAAGTGTCGTCATACTATAACAGGTTTAATAACTTCTACGGTGTGGTTATTTGAATAATTTCAATACTGTTCAGAAACAGAAAGTAGTGCAGCTGCTTTGTTTAAGGGGTTACCGGGGTAACGGCTGCATTTCTGCTGTTCCATAAGTGCCCTCTACTGTAAGAAAGTGAAAGTGCATTTTTATTCAGCGACAGGGAGTCTCCTTTACTTTTTCCGCCATGCTGCTCATGCGTATTGAGGTTGTTTACATTAGAGAGTGCGCATGCCCCTTTGATGCATAAAGGCAGTGATGTAAGTTTTAACTGGTTGATGGAAAAGTAAATGCATTCTAAAAATCTGAACAATTCATAATAAATAATTATTCACTGTATTTTGAAGTGCCCACAATAACAATACAGTGCATGATCATTATTGTGATATATCGTATTACCGTATATCAGCACATGCCTAGTACAGATACAGTACAATACAGTGTCTCCTTATAAATGAATGTACCTTGTTTCAACAAAGCCCTTCAAATGGGCCAGCTCAGGGGTGGAGCTTATGATGTCACTGATGAAGGATTGATCATTGTTATGGTTGACCTCAGCATCGGTCATGTTGCTGTCATTGGTAACAGTAATTTCTGACACAGTGGTATCAGGGACACCACCAGCCTTTGGACCATGCTGGTGAAAGAGGGGGATAAAAAAGATGCTTTGTGAAAATCAAGATATTTATTGTTTTATACTAGCAATCAGGGCTTGACATTAACACCCGCCAGCCCGCTACATTTCGGCATGGGATTGCAGGTATTATGCATAATTTTACTTATTCCTGCAGATTTTGTGCTCACACCCAAAGTGGGTGCACATAAAGCCGCCTCTCAGTACAAAATTGAGTTATTTTTCACTGCTTATTGCATATGAACAGTCAAATACACACAAAATAATGTCAAAATGCTGCTCTAAACACAGTTAGTTATGTTTTAAGTGAATGTAAACAGTTGAGAAAGTTGTGTAACAGTATAATGGATCCATGTGTCAGGTCTTAAAGTGACAGCAGCCTAATATACCTAATATACCAAATTATGAGATGATATTAAAAATATCTATATGGTAGTTTCTTCCCCATGGTATCCATGTCAACATTGTGGCCAGTGAAATTGCTGAGTAACCACAGTGGCTGGTGAGCAAAAAAGTTAATGTCAAGCCCTGCTAGCAACATAAAAGAAATATTCTGGGAGAGTGAGTGTCTATCACACTGAATTTCAACTAAAATCACCTCTTCAGTGCAGGTGGTTTCAGTTTGACCTTGGGTAGAAACAGCTTCTGAATGTTTGCTGTGCACATGATTCCTGCAAACAAAGAGAATTTCAGCTGACATGACAACACGATGATCATTTCCAACTTCTCAAATGCAGAGAAAGTTATAGTTTTTTTTTTTGTTTTTTGTTTTTTACAAGAAACATGTACCAAATTCCATTACCTCTTAAAAAAAGGTTAGGTGTGTGTTACCTGAAAGTGGAGCCTTCACTCTCCC
This sequence comes from Ctenopharyngodon idella, assembly GCF_019924925.1. Lineage (NCBI taxonomy): Eukaryota > Metazoa > Chordata > Actinopteri > Cypriniformes > Xenocyprididae > Ctenopharyngodon > Ctenopharyngodon idella. The sequence goes on along the minus strand of NC_067235.1, from coordinate 11,227,002 downwards.
ACTCCTTTTTCTTTTCCAGCAGATCTCGATGTGTCAGTACTAACTGGATTTTAAAAGAGAGGATTAAAATATGATTTTAAGAAAGAACCATCAAGCTAAAACTAAAACAGACACAGAGACTTAAGTATTGACGGACCTTGTTGTGTGTGTGTTTGATTGAGTTTAGTTCTCTGGTCAGATTTGTTTTCTGCTCCTCCAATGCCATCACTACAAAGAAAAGACTACGGTCATATGTTTTAAATATACATTTCTATACATCATGCTAATGTATATTAAAGGGATCGTTCACCCAAAAATGAAAATGACCCCATGATTTACTCACCCTCAAGCCATCCTAGGGGCATATGACTATCTTCTTTCAGATGAACACAATCAGAGTTATATTAATAAATATCCTTAGTCCTCCAAGCTTTATAATGGTTGTGAATGGTAGCCCAAATTCTGAAGACAGAAAAAAAATGCATCCATCCATTAAAAAAAAAAAAAAAAAAAAAATGAAACCATACGACTCCAGGGTCGTAATAAAGGCCTTCTGAAGCAAATTGATGCATTTGTGTAAGGCAAGTATCCTTATTTAAAACTTTATAAAGTAAAATAACAAGCTTCCGGCACGACAGCAATACGCATTCGGAAGACCGTTATTTTACTTTATAAAGTTTTAAATAAGGATACTTGCCTTACACAAACGCATCAGTTCACTTCAGAAGGACTTAATTAACCTCCTGGAGTCGTATGGATTCTTTTTTTTTTTAATGGATGGATGCATTTTTTTTGTCTTCAGAATTTGGGCCCCCATTCACAACCATTATAAACCTTGGAGGACTAAGGACTTTAAATATATCTCTGATTGTGTTTGTCTGAAAGAAGATTGTCATATACACCTAGGATGGCTTGAGGGTGAGTAAATCATGGGATAATTTTCATTTTTGCGTGAACTATCCCTTTAACAGGCTGGGACAGACAGAGAGTGAGGGCAGAAGAGTGCAAGGTTTAATTAGGAGAGACTCACATTGATCAGCTTGTTCTCTGGCTTTCTTCTCCAGTTCTCGTTCTCTCTTTTCTCTCTCCTTTTCTCTCGCACGCATTGTTCTCCTCTCTTGCTCAAACTGGTCATCCAACTCCAAATAGCGCTGACGGTATACAGAAAGGTTTAATGTTTTAAAAGTATTTAAATTTAAAAAGTGCAATTTTCCCTCATTAAAAAAGTTTTACATTAAAAAAAAAAAAAAAAATGAAGAAATAATTATATGTAAAACCATGTACACTCACATGAGATGATGTCAGTTAAGATAGATAATTCATGGTTGACTGCAAATAGGATTTTTCTTTAAAATGGCATAAGTAGCTTTAGCATACGTATATCTGAGCAACAGTTGTCTACAGTGGCAATTCTATTTTATTTTTTTAAAGAAAGAGACCACAGAATGACCACAATGTGCAGGGAGAGAAACGAGAGATTACTACTACTACTACTACTACTACTACTAATAATAATAATATTTTTTCAATTTAATATTTAACCCAATTAAAACAAAATCAATAAAAGATGTAAATAAATATTAAAGTCCCCCTGTGGTCAAAATAACATTTTTAATGTTGTTTATGTGTCTATTTGGTGTTTTTAAGATGCTTTAAAACAAACCATTTGCAAATTCATAAGTCAACACCATTGGTATATTCTCGGTATATTTTTCTGTTGATATTAAAAATCGGGTACATTTAGCAATATAGTAGGTGAATTACGTATATGATGTATATTACGATGTTATGATGAACTATATGCCTTTCTCCACTGCCGTTCTGAGTTGTTCAAGATGCTGATTTTTAGAAGGCAGACTGAGATGGTGAACAGGAACATGGTTTGTGTAATATTAGCAACACGTTATTAGCAGCTGTTTGATAATATAGTCAAGCAAAAGGCTAATCATATCAATTACATTGACACATAAAACGCATTACCATTCTGATACATTGATTGTAGATGGCCCTGCATAATTCACTCTTCCTCTTCTTCTGAATCAGTTTCTGGTTCAAACATATATGGCTGAATTAAACCAGTATTTCCACTACAGTAAAGTTGAGCGAGTGGATCAGGTAGTCCGAGCTGGTGTGAATGAGTGGAGATGGGGACTAATTTGCCTATTCATGGTTCCGCATATAATAAATAAAGGGTGTAGAGTTACATTCAAGCTATTTTAAGGCATGATGAAATTATTTTCACAGGAAAAAATGTTTAAATGTGTCATTTTGGTGATCAAAGATGAGTTTTTACGGATAAAATTATTGACTACAGGGGGACTTTAATAAACCCAAAAATCGAATAAAAATTTTTACAGAACTGATCTATTTAGTCAGTCATGCCACTCTTTTGATTGAGTGGCAAAAACAGCTGCCCCATATCACAGTTTCATTGTTTTTATGGAGAATTTAGCTTCCCATAATTAATAATTCTCCAGGACAGTGGCAATGAAGGTGCCCTAGCACTAACTCCACCTATGGGTGTCAATATTAAACCCCAAACAATAGTACTGCTAAAGTTTACCTTTAAAGTTTGAACATTTTTAGGAATAAAATTTATTAAAAATAAATTGTAAATTATTTTTTAAATCATTAAATTTAAAATTTTTGAAATTAAAAAAAGCAATTCACAAAAGACCTTCAATTCATCCCACAGGTTGTCTCTCACCTCCTGGCTCTCTCTCCTCAGTGTTTTCTCACTCTGATACCTCTGCAGCAGTTCTTCCCTCTCTTCTTTCTCTTTCTCTGCCTCCTCCTCTCTCTCTCTCAGCTGAGCCCTGCAGCTCGCCAGCCCCTCCAGAACCCAGACGAGAATGGGCAGCAGAGACTCCACCACTCCAGCTCCATGAGTCTCCACCACTGACTACAAAGAAAAAACAGTTTGAACTGTATTTGTTCCCTTGTGATGTTTTTGGTGGGTTTTTCCTCCCCATCACATTTAAAGCTCTTATCTTAGAGGCCAGTTGCACTCACAGGAAGAGCAGTACTTATGACTTTTGCTTGTAAAGGAAAAAATGCTATGGTTGACTTCCCTTATGAAAAGTTAGCAAAACATCTGCTCTGAACTTCTGTTTTATAACAATGGTACGGTGTGTTTGAGTGAGGGGCAAATGATTAAAATGCTTCTAAAGCTTTAAAGAACCGTGATTATTTTTATGGAATATTTCAGTATATATTATAAAAGATTAATCCATGCACATTATTATTTTTTACAAATTCATGTGTCCTCATAATCTTTAAAGGGAACCTATAATGCCCCTTTCACAATATGTAATATAAGTCTCTGGTGTCCCCAGAATGTGTCTGTAAAGTTTCAGCTCAAAATACCCCACAGATCATTTATTATAGTTGTCAAATTTGCCCCCATTTGGGTGTGAGCAAAAACATGCCTTTTTTGTGTGTGTCCCTTTAAATGCAAATGAGCTGGTGCTCCTGGCCCCCTTTCCAGAAGAGGACGGAGCTTTAACAGCTCACGCTTCGTTTGCTCAACAACAACAACAAAGCTGGAGAATCTCACGCAGCCAAAATGACGATTGTCAGTAACGGTGTTCAGCCTTACATTGTTCAAACCGGAGTCGCACACTAATGGAGAGATTCAGGAAGAAGTTACAACTTTTAGAATGCATCTGGACGTTTCTGAATTAATTGATTCAACTCATCGACTAGCATGTGCCGTCATGTTAATCTTTTGTGCAAATCCAGCGTTGAATTGACCCTCGTTTGTGAAGCAGTCCGGCGTAAATTGGAGGCATGGTAACAACACAACAACTACAACAACTCTTCCTCTTCTCTAAAGCAGCCCAACATGGCCTCACCCCCTTTGTTGTGTGTTCTCGGGGGCAGGGTTTATGTAAATTTTGGGGTTTGTGATGTCACCAACCCGGGAAGAAGCTTGTTGTAGTCCCTACCAGCCGTTTGTTGTAGTCCTTAAAAAGCGATTTCTGTAAAAGAAAATATCTGCCTTTGCATTGAACTTTGAGCACTATAACTTTGCAGATATTGTTTATGCTCAAACAGCAAAAGTTAAAAAAAGTGAAATCATAATCAACCACCCCTTTAATCAAAATGTCTTCCCCTCCACTTCTCTGATGATGTGGGAGTTTTTTTTTCGCGTGAAGGCAGGACAACCTGTCACTCAACTGAGATCGACCAATAGCAAACCACAACGATCCAATCAATTCCTGATGGAAAAAATTAAGTCCTACCCTACATTTTTTCTTATTTGAAAACCCGTTTCACTCGGATATACATCACAATATGGAAGAAAAGACTATTGCAACTTCTGTTTTAATGCTAACGTTAAAGTTATTTTGATTGGTGAGTGTATTAAGGTGGAAACTTTTGATTGGTTACCTGTAGCTCCGAGTAGAGTTTCCCCGCCTCCTCACTCACGATATCTGGATCCAGTTCCAGTTCTCCACTTCCACAAAGAGCACTTTCGCCACAATCCATGTTTCAGGGCTCCTTGTTCTCTGATTGACTTTTTAAATATTACTATGATTTGAATCTACACCCAGCCTTGCTGTTGTACTTTGCTATATGACCCAATCGTCTTCCTTTTTTAATCACACTGTTTTCACTACCTTAAAATGTTTTCAGAGTGTACCAAAAAAACACATGAAAATAGTGCTGTTAGTGACGGCGTGTACATCTACTAAAACATCTCTTCCTTCTCTTATAAATAACTACCCGAGAAACAGAACTATTCTCTTAAGCCGCATGGTATTTTCAGTTAATTCCTCCCCTTCCATGCTTCTCGTTTTCTGTCTCACATTCATTCTCAAAACTAAACTGACCAAAGGAGTTAGGGGTTAGTTGGCGCTGTTCGTGTCTGGAGGTGTTTTGGTGTCCATTCTGGGAGAAAAAGAAAAGATAAGTTTTTTAAAAAGCAACTTGTTATGCATGCAATTTATTGCCCAATATTGATTGCAAGATTACTTTGAATATTTGTATTTTTATTCATTCATTTGTCACAAAAGAGGGCTATTTAATTGAAGTGAAAAATGGTAAAACCAATTACACAGTCTAAAATGTATTTCTCCAATACATTTATATAAATGTTAACATAAATCATATCCATCTTCTACCCCAAAACATGGTTTAATTATAAAGCTCAATAAAGTCTGAATGCAGTTTTAGATCTAAGGTTTAAAAAATAACTACCATATAACTTTTGTAATTGTCTGTAACTCACCCAAATCTAATGCTTGGTCTTTGTATGTTATTTAAATACGTTTTTATTCAGCTTTCTGTTGTCACTCTTAGTGTGGTTCACTGTAAACAGTGAATAAGCTACTGAAAAAGTCATTTAAACGGCCAATATAAAAACAACTGTCAAGAACATCATGTTAATTGGGTTCTTGTAGCAAGAACTGTCATGAGCACAGACACACACTGTACACACATGCATAACACACATTTGAAGTCCCAGAAAGACGAACACATCTCTCAGACTCAAAGAAACATTACTTCATAAATATAAAGTGCAAACATAAACTCGTATATTCAACAGAAAGTCATATAAACTTAGCGTGACGTCGGCAAACACCTTGAACGCTGTCTGCGGGTGTCTGCTTTGACACTTGGCATTTTAACGGGATATTTCTCCACCAAACGATCATTTATTGTGGTAATAGCAAATTTATAAACTCACCTTTACATTTTACTGTGGCTCGGACACAATGTCTATGAGTTCACGGGGATGAAATTACAAGTCCTTCGCTTTAGAAACGATATCAATTACCCTAAACCAGGTTAAAGAAGTAGGCGTGGTTAGAACGTCAGCCGCTTGAGTGACGTGAATTTGGACCTATCAAAAAGAACAACACTAAGTAAGAGCCAATAATGATGCAGAAGGGGCGGGAGATGGGCGGTGTTTCTCCGCCCAGAAATGAAAACTTTCCTGAAACTTGAACGTTGACACGTGATGGCTCAGTCTCATCATGTGACTTCTGGGCAGAAAAATACACCTGGCTAAATATTTCGCATTCCAGATTGTGTCCGAGAGGTTTTAGGTAATCAAAGGTCGAACGTTTTTATTCTGACCGAGTTTACCACCTTCAGCCCTCCATTGGTTTACGTTTATGTTTATTGCGACGCTCCATCGGCAGCGTGCACCGACACCCTATCAGATTTCAACACACATGCTTGACAGCAAAGGAAAATCGAAAGAGATCTTCTGCTGCTGGCATCTACTCAAGACTAAAATAATATTAGCCACATTCGACGAATACGGTACACTGTTGGCGCATATTACATTTTTAAAGCATTAGATCAATAGGCTTTAACAATTAAAATCCTACAACGTCATAATTCTGAAATTTTGAATTGATATTAATTTTAAATTCATAGTAGTAAAAGTTGTACTTTTAAAAATAATAATTAACTAATGAAAAAAAAAAACAATATTTTATATAAAAATATGACATTTTCTCAATTTCCTATATTTTTTTATGTCAAGCTAGCTAACTAACTTTACAAACTAAAATTTTGTGAATTGTCAATCGTGTAACCCATTTTGGCTAAATGTTAGACATTTTGTATAATTGATTTAAATATATGTTTAATGTTTAATATTGTAAAGTCACACAAACTGTATTTAGACATACCATATATTTAGTAACAAAATTTTCAAAAATTGCAAACCACATAGAAAATGAAAAGAAAAACCATACAGATGTGACATATGAAATCAACAGTTATTTAGTTAAAGGTGCAGTGTGTAAATTTTAGCAGTGTAACCCTTCTAGTTTGCACCTGCCCGCTCCAAGCGGGACGCAAACCCGGGCCCGTCCGCGTGGGAGTCGGACGCTCTAACAAGGAGGCTAACCGTGTGTTCGCACCGCTGCCAGTGAGAGCGTCAAAGTGACAGGAAGTCATTCATTTTCAATGTGAGCTGGCGGCGAGCTCCGGCGAGAGCGGTGCAGCGCGGCGCGTTTTGGACCGTGAGAGCATCGAGGAGAGTTGAAGTCAGGTCAACTTTATGGTAATGAGCTATGACGCAGTTCAGCGGCAACCAATCGGAATGTAGAGGTCCTCGTTTGAGAGGATTCCGATTGGTTGCCACAACTTGTCATTTACTTTGACCCTCCCGCCGGCGGCGGTTTGAACGCACAGTACAGCGTTGTTGACAGGGCAGCCAAGGCGAATTTTGCCGCTCTCGTCGGCGGCGGTGTGAACTCACAGTAAAGGCTACAACCCCTAGCATCAGTTGCTAGAGCATCTCTTGAGATCAGGGGAGTGAGGTTTACATGCACAGCACTTACCAGCCTACGTCTGTTACAGCGGCATCTAGCGGTGAGGTTGCGAACTGCAACTAACGGCACACACCCCTTGCTCCCCTCCCTTTCGGAGAAGCTACGGTGGCCGTCTGGCCGACATGACGTCGTCTGAGAGAGCAGAGCTTGTGTGAAGCAATGAGGTTTCTTCTTACTTCTAACAAAGAACGGTCTCTGCTTCTAATAAACCAGGCGACTACTACTACTACTTCTTCTTCTTTGTGCGTATTCAACGTAGTGACGATTCAAGCTGCCTCTAAAAACACAAATGATTTAGAAGAAGAGCAACATAGTGACAAAACGCGTTCTGTAGAGTGTTTGTCCGTTTAGGGCTGCTGTAGAAACATGCCGGCACATAATGACGACTTGACATGGAGGAGGGACCCGCGATGTATGAGATAGAAATGCCTCATTCTAAGGTAATAAAAACACAATAGTTCATTAGGTAGGGTCTTTATGTACCACTGAAAACATAGTTATGTATATTATATTGCATTTCTGTCAATAGATCCTCCCAAATTTTACACATTTTACAAACCTTTTCAGTTTTAAAATGGCTGAGAATTATATCACTAACTAAAGCCTGTGCATCGCAGACTTATTAAATCCCAGTGACATTAAATCAAAATTGACAATTGTTTTTTATGGAATATTGCAGTATTTATTATAAATGATTTATCTGTGAACATTATTTTTTAAATTCATGTGCCCTCGAAATCTTTAATCAAAATATCTTCCCCTCCCTCTTGCAGCAACATCTCTTCTCTGATGACGTGTTTACTGGTGTGAGGGCGGGACAACCTGTCACTCGCAATGATCCAATCAATTCCCGATGGACCAAATCAAGCCCCGCCCTACATTTTTTCTTTTTCGTGAAGTCATTTCATTTGGTTATACATATCCCAATAAAGAAGAAAAGACTGTCGCAGCTTGTTTCATGCCGAATTTAAACCAATAAAACTATAGTATTTTTTAGAATTATTATTTCACGTTCACGCCACCTTGTATTTACCGGAATCTTGAGATGATAACACGTGATGTTGTATTCGGAGCTGTTCAGGTCCTTGGACTGGGAATTATGCGTTTCTATGGCACCACTATCAATGCCTAAATGAATCTACAGAGGTCAGGTGGTGCAGTGGCCATGTGATACATGTGGAAGCTTTCAGAAAACTCCCAGCTTACAAGCTGTAATTACGAGCTCTACGAGGACATGAACGCTTTTTACGAGCCAGAATCTCGTAGTTACAGTTATTACGATATGGCGTGAACACACCTTAATTCAAATTTGAACACTAAACCTGAATAATACATTGATGCAGAGAACCAATAATTCTCTGAAACAGAATGGTAAAAATGCTACATCCTTTTCAATTCCCAAAAAATAAAATGAACAATTATTGCAAACCTTAGTGATATTTAAAATTCTTTTTAGAACATTAATTCATTGTCAGACTTCCATGTATCAGGTCGCATCCTGCCCCACTTCCCATAAAGACAAGGGAGTTTGTGATTGGCTCTCATCACAGCCACACTGGTGCAGGAGTCGGGCTTTCTGATGACCTCACACCAGTCAGGATAATCTACTGGTTGGGAGTTGCTGTCAGGGTGAGAAAGAATACACACTGAATGAATATGTGCAGGTATATATGCTCCAGCATTTAACGGTACAAGACAAAATGCTATGATAAAAAAAACTGTTAACAGTTGACTATACACGGTGAAAAACTGTAAGCAAACAGGACATTTAATTTTACAGTAAAATACAGTTTTTGGAAATGAAAAACAACCAGCCATCTTATCATTCCCACAATGTCCTATGTGATATTTCACATTTGCTGGTTTTTCATTGAACTAATTATGTTTATTCTTAGTATTTTGATATCAGTTATGTACATTAGGGTTTAATGTTAAACATTAAATTAATGTTTGTTGCATTATTTTAGTGTTATGTGTGTTACAGTACCATGATGGCGTTTTGTATTTGTGTGTATGACACTGTTTGCACCTTTAATATATTAATATGTACCTCAGCTTGTGGAAAAGCTACTTGTGATGAACTTTGATTCATCATATGGCTTTTTTTTCATTTAAGCCATTCGTTTTTGGTGGTTGTCAATGTATTATAAAGGTACAAACAGATTTTAGTACTTCAGTTGTTAAGTTGATATAAATTTAATGTTTTTTATTATTATTATTTACTGTAGATTTAAAGGGTTAGTTCACCCAAAAATGAAAATTCTGTCATTAATCACTCACCCTCATGCTGTTCCACACCCGTAAGACCTTTGTTCATCTTCAGGACACAAATTAAGATATTTTTGTTGAAATCCGTTGGCTCAGTGAGGCCTGCATCGCCAGCAATGACATTTCCTCTCTCAAGATCCATTAATATACTAAAAACATATTTAAATCAGTTCATGTGAGTACAGTGGTTCAATATTAATATTATAAAGCAACGAGAATATTTTTGGTGCGCCAAAAAAAACAAAATAACGACTTATATAGTGATGGCTGATTTCAAAACACTGCTTCATGAAGCTTCGGAGCGTTATGAATCTTTTGTGTCGAATTATGATTCGGATCGCGTGTCAAACCGCCAAACTGCTGAAATCACGTGAGTTTGGTGCTCCGAACCGCTGACTCGATACAAAAGATTCATAACGCCTCCAGTAGCTTCATGAAGCAGTGTTTTGAAATCGGCCATCACTATATAAGTCGTTATTTTGTTTTTTTGGCGCACCAAAAATATTCTCGTCACTTTATAATATTAATATTGAACCACTGTACTCGCATGAACTGATTTAAATATGTTTTTAGTACATTTATGGATCTTGAGAGAGGAAGTGTCATTGCTGGCTATGCAGGCCTCACTGAGCCATCGGATTTCAACAAATTCTTAATTTGTGTTCCGAAGATGAATGAAGGTCTTACGGGTGTGGAACGGCATGAGGGTGAGTAATAAATGACATTATTTTCATTTTTGGGTGAACTAACCCTTTAAGTTCCAGGCATAAAACCTAAAATGTTTTTATAACCACAGCTGTCATTTTTGCTATAACCACACTGTCAGAAAAAAATGTACGATGCTTATCACTGGGGCAGTACCCTAAGGTACAAAGGTAAAAAAAGGTACTAATATGTACTTTTAAAGTACTAATATGTACCTTTAAGGTACTAATATGGACCATTTAGGGGTAAGAAGGTACAAAGATGTACCTTTTCACTTTTGTACCTTAGGGTACTGCCCCAGTGACAAGCACTGTACCATTTTGTCTGACAGTTTTTTGCCGTAATTTTTTTTTTTTTTTTTTTACAATAAGGATTTAAAAAAGAACTTAGCAGTACATACTAATCACAGCAGCCCACTCCAAAAGGCTCCATACACACGCACTGGTAGCAGTCGTTAGTAATCCAACTCTCACCAATGCCGAAGACCTGGCCTTGATATTCACAGGTGCCTAAAAATAACACAAATACTTATGATTTATGTATTTACACATTAGCGCCACGTGGGGTGCATTAAATGCAAACTCACTAATGCACAGTGAAGTACCTTTGGTGTTGAATGTGCACTCTCCACCTCGGTTCACAGAGAGAGTTGGAGCAAATGCGCTCAGCAGAAAGGCAGCAATGAGCAGTATATGACCGGTGAGGACATTTGAACCCATCTGTAAAAATAATAACAATACTTATTATTAAGTCTTTATTAAAAAATAATTTGATGTGAACAATACGTTTGTACACTCTTAGAAAAAAAGGTTCTAGCGTTCTTGACTCAATTTTAAAGAACACTTTATGCCAAAAAGATTCTAAATAAGGAGAAATGTCTCAAATGATTCCATAATACTTACACGATTAACAGGTTATTTGATTTTTTTCTAGTGATAAAGTATGTTTAAAGCTGCTTAATTAATGAAATGTAAGTAAAACTAAAAATGCGTCGATTAATTAATTAAAACTAAATCTGATTCCATGATGGAAACCTCTAAAAGGGTTCTATATATGAAGCTCCTGACGGAACCCTTGAAGGTTCTATATAGAATCACAATACTTTTGCTCATTCATGTATGAAGATGAAAAACAATATATTTTAACTGTCTGGTTCTTTCATCTCTCTCAAAATATAGTAATAATCAAATTTATATTACATTTACAGTTACATTTTATTGAACAGTCAGCAAAAATACTTTTTAAAAATACATTATTTTACAGTAAAACTATATTATTAATACTGTAGTTAAATTGCTTTAGATCCTTTATACAGTATTACTTAAATCATTTATCATTATATAACTTTTTTTTATCTTTTCCCCTGACACACTATCAAATGGATTCACAATTTTAGACATATTCAGACATAAAAAGGAAATATAAGACTTAATAAGAGCAAATAAAGATCTTACCTTTCCTTGTGAATCTTGTTTTCATGTGATGTTTTCTGTAGTTTTTTTCTCTGGTTCCTTAAGAGTCTCTTTATTTTGATGATGCTCTATGATCTCTGATATTTATACTTCTGTGACCCTCCTACCTCACAGAAACACACACACACACATATATGTGCATAAAGCATGATGTCTTCAGTTATTTCTTTAAATAGAAATGATTTCAATTATATATTGCTTCAAGAGACAATGCACATTATTTTTGTGTTTTCATGCACAGATAACATTAGAGGTTTGCAACAATATTGGGTATAATAGTAAGGCCTTTTTAATTAGTCAAACAAGTATAAAGCTGTCAGGTAAAATGCATGAACACATTTAAAAAACAAAGCTTGTTATATATGGCATGACAAGTAGTTACTCAGGCTCAAAATCGATATTTATGCTATCTTATTGATGTAATCATGTATGTAATGAAATTACTCTGTGTGTTATTTAATGTGTAACTATCCCATGAATACATAATTGATCTTATTTTGGCCCTTCAAGCCATATTCATACATGAGCAGCAAATTAGTAAATGATAAATTTATCATTGTGTGTATTAATAACAAATACTTGCAAAGATACTTTTCTGACAACCTCGTCCCTTTCTGCTGTGTTTACCATCAGTTTCATACACTTGCATATAATATTGACATAATATATTGTTTCATAATCAAAAAAATAGTGAAAACATTGCATAATAGACATTTCAGCAACATTTTAAAGTAACATAACTTTTACAAATATATGACCCTTGACCACAAAACCAGTCATAAGTCGCACGGGTATAGCAATAGCCAACAATACACTGTATGGGTCAAAAATATCGATTTTTCTTTTATGCCAAAAAACTGTAAAAAGTAATACACTCTATATACTCAATAAAATTGTGGCAACAGATTACAAGCAATATTATTAATTAAATTCAACATATAAGAATTGAGTTAGAATTAATCAAATTAATTCCTTAAAAATTAACCATTTAAAATGTGTAAAATTAGCAAACACCATTACAAAAAAACACAAACTGACATAAAAAGCAAAGAGTAAAGCTGCCCAACTAAATGAAACACTGATCACCATAATGGTGACCAAACATTTTTAATAAAATCAACACCAACATCTAAACCTCTGTTAATTCTTGTGTTTCTCTTTCCTTCAATGATTCTGCTTGTTATCATCAGGTGTCTTCAATGTTGGCAATAAAAAATAAAGAGTTCTTATCTTTGATGTCTGCCTGTTATTCAGATATTTTTGTTTACATTTTACTCCTTTTAAATGCTTGACATTTAAGGAATTAATTTGATTAATTCTAACTCAATTATATTTGTTGAATTTAATTAATAATATTGCTTGTAGTCTGTTGCCAAAATTTTATGGAGTAGATATAACGTATTACTTTTAACAGTGTAGGATATTAAGTAAAGATCATGTTCCATGAAGATATTTTGTAAATTTCCTACCATAAATATATCAAAAATGTATTTTTGTGAGTGGATATGCATTGCTAAGGACTTCATTTGGACAACGTTAAAGGCGATTTTCTCAATATTTTGATTTTTTTTGCACCCTTTCAAATTCAAAACCCTTTTCAGATTCCAGATTTTCAAAAAGTTTTATCTTGGCCAAATATTGTCCTATCCTAACAAACCATATACATCAATGGAAAGTGTAGGAAACTTTTTCCTTGTCAAAGCAGAGACCAGGAGACAATGGGATATCTTTCAAGCAGAAGTTACTCTTTATTGAGAAACGCGCTGTGCGTCGCTGTAGTCATCCAAGTCCAACTAAGGCAGGGTACATTGTAGTTTATATACATTTTAGGGGGCAGTGCTTAGAAATATAGACAAAGCACCTGGCTGACAACCTTAAACAAAGCATAGAAATTAAGTATCCAGGTATAGGAACCCGCCCTAGACTCTAGAGTGTCGCAAGTCCTAATCCAATTAGCATAACTATTCAATAATTGGGACAGGGGCTCCAAGAGCCATTAAAGACAAAAGGTGAGAATCTCAGTAATCTGACTCATTAGACATACAATAAAGAGAACAGGAACTGGCAGAAAACTCTTGCTGGAAACTTTGTTTAACAGAATCATTCATCTGATGTCATCATCTTCACCTTAAAATGCTAAATACAATGCTAAATAAAATAAATATGTAATCCCACAAAAGTTTATTTACTCATTTATTCAAAAATTGACCCTTATGACTGGTTTTGTGGTCCAGGGTCTCATATTGTATTTGCTAGATGTTGTACAGATCCTTATGAATATATATGAAAATATTTAAAGTAAACGATATGGCATTCTAACTGTTTGTGTTATGTGTAATGCAGCTGCTCAATAGTGGCATTTTTGCTATGGTGATTTGTCAGATTTATTATATTTTTCACACGTTTAATAAAGTGATTTTTTAAACATTGATGTACTGCCCTTTCATATCTATTGCTAAAATGCTAAAAAATGCTAAAATATGCTGTTTGTTCCATGTGCACATCAGTATCTAGTCTCAGTAAAACTGTCAAAGATGTTAAAAGATTAATTCATCTTTACCAATCACCCTATTCTGTAATCATTTCTAAAAAATGACCAAATTCAGTTGCTTGAGGCATATACAGTACTTTCTCTGTGTCATGTAAATCACTATTTAGACGTAAATAGCATGCAATTATATGCAGTTTCCTGTTAAACAAGTATAGTTGACGTAACTTGAGCACATAAACTCTGGCTTAGTTATGAGAATTTGCTTACTGAGTCACGATTTAAAGGTTAAAATCAAGCATCGCTACTGCCACACACAGACCCACTTCTATACACAAACGCTGCTGGCTAAGAATCGAAGAAAAAATGTATGAAGACAGTCATGGCAGTTGAGCTGAGTCATTCTATAGGTTTTGTGAAATTTATTGGTTTTGGTACCATACAACGCAATGAATCTGTTAGATTGTCAATAATGCCAATGATGTGAGTATTGTTAAATTAGTGCAAGATTATTCAGTGGGCGGCTACAGTTGCAAAGTTCAAGTTCAATAAACGACTAGTTCCTGATAGTTGGAAATCTTTTTTATTACAAGTTAGAAATTAATATATAAACATTAGTAATTTAATTTAGAGTGAACAAATCGTCCCCTTGGAATTATAAGGTTCTGTCTGCATTCCGATAGTTTTGAGATATTGAAATTCAAAGTTTTTGCATTCCATTCGACTGTGTAGATAGAACCTTTTGGTTTTCTAAATAAAAAGTCCCAAAATGTACACAACATAGAACCCAAGGGGACAAATATTATGCTAAAAGTCACAGAACTCTACATTCTTCTGCTGAACACAAAAGAAGATATTTTGAAGAAAGTCATTAGTCAAACAGTTGATGGGCCCCATTGACTTCCATAGTAAAAAATTTTCATACTATGGAAATCAATGGGGTCCATCAACTGTTTGGTTACTCATATTCTTCAAAATATCTTCTTTTGTGTTCAGCAGAAGAAAGAAACTCATACAGGTATGGAACAACTTGAGGGTGAGTAAATGATGACAGAATTTTCATTTTTGGGTGAACTATCCCTTTAAGGACACCTAATTCAAGATTGGAAGACTTACTGCACAATACACTCTTAAAAATAAAGGTTCTTTATTGGCTTCTAAGGTTCCATTAAGAATATTTAACATTCATGGAACCACCCAAAAATAAAAATTCTGTCATCATTTACTCACCCTGCAAGTTGTTCCAAACCTGTATGACTTTCTTTCTTCTGTTGAACACAAAAGAAGATATTTTGTAGAATGTTGGTAACCAGACAGTTGATTGGACTCCATTGACTTTCATAGTATTTTTTTCCTACTATGGAAGTCAATGGTTGCTGTCAACTGTCTAGTTACTGACAATCTTTAATTTTGGGTGAACTATTCCTTTAATTCCACAAAATGTTTTTTTGTTGTGGAAAGGGGTTTTAGGATTATAAAATGTTCTTCACAAGAAAGACGTTTTTTGTTGTTGTTGTTGTTGTTGTTGTTAGTTTTTTTTTAAATGCTCACTGAAAGGTTGTTTGGGTAACCCAAAATGGTTCTTTATATGGCATCGCTGCATGCTGAAAACCCAATCTCTATTTGGAACCTGTATTTTTTAAAAGATTGTACACTTTGGCTTAATTGCTCAGGTATACAGATGCGAATTACATGCATTTATTAACTTTATAGAAGATGTTCTACATTTTTTATTTATAACAAAAGTAACTGTGAAAATATATTAAAAAGAAAGAAATTTTAAAACAGATAAATGAGCAGAACAGAACGTTTTACAGTCAGTGTGCAAAGAAATGGAGGCAAAGTAAGACATGAAGTTTTCACTAAATATTCTGTTATTGCATGTCCTATTCAACATGGTAAAATTTTATACCTCAGACACTAGAAAACATGCTCAAGAAACAATCAAGAAAGTAATAAAAATGAACCAAGATGATGAATGAAGAAAAATGAGGCCACGAATGTGAAGATTTGTGCCAGAGTCTGTAGGAATATGTCTGATATTTAGTTGACGTGATATAAGGAAAGCAACCGAATATCAAACATATCACACAGTCCCTGACCTATCAGAACCTCACCATCAACTTCTACAGCGTCTGAAAGAGAACAGAGTGGTTTTGAAACAGCAATTAAGAAAATATGAGACAAGATAGGAAAGAAACAAATAGCAACACTAACTGTTTATACTTTTTTTTAATACTGAGCTATGATCTATCTCTAAAGCCTACCCCTAAACCTAGCATTTTTATCTTTACATTTAATATGTTAATTTATATAATCATTTTAGGAAGGGCATCTGGTGTAAAACGTGCCTGTGTGGATAGTTCCGCTATGGCGACCCCTGATTAAAAAAAAAGAAAAAAAAGGGGAGCAAGCCCATTGTCTATAGGTTACACTTTATTTTACAGTGTAATTAAAGTACTAAACAACGTGTACTTAATATAGGGTTAGGGTTCGTTTAGGGTTAGTTGCATGTAACTATTTATCATCATCTTTTATTACTAAGTACATATAACTCATAATAGGACACTGTGAAACATAGTGTTACCAATTTGTGTAATTTATGTATATAATTTACCTATACGCACACAGGGTAAATTAAGAGCTTCTAAAAAATAAAATGAGCTAAGATGAAATCATTCAGGTTGTTGATGTAACACATGCAACATTTTCATAAACTTAGAGATTTAGCATTAGCACACAGAGACTCACACAATATACTCACTGTTTTGAGGCTCCATCCATGAAATCATTCAGATCCGGAGTGTTGTAGTATTTTTTTTGAAAGTGTGTTCTGTTATCATATGGAGTGTGTGTTAGTATCTACTGTCAGCTTAGCTATGTGTGTGTTAGCCTGTCGTGTAGTGCAGTCTGTAAGCAAGATGGTGTGCATGAATGTCACAAGTTTCAGCTGGGATGGGTGTATTTATACACCCCTGACCAAAGTTTAGCACCCTTCCTAAACCCCAGCATACAGACACACACTCACTCCCTCTCTCACTCAGAGGGGTTAATTAAGAGTGCATTGATCACCTTGCCGCTGGCTCTTCCTCCTGCATTAGGCTGATCAATACATGTGATTTCACACATTCACTCACACAGAGGGCAACAGGGAGGTCAGTCAGACAACCCTGTATTACATCTGCAAACAAACTACATCCAAAGATTAATTTCGGGCAGTTCATATATGCACTCAGCTTTAATGAGTGATACTTTAAGAGTGATCAGGGGATTGGGGGGGAATGAATGCATCGCCTGTTTGGTTCAAATGCTTGGGGTCAGTAAGAATTCTTTTATTCAGTAATTCTTTATTCAGTATGTTTTTACTATATTTTTTGATCAAATAAATGCAGCCTTGGTGAGCATAAGAGAATTTCAAAAACATTAAAATATCTTACAGACCCCAAAGCATTGAATGGTTCATGAATTTGTAGAAACATATATAGAATGTATAAATGTGATCAAAAGTATCAATGTAAATGTACTTATAAAACTAACAGATTTTATATTTCTCAAATTACATGAAACTATTCTGTAAAAGCAAATATTTAACTCAAAGCAAATCTGATCTCAATTCTGAGATGCCTAAGAAAACTTTTTGCTGTAAAACAAAAAGCCATATGTTGCTGTAAGGAAGCCTTTTACACTATCCCAACTGCCTTGTGACCCATGGACCAGCATATCATTATCATAAAAGAATATTCAAAGAACAGTTAATAATGTTAAACAACAAATAACAACATTAATAATGTTGAGGTGCATCATTAGTCCTGCCAGTATATGTCAGTATAAGTCGCAAGCTTCAAAGACAAAAGGGTGTAAATTGTTGTGAACTTCTTTAATGGCAGTAAAACTGCAACAAATCATGGGATAGGATCAGTGTTGGGGAAAGTTACTTTTAAAAGTAATGCATTACAATATTGCATTACTCCCTAAAAAAAGTAACTAATTGTGTTAGTTAGTTACTTTTTATGAAAAGTAATGTGTTACATTACTTTTGCTTTATTTTTTCTCACATGGGCTGGGCTTACTTGTTTGTTTTTTAATAACAACAAAAAAAGTTATATTTTTTGGCAAATGTTAAGGCTCTTTCACACCAAAAGTGAAATGAATAAGCCTCAGGCTGAAGGAAATGCATATTTACGCCTGTACAGTAGAGGGCGCAGCTCAAACAAACCTCTCAGCTGTGCTGCCATTCTGGATTAAAGAAGAATAGGATACAGGAGAAGAAAGTTCAACACTCTTATTTCTAAATCTAATATAAAGTCATTTTTGCTTATTAGTAATGTTTGAATTAGATCACTGAAGGTCAGCAGCAAAGATATCAAATACATAAAGTATATTGGTGTCATTTAATATAGTTAATTATTACAGGTTTGCATAAAATTCTGAAATTGCATTTCACTGTTTTTATTAATTTTGAGGAATACTGAATGTTTTCATGCAAGTAAGATGAGTAAATGCATGTTCACATTTAGCCTAGAACTACAATAACCATCATGTTCACACGGCGCACACAACACCTCTACTTTATTTCTCTCAACACGGGGACTGGAGAGCTGTCAGTCAATAAATGTGAAAAATTATTTGAAAAAGTGACTTAGATATTTTGTTGTAAATTGAAAATGTAATGCGTTACTTTACTAGTTACTTAAAAAGTAATCTGATTACCTAACTCAAGTTACTTATAATCCATTACCCCCAGCACTGGATAGGATGACCCTGCTTTAGGGAAAAACCCTGTTTGTCTTTTTGCTTGTGCACTATTGGTCACAGAGAAAATCTGCAGTAAAACAAGAGATGTAAGACTTAATTTAGTTTCCAGTCTATTTGTGTTTGACTTATTATAATTAAATATCCCCAAAATGGTCACACAAGCCACTTTTGTTGACCTGACCTTGAACATTGAGCATTAAATGTCATTTCCACCATAATGTGACATCCATTTGCATTGTCGCTGACAGAACTTCTGAAGGTCACAACCAAATGGAGTCCACTGCTCACTACAAACCTCCCAAGAATCCATCTGTTCATTCTCATGATCAGCTGATGCAAAATATTTGAGTATCTTTCTGATTAGTAATAAATAAAAAGCCACGAATAAATGATTCTGTTGTTAATGTGTTTGATACAGAGCTGGTAGTTGGAATTTTATGTGACATTTTACTGTTTATTTGTGCATTAGACTTCTGAGATAATATTATATTTTTATAAGAAGAAATTTATTATCAAAATCACTTTACTATTAAAAAATGTCTCTTCTTTTGTATCTCATACCAACAAAATGCATCATTATTTAATGTAATAACACAAATTACAAATAAGACTCAAACAACAACTTTACAATATAACTAAAATTTACATACAGCACTCATTACACACACATACAAGCACAAAATCAGCTTCTAGAATTTCTGGTTTGGAATAAAATTTGATGTATTAGCAATAAAGGACAGAAAAAAAAGTGCATTCATAAATAAAATAAAAAATTATACAAATTTAAATGATAGATATTTTCCTCATTTGATAATCTTCATAGGTACTGTATCTTATTATTTAATTATTTGTATTTAGAACATTTGCAATAGACCAGTGCAATATACAGCATAATGTCTACTAGAAGCTTTTGCATTTAATAAATTTTGCTTTTACCGAATATTTCTTTGAGACACCAGGGGGGAAAAAAAAATCATTATACAAAATACTGTATAAAATCACATCTTTTTTTGTTATCCTATGTCATCATATCTTGTCTGAAATGTAACATTAATGAACAAAAAATATCACTGTCTATAAAAAAAACTGTTACTATCTGTTCTACTTTTGTTGATTAATATTCCTGGAATGATATCTGGAAGCATGTAAATTTCCTGTAGCTGAAGCTAGAACAGTTGTTTTCTACATTGCTTAAATTTAACATCAAACACATTAATGGGTTACATAAGATGAGCCCAAAATAATATAGTTTCATCAGAGAATCAGAAATGAAGCAGATGTTATCAGCTTTCTGCCCCTCCCTCTGAGTCCCGCTGTACACAATGACCTTCTGAACGAGATGGGGCGGAAGAGAGACACTAATTGCTTCCCCTAATTGTGAGCCTGCGGGGTAATAGAAAGAGAAAACAGGGAGAGAGAAAGAGAAACAAAAAAGAGAGGGGAGGGGAGCTACGCACACAATGGGAGCAGATACTAAGCCAATTAAGTTCACATATGGTCAGTTCTGATGTAGTGTGATTTACCATAGACAATTAGGGATAAAAAAAGAGGAAGGCTTTCTCATTACTTTTAATACATCAAAACCTATCAACTGAAAATAAAAAGTTAATAAAATTGCATTGCATATTCCATATTCACTTAATTTCTACATGTCCGTTTTTTTCTATTTTAAATAAAATCTTTCTTACAATGATGTGCTTACAATGGAAGTGAATGGGGCCAATTCGTAAAAGTGACAATACTCGCTGTTTCAATAATATAGCCACAAGACACGCCTTTTCTGTGTCAAGTTATATACAATTTTCATTTATAAGTTAAGTTATGACTAAAATAACTGTGGATCTATAAGACCGAATGATGACCGTCACCATGGTCTTACCTTGAATGATGCCATTCTGCTGCCTTTCCTTGTGACCTAATATTAAAGCTGCAGTCCGTAACTTTTTTTGGTTAAAAATTGTCCAAAATCCATTTTTGAGCAAGTACATAACCAGCCAGTGTTCAAAACTATCTCCTTACCTTAGCCTGATTCACAACAGTAAGCTTGTAATAATGTTTTCTAATTTGAGTGGTACTGGTAGGTTTCTGCGGGAAATTCGAGCATGCCGCCGTTCATCTTTGCGTCATTACGTCACGTCTGTTTACATAAAGGAGTCCCAGCTAGTAGGCTATATCATGTGAGGATTCTACAGGCGGCGGATCATTTATAGCCTTTTCTCACAGCAGCTGGAATAATTAAACTGATCATTTTGATGGCGGATTGTATGGTATGACAAATTAACGTTAGAAATTAGACTGTACAGAAATTGAAATCTACAGGTAATGCTAATACACACTAAATACATGTAGTCACACAATGCTGATGTTAACATTAACAATTTGAGAACAAAGTATAACAATAATAATAATTTGCATGGTTTGATGTGATCCGAGCTAAGCGATCGTTAGATTTAATCACCATTGGTAGCACGATTTATTGTAATGCTTTTTTTTCTCAGTTGGTCAGAACAAAAGTAGCAGATTTGTTACTTTGATGACATTTTCCAGAGAAAATTCTTATTTTGGTCATACTTCCAAGACTACAATCTATCTTTCCGAAGTACAGTATCCACTGGTCCGGTGACAGACAGCCACACATTCTCCTCAAAACATTAGATTCATCCGCGCTGAGGAGCCGTGCCGATGCACAACCCACGTAAAGATGATAATTCCACATATAACTGCAATTGACAAAGAGGCAAAACTTACGGACTGCAGCTTTAAAGGCCCACTGAAGTGCCTTGGAACGTGCAGCATAATTCAATGTGTTGACGTAATTTCAACTGAAACAGGAAGACAGGACAGGACATATCGACCAGCCCCGCCCCCTTTTTAAAATAGCCAATAGTGTTTAGAATAGATTTATATCACAGCTCGGCCAGAGCCACTGAGCTCGGTAAAGCTTTGGCTTCCTTCTAATTTCTAACCGTTTCTCCTCCATATTGCTTTAAAATATAGCTTTGTTTGTAGAATTCAAATGTGTCTGAATGTTTTGTGGTCTGTGCCATCGCACGTATGATCTGCTCTGTCCTCTCGTGTCTCTGGACCAGAGCAGACTGTGCTCACGCTGCGGCGGTTCATGTGACACTAACACGAAAACAGACTTCATTCATGTCATTGGAAAGCATTACACTGTCTGGAACGTTTCCTATCCTCTATATAGTGCGCTATATGTATCATTCACCATAATAGAAACTACTAAATGTGTGAACAAATGATCGATTTCAGCCGCAGCTTCAGCATCTGTTTATAGTGTAGGAGGGGGCGGGACTTCAGATTCTAGAGAGCATTTGATTGGACAGTAGATCTGACGAGAAACTGAAGTGCGATGTGATGTCATGAAAATCTGTGATCCATTTTAGCGGAAGTGAGAGACTGTAAGTTTTGAATGCTTATATCTCCTAAATGCGAATTTTGTCATTGTTTTGGAACACACCAGCTTATTCATAACATTAAAGCTAACATATTCATTTCATACTAAAAGCTAAAAACTTTAATTTTGATTTCACAGGGGCTTTAAGGTCAGTCAGATGACCTTCTGCTGATGAAACTGCAAACTATTCTTCAGTAAAACTCTAACTCCGGGTCTTCATTCATCATACAGTATCTGGTCTTTTGGGTCTTTAACTGTAAAATTCCCCTACAGGTTGATAACAGTATCTGATAAGACCTGGTGACGGCTTGGTGCACAGATCAACCAGTCCTCCAGGTATGGAAGGATCTTTATACCCACAGCCTGAAGAGGGTAAAGGGCAGTTGAAGTGCTATTTTTTGTTCTCCTGAACCCAAATATTCCTTTAAAACCTTATTAAAATGACATAACTGTATAATTACTGCCAAGGATTTGTCAGAAGGTGGTGCTGTATATTATGTTACGTCGCAAACTGCATGTCACCTGAAAAAAACCTATTGTAACATTACTTTTACCCATCAAACTGGTTAAACAACCTAGAACGACAAACTCAGTTAAGACGCTATTTGAGATTAAGAGTAGATTAAAATGACTAGGCAAATGTTTTAAATAACAGTAAACATCCATTTACTGGAAGAATACATAAAAAGAAATGTCCAACCAAACTCTGCTTTTATTTTTACATCAAACATCACAATATTTCAGCATAAAACCAAAACTTATAACAAAGGACACTGAAGAGCAACTCATAACTGCTCCACTGAAGGCTCTGATTGGTTAAGCTTGTTGTTGTCAGGACTACATAAAGATAGTAAGTGGGGTAATAGAGCGAGGATAATTAGGAGCGACAGTAAGAGGGTCAGAGCTTTCCCATTGGTCGATACAAGCGGGCATGTACGCTTGAGCCTGAGGGAGGGTCATAATGACACTGTAACAAGGGCAAAAAACAAAAAAACAAAACAAATATTAAAAATACAAACACACCCAGAAAGTAAAGAATGATGACGAAAAAAAAAAAAAAAAGGTTGATCAAAGAAAATTTCATAACTTAATTGTGGGTAAAGTGAACAACAAACTGCAACTGATATATAGCAGATATGCATATATCAGTTGTATCATCCCATATTCCTTATAAACCAATTTATTTTTGAGAGAACAGAGCAGGAACATGGCAGACCTTGTGATGTTGTCAGTCAAACTTCAAACCCATAGTTGAGAAAGTCTGTCTGTCATTCAGAGATGCCTGTGGAATGCTGGAGATCAACCCAAGCAAGATGTACAGCTTTAGCTAATCTTCCCATACAGTTCAGCTGTGGACACTGACGTGGTATTGTTCTCCGTGTCCCTAACACACACATACTCAATCCACTTGGTTTTCCTTCACACAGCATTTACTTTTGGCTGTTCGGCATTTGGCGCTTCGGCATTTGGCGCTTCAGCTTTTTTCCCCTCAGGTTTCGGTTGTTCAGCTTTGGCTTCATTTGCTGCTGGTTCATTGGGCTTTGCCTCTGGCTTTTGTGGCTCGTCAATTATGTTACACAGTTTCCTTGGAGAAGTAAAAAGGAGTATTGTTAAGCAATGTTAATGCTCAGCAGAAATGAATTTCCTATTTAAATCAATTTTAAGTTTTAAACCATTTTAAAGTTGAAATAAGTAACAATGTAAAATCCCCATTTAAAGGCTTCAGGTTCATATGTACATTCTGAACTGATCACAGAATGATTGTCAATGACCAATCAACAAGTTCAACTAACTTCACACATGATCTGACAGTTAAATGAGATTGGAGATCTATAACAAATTATTCTGTTATACAAATTCACTCACTTTCCTTCCTCGGAGGTCTTGTCGATGTACTTGCAAAGTGTGCTCTGCTGCTCCAGTTGTTTTTTAAGAGAAGCAACCTCAGTTTCCCATTGGGACTTTTCCTTGACCATCTCATCTAGGAACAGAAAAACAGAAAAATGTCTAATATTTATATATATATATACACACACACACACACACACACACACACATACATATATACATATATATACATACACACACACACACACACACACACAACATTGCTTTCCATGTACAAGCAGGTCCAAGTACAGCAAACAATGATAAAATTAGCAATTATGTAGGCTATTGACATCAATTGTGCAATTTCAATGCTCAACGACTAACAATATGTATCATTATTTATCTGGCATTTATCCAGGCACGACGGACTTGCATTTGTTGCCGCAGGGAGGCAGTATTGTCATGGGCTTTACAATGAGCGACAAATGTATTAATCCGAGATACAACGCAAGGTGAAAATAAATAGCTGTTTTCTACTCCATATTACTTTTAGTCAATCTTTAAGTCATTTCCACACTGTATTCCTTTTAAAACTGAAAATAAACTCACCCTGGATATGTTTCTTCTCTGTCTCTGAAGCAGCAATTTCATCTGTGAATCGTTTCTGGAGAAGAAAAAATTAAACCGGTTAAAATAAACCCCAGGTGTCACTTAGGCCTACAGCTGAGACATTGCAGTTACAATGGCTGGATGGAAGGATTAATTGTTGAGAGCATATAAAAATAAAACATCACAACTCACCTTGTCTCCATTACAGGCAGCAGCGTCACTCTTTTTCTGCTCTACTACGGTCTTAACTTGGGACAGGTCTTTGGTTAGAGTATCCATCTCTTTCTTGGTATTTTCTATCTGTGCGTTGGACTGGATCAGCTGATCTTGGTATTCTCCCAGAACATCCCTGGTCACTCTGAACTTAATATCTAGAAATGAAGCCTGTTTATTCAGTTGCAGTTCCTGCTTCCGTCTGGTATGGATGTAGCCAGCGATGCCCAGACTACACACCAAGACAAAACCCAAGAGCATGGCAGGAAACTTCATGATGGAGGACTCAAGAGGAAGATGGACCGGATTCAGATCCTGTCTCTCTCTCGTGTGCAGGTGTACAGATGATCAGAGTTACCTGTCGCAGATACAAACCCCTCCCACACGACGAAGGCTAGGGCATTATGTTAAAGAGCAAACACTGTGTGTTCTCGGTGATATTAACAGAGATAGATGTTAAAATATGCAAAATAAAAACAATTTAACTATCATCAAATAGCTTTCTTCCTGGTTTGATTTTTTTTTTTTTAAATCCCTGTTCACCTGAGCGACGCTTGAAATGAGTGGAGACGACGCTACACCTGTGACACCTGTGAAAAACCACGCCCACCCCACGAACGCATTGGCGTACAGACAAAAAGCACGACGTAAGACGTTACGTTTGATGGAAAGTCCGAGTCATCTCCCCGAATCGGTTCTTTCGAACAGTTCGTTTCAAGGACCGGTTAAACTGATTCAGCAATTATTTTACCTCTCGACTACAAAAGCCATATGTTGCAGCCATGTAATGTAGCTACATCTATTAGCTAAAAAAAGACACTAAAAAAATGTGTTTGTATTACAAGTTTTCTTAAATATTATGTTTAAACATGCAAATGAGGCATTTTCTAATTAAATATGCACGAATTTGCCTAAATCTCGAGAACAGAAATCTGAGCAAAGCCGGTTCAAAATTTCTGTTTTATTTTGTTGACATATTAGAGTTATAGGTTTTTACCAAAGGGGGTTTTGGATAGGCTGCCTCCTTTTATCACTCCATTAAAAAAAAAATCACCATGTTTTAGGAATAAATGTTATGAACAAACCATCTGTAAAAACCTTCAGAACACAGATAAGAAAAACTGTTTTTGGCCTGTATGTCTTGCCTTAATGAAACAAACTTTTGTATGTGTGTTCATAAATCTCTCATAGGCCTATTTTCAATACGTTTATTTAACATTCTGCTAACTTCAGTCAAGCCCTCATGAATCGGACACATTCGAGTCCGACAGAAATGATTCCTCGTTCAATGAGTCGGTTCAGTGAGTTGGTGACGCTTGTTCTGACGGGTTCTGTTACGACAACTTCGCACGCCCAGGTCGCTTATGATAGAAGTATTGTCAGACGTCGAAGAAATTCTTCTATTTAGCCACGCCTGAAACTTGTCACTTGAATTGAAATCCAAGTACAATGATGGACAAAATAATTTTAACATCTGCCGAGCCAAGCCTTCACAGTAGAGTATTGAATCCTCAACGACCCAGGTGAGCACCTAGCTGTTAATCCTGGCTGGTGTTTCGATACTCAGACGACAGTATGACATGTTGGTTAAGTCACGCAACAGTATCCCGGTTCATCCTGTTTAATGACCTTGTAATGATTTACTAAATTCGCAGAGTTTTATAATGCCACACCTGTAACCCTTAATTCCCCCCGTTCGGTTTTTGTGTGAGAGATAAAGGGAGGATTGTTTCTTATATTTAGTATATAAGATATATAGACCTATATATATATAATTTGATGGGAACGAACAACATTCATGAGAGAGACAGAGAGAGAGGGAGAGAGAGAGAGTTAGTGGGATTCTGCTATATTGTTTTCCTATTTTGCTTTGATAAAACAAAGGTGGGTGGAGAGAGTGGAAAAGTTGGTCAGGGATCACAGCAACAGTATCAAGGAAGTGATGAGGTTTCTCTATCTCACACACACACACACACACATACATACATATATTTGTTTGCTTAAACCCAGACATCCAGTTATACAGGTAAGACAGGCTAACCTGTCTCTGGCTCAGATCGAAAGGTTTTCTGGAACTACACAGGACAGGGAGTTGCGTCAGTTTCATTCAACAGCATAGGCGCTACTGCCATGAGAATCAAGTGACTGTGTCTACACACACAGAGAGAGAGAGAAAGAGAGAAAACGAAATCAGCTGTCCGCTGAGGAACTCTTTTGGTCTTCTCTTCCTCTCTCTTCCTACCTTTATTCCCTCAGGATGAGAGGCATAACGGCAATGGTTTTCCTGGCCTTATGTGCGCTGCTGATTATAGTCTACCAGGCCGTACAGCAGGAGCTCAACATTCGCAACCTGAAAACACGCATCGTTGTTTCTGGTGAACAGGTGAAGTTGAAGGAGGATGGAATCATGGCAACTAAGACGAAAGTGGAGGAGATCAATAAAAAGCTTAGTGCTCTGACCACACAGAGGGATCAGCTCAAAAAACAGAAGGATGACATTAAGAAAGGCACTGCTGAATCTGAAAAGGAACTCAGCACCTGCAATGCTGAGAAGGTAATGTAAATAATATTGAAGCAGTTGAGCTTTACAGTGATTTTCTGATTTAAATCAGAGTTTAGATCAATCACAAACTCGGATTAGTTGGATCAAATTCATTTGTGCTGATTTATTTCTCTGCCTTCGCATGCAGCAACTCCTTTTTGCTCTTTTGTCTGTGAAATGAGGGTAGGTGACATTAAATACTTCTGAGAAGTTGATCTCCTGCGGTGTGAAATGCTATATTCACATGCTCTATATACACTGCTTTTTAAAAGTTTGGGGTTGGTAAGATTTGAAAAAAAAAAAAAAAAAAAAAGTTTTGAAAGAAGTCTCTTATGCTCACCAAGGCTGCATTTATTTGATTAGGAAAAATATTATTGCAGTTTAAAAATACCTGTTTTCTATTTTAATATATTTTAAAATGTTATTTATTCCTGTGATGGCAAAGCTGAAATTTCAGCATCATTACTCCAGTGTTCAGTGTTACACGATCTTTCAGAAATCATTCTGATATGCTGATTTGCTGCTCCAGTAACATTTTGTATTATAATTAATGTTGAAAACAGCTGTGCTGCTAATGTTTTTGTGTAAATAGTGATACAGAATGATTATTTTTCCACACTATATGATCATATAAAACAAGTTTTGAAACCGTAACAGTATCTAGTTTTGAGATGTGACTGCTTGCCAGTAGGGCACAATTTTTTGTATTGTTGACTTGTTGAATGTCATACATTTGCAAGCTATTATGATATGTTTAAATAAACCAACAAAGCTGATAATGAGGTTTAAATATGCAAATATATAAAACACATTAAATTCAGCTGCATTCACTGTTTAAACATGGAAAGAAATTTGTACTTCCAGTTTTGCAGCTTATCAAGATAAGTAAAAAAGAGCCAATAGACAGCCTCC
This sequence comes from Ctenopharyngodon idella, assembly GCF_019924925.1. Classification (NCBI taxonomy): domain Eukaryota; kingdom Metazoa; phylum Chordata; class Actinopteri; order Cypriniformes; family Xenocyprididae; genus Ctenopharyngodon; species Ctenopharyngodon idella. The sequence continues at coordinate 11,198,522 of NC_067235.1, read as the reverse complement.
ACTGTAGTTGCCATTTCTGAATCAAATACATTGCATTTATATTATTATTATTATCATCATTATTATTATAGTAGTAAATGATGATTAGAAAGTATTGCTTAAAAAAAAAAGGAAAAATTCAATATATTAATTTGATCACTTGTGTACACTAGCTGTCAAATGGTTGGTGTCAGTTATATATTTTTTAATTAATACTTTTATTTAGCAAGGATGCATTAAATTGATCAAAAGTGACAGTAAAGACATTTACAATGTCACAAAAAGATTATTTTTCAGAATCTGTTCTGTTCTTTTGAATGTTCTATTTATCAAAGAAAAAACTATCACAGTTTCCACAAAAACATTAGCAGCACAAATGTTTTCAACATGGACAATAATAATAAAAAAGCTTGATGAGCATCAAATCAGCATATCAGAATGATTTCTGAAGGATCATGTGACACTGAAGACTGGAGTAATGATGCTAAAAATTTAGCTTTGCCAGCACAAGAATAAATTACAATATAAAACATGTTAAATATAAAATAGTTATTTTAAATTGCAATAATATTTCACAATATGTTTTTACTGTATTTTTAAACAAATGCAGCCTTGGTGAGCAAGAGACTTCTTTCAAAAGCATTTTTAAACATTTTGAACAATATAGTTAGTCTTTTAGTCATCTATTTGCTCTACTTTGAATGGTTCCTAAAATATAGCACATTTCATCTCTGTGTCTCTTGATAGTTGGAATGTGCAATATGTGAAAATGTTTCAGGATTCTTTACAGTATTGTATTACATCACCACAGTGGATGTTTTACAGCATTTATGCAAATCAAGTTTGGTGACAGGTCTATTACAGTGTTCTCTGTGTTCCTGTTTTTGTCTGCCCATACTGTATAAACCATAAGCATATAACTGCTCTCACACAGCCTTTCTCTGTCTGTCTCTTCGTTTCAGGGTACATTAGAGAAGAAGAGCAATGAAGCAAAAGACGCACTTAAGAAACTAAAGGGTAAATATGAGTTAATCTTATTTCTGGGGTTTTATTTGAACTAAAGTACTGTAGTGTCAGAAGGTTTGTGGATAATATAATGCTCATTGTCAACGTTTTTGTCTCCCTTGTTACTCTGCAGAAGACCAAGAAGCTGAAAAGAAGAAAGCTGAGGAGGAGATTCAGGGTCTGAAACAAAGCATTCTAGAGAGAGATGTAAAGATCTGCAAATTTGTGGATGTAGCCGTGGAAGAGGCAAAGTAAGAGTGGTTGATTTTAATTTATTCCATTGATTATGATCGTAGCCTAAATGACCTGTAACAGTTATGTTGTTAAAATCACAAATCAGAATGTTTTCTTTTTTACAATAAGCCTTTTTGCTTGTCTGTTTATAGGAAGTTGTGCGCAGTTGCCCTGTGAAGGGATTTCAGAAGTCTAATGGAGTTCTCTCAGGAAAAATGTTTTGGATGGGATTGTGTATATTTGTTTCTACAAACCCTTTTTGACTTTGTTATATGTTACATATGTTTCATAAAAAAGGTATGGATGTGCTGCTTTATGAACAATGCACTAAATAAATGTGTAATTAAGACTAATGTGGAAAAAAGACTTGTTTTTTGTAAAAACGTTTGTCAGTTATCAAAACTGAAAACTCAATAGTTAAGGAGGTCATGCTTTGCACATTTCCTTTTAATTAAGTTCATTGCTCATTTTCGGGGCCGGGTTGGTGTTGGGGTTGGGTTGGGGTTGCGAGATTTCAACCAAGGTGGACAAGAAACAGCTGAGGGGGGCCCACAGCACCAACCTGATACCATACAGCCCTGAAAAAAGAGATTAAATACATAAAGTATATTTGTGTAATTTATTTAACTCTTGCAGGTTTGTGTAATATTCTGAGTTTCACTGTTTTTATTCATTTTGAGGAATACTGAATCTTTTTTTGTGCAAGTGAGATGAGTAAATGCATGTTCACATTTAGTCCAAACCAGTGGCGTGCAGTGGTGTTCTGAAATGAGAAGGCAATCAATGACCTCACAGTTTATTTATTTTTAATTTTTTATAAATCAAATGTAAATTCATGTCCGTTACTTGGCACATTTTCCTCGTTAAATGAACATTACTTTCACATTACATCAAAAAAGAAAAAAAAAGAAACCAAATACAATTCTATTTTGTATTTTTACATTAATGTTCTATTTAATAAAAGTCAATCTCATCAAGTTAGTGTTTCAAGCATTTTTACATTTATTACAAAATAACTAAAGGCAGTAACAATTTAAACAATATTTTTTATTTGTGTATTGATTTTCAGCTGTTCTTTTTAATAGTCAACTTATTTCGGATCATCAGTCATGCTCGGTAAACACAGACACGAAGATTTATCTTTAATTTCACCAAGCTGATAGTTCACTAAAACCCCCGCAGTCATGTTTTCAGGTCTTTTCAAGTTTGATTTTGAATAAAATAAAGCGGTGATATCTAAGTGGCTGAGCTGTTTACTTACTTTTTAATTAGTCTTCCCATTGACGCCATTATTTTGTTCATTCAGACTGACTCGCGGAACGCGCACGAAAACAAGAGGCGGGATTTATCGCACAAACCAATCATATCCAATCATAGCGCGACTCTCACGTGACTTTCTCCTATTCATTCTCTATTACCCCCCCACAAAACCCACCGCACGCTTTAGGGGGTCTATTGATTTTCTATGAGGGGAGAGGAGGAGGCACGAGAGACGCGGACTCCCGCTGTAACTTCACCTGCGGGTGTCACTGTTGGACAGTGTTCCTTTAGAAAAACAAGTGACTTGTACACTTTTTTTATTGTCACATTCTGTAATATTTGCGTTGTTTTATTTTTATAATATGGATTATTTTCTCATCCTAATTTTTTGAGGAGGCACTGCCTCCCTTGCCTCCTCGGAGGAAACACCCCTGGTCCAAACTACAATAACCATCATGTTTACACAGCACACACAATGCCTCTGCACTTTACTATTGATTTCTTTCAACACTGGGACAGGAGGTGTCCGTTAATACATGGGAAACAAAGTGTTACTTATTTGAAAAAAAGTAACTCAGATATTTTGTTGTAAATTTAAAAAGTAATGTGATCATTTACTAATAGTCTCAGCCTCAGACGTCATGCCCACGGGCTGTTGGCTGAACGTCTGATGCATATGGCACACTTAACTGGAAACACTTAAGGATTTTCGGAGTCATCTGGTTTGTTGAATTCTACAGGATGTCCAGAAACTTGTCTGTCGTGTTCTTTAACAGTCCGCCTGGAAACAAAGGCTGTGACGCCAAACATCTTTGTGGAAGAAGAACTCTGTTGTGTTTACAACTGTGACAATGAGCGCTTACCAGTATCAACTACGAACTGTGATTGGTTGCGCTACATGTCAGTCTGACGGTCTGGCTACGCGAGACTACTAGTTACTTGAAAAAGTAATCTGATTACGTAACTCGCGTTACTTGTAATGCGTTACCCCCAACGCTGCTTTGAACATTTCATGTTATTTAAATTCATTATTCATTTTGCACTTCCAGTGTATATGCTTATGCAAACATAAGATATTACTCTCAGGTAATTGTCTGTTTGCTCATACAGTATAACTCAACCTTGTTGAGCGCTTATCAAGTTTCTTGTTGCTCCATTTCACTTGAGCAATCAGTGGCACCTTAAACCAAAGATTCTTTGGAGAATTAGGTTTGTAGTCTTCTGTTCAGCACACAGTTAGCTAGACCGGATCCGTGATGATTGGAGGATGGGGTGTGTCATCAAAAGAAAGAGAGTGGAGGAGGATTGACAAGTTTTATTGTCAGAATGCTAAAGGTTATGTACAAGTATATAAAAAAAAAATAGTCTTAGAAACATTTGGCGGTGGTTTTAATTTTAGTCAGTGACTTACATTGTGAGCTTTTTTAATTTATGACAGCACTATGTGAACAAATGTGAATCTGACAAATAGTCCCATTCTTACAGTTCTGTTAACCTGTTTATCCACATTCATGGCATGTCAGTAAGTGTTTGAGTCACTCTTTAAGGTTTTTGAAATTCACACTTACTTTTATGATTGGAGAAATTGCTTAATGCAGGATCTTCAGGGTGGGAACATGTATATATTTACCAATGTTATCTTTCTTCATGGTAGTTAATTTAACTGTGTGTTGTTGTAAAAGGACCTGTTCTAATGTGAACAGTGTTTACCCTGTCTTTCAAAAGAATATGCAACAATAGACCTTCCAACAGCCATAACAGGAACCTGTAATTCCAGAATATTTGAAGGGTTAGTTCACCCAAAATGAAAATAATGTCATTAAGTACTCACCCTCATGTCATTCCAAACCCATAAGACCTTCGTTCATCTTCAGAACACAAATTAAGATATTTTTGATGAAATCCGATGGCTCAGTGAGGCCTCCATTGCCAGCAAGATAATTTACACTTTCAAATGCCCAGAAAGCTAAAGACATATTTAAAACAGTTCATGTGACTACAGTGGTTCTACCTTAATATTATAAAGTGACAATAATACTTTTTGTGCACCAAAAAGAAACAAAATAATGACTTTTCAACAATATCTAGTGATGGGCGATTTCAAAACACTGCTTTGAATCTTTTGTTTCGAATCAGTGGTTCGGATCGCGTGTCAAACTGCTGAAATCACATGACTTTGGCGCTCAGAACCACTGATTCGAAACAAAAGATTCGAAGCAGTGTTTTAAAATCGCCCATCACTAGATATTGTTGAATATAGTCGTTATTTTGTTTTTTTGGTGCACAAAAAATATTCTCGTCGCTTTATAATATTAAGGTTGAACCACTGTAGTCACATGAACTGTCTTTAGTACCTTTCTGGGAACTGAAAGTTTCAATCGAGGCCTCACTGAGCCATCAGATTTCATCAAAAATATCTTAATTTGTGTTCCGAAGATGAACGAAGGTCTGAACGACATGAGGGTGTGTAATTAATGACAGAATTTTCATTTTTGGGTGAACTAACTCTTTAAAAACAGGAATATTTTCAGGTGACCGTAATTTATCTATTTTTTTTTTAAATTCACCATAAATTAATTCCTGTAAATAGTTCATTTGGGGTCTCTTTAATGGTTACTATTAAAGATTTATTCCTTTTTGCTCATAATTTAGGCTTTTTAAAAAGGCTTATCCATAAAGAATGTTTTCGCTTTGTATAAATGATGCAGTAAATAGAGTAATAAACTAGTCTTGCAAAAATATTAGAATGATTTCTGAAAGATACTACAGCGTTGGGTAAGTTACTCTAAAAAGGTAATTAATTAGCTACTAATTGCATCTTCAACAGTGTAATTAGATTACTGTACGAATTACTCTCTTTAAAATGCATTGCATTGCTAATTACTTTCTAAATCCCACATCAACCTCGACCAGTTGAACAATACAAAGATAGACACGAAACTGCTCTTCTAATTCTTTTAAATAAAGAATATAAAATTGCATGAATTATTCTTGAACTTATTGTGACTGCTCCTTGTGTGTTTAAAGGGAACTTCAGAATAAAATAAAACAATTCTGAACGGTCATAAACGAACCAAGTATATTATAAAGCTGTGAATGTGTAGGCTGAACGCGGGAATATGTTTTTAATGGTTTATGTTCTTTGTTGATAAATGGCCAGGCCAATCTTGCTCAGCTCTCTGATGTGCACCTGTCTTTCCTGTTCCAGCAACCTGCGTAACACTTCTCTCCGTACCTGTAGAAACACAGGATATAATAACCTTTTCCATTAACATTAGTTACCTACATTAGTTAACATGAACTACTAATGAACTGCACTTCTACAGCATTTATTGTTAATGTTAATTTCAACATTTACTAATACATTATTAAAATCAAGAATTGTTAACATTAGTTAATGTACTGTGAACTAACATTAACAAACAATGAACAATGACTTTTTTTTATTAACTAATGCTAACAAAGATTAACAAATACAGTAACAAATGTATTGCTCATGGTTAGTTCATGTTAGTTAATACATTATCTAATTGTAAAAAAATAACCTTATTGTAAAGTGTTACCCCTTTTCCTGCTGCTGTCAATATCAACAACATTTACAAGTCAAAACTATATTTGAATCTTCCTTCAATGCAAATACCACACAAAAAAATGAGACAACTGCTGAGAAGGTGTGGTATATAATAGAGCTGGTTCACAAAAACCCAACAAATGTCAATATTTTCTACATTCTTAAGTTGGATGTTGGATTTAGAATGTTGGGAAACACACAGAAAAAAAAATCCTTTAACATATATTAAACAATAAAATGAATGCCTAAAAACAATAAAAATACTAAAATTAGCAAATGGTTTTACATTGAATTTATATGCTTTTTTTTTGCCAAGCATATTAGCAAATATTAGTTGTAAATATTTTATTTAATATAATATAATATAATATAATTTTTTAGTGCAGCAAACACTGAAACTTGGCACAATAACCCTGTTCCTCAGTATTGGTTAATTTGTTCTAGCACTTTCCTGCAGTTTGTTGTCATAGGACCTAGATACAATAAGGATAAGCACTCAAGATAACTCTGTTTGTCTAGTCTGTTGCAAGATAAACTACAGGACAAAGCGTGGATAAACAAATTAAGCAATACTGAATCATTTAATTGTTCCCAATACCCTCATTTGACACCTGCTGTTTGTCGTAAGCAACTGTTTGAATATCCGTGACAGAACTGCAGGGTGTCAGAGTGTAATCTAGCTGTTATTATGTCTTTCTCAGTAGCTAACCAAATAAACATGCTCACTAAAAATTAACCTGGGGAACCTGAAGATAAACAAATTTGGTTTAAAGACGAAGACACTCTTGAAACTTGAAGATCCACAAAAACTACTTTATTTCCTGATTCAATTTGACTTACGTTCATGTCTTTATACCACCCCCTACTGATTAAAAAACTGTTATTGCAACTACTCTTTTAAAGGGTTAGTTTACTCAAACGTGATAACATTACTGTCATCAATTACTCACTCTCATGTCGTTCCAAACCCATAAGCTTTCTTTCATTTTAGAAACAAAAATGAGGATTTTTTTTCATGAAATCTGAGAGATTTATGTTCCTCCATTGACAGTCTATTCACCCAAAAACTCTGATGCTTCAAAACATTCATAAAGGGATCGAATAATAAATCCATATGAATTGAGTGGTTTAATCCAAGTCTTCTGAAGAGACACGATCGCTTTATATGATGAACAGATTTAATTTAAGCTTTTATTTATATATAATCATTGATCAGCAAACGTACACAGAGCACTCAAATGGTAAACAGAAGCTCAAACATTGGATTAAACCACTCTGACTTTCAAATGGATTTCTTTTACAATCTCTTTATGAACTTTTTTAAGCTTAAAAGTTACTTGCATCTCTCAGATTTCATTAAAAATATATGCATTTGTGTTCTGAGGATGAACAAAAGTCTTATGGGTTTGAAACGATCATGAGGGCAAGTAAATAATGACAGAATTTTCATTTTTGGGTGAACTATCCCTTTAAAAACTACTGAAACATTTACCCCTGGTTTCACAGACAAGGCTTAAATCTAGTCCCAGACTAAAATGCATGTTTGAGCTGTTTTAACTGAAAGTAACTTGCACTAACATATCTTAAAATATGTGAGTGCAGTGCCATTGTTTTGTCTCAAGATGCACACCAGTAATGGTTTTTCTAAAGCACATTTAAAAAAGCTACTTAAATGTCCTAATTGAACTAAGGCCTAATCCTGGCTTAATCTAAATTATGTCTGTGAAACCGGGACATAGTCATAAATGTTAAGATCTAGATGCTATTTTGTTTATGCACCCATTTATTTTATATTTTCCCAAGGAAAATTTTAATACTTTCAGATAAACAAAAGAAAGTCACAGAAGAACTGTACATACTGACCAGAGTGAGAGAAGTATTCCACAACTCCATCTCTCTCTGTTTGGTCCTCTCTCTGCGCTTCAGGGCTTTTTCATAAACAGCAAGTCCGAGACACTCAAATTGAGCTTTCAACATCACACTCTTGATTCTGAAACAAGTACATACATATCAGGGGCGTTTCCTCCGAGGAGGCAAGGGAGGCAGTGCCTCCTAAAAAAAACTGGATGAGAAAATAATCGATATTACAAAAATAAAACAACGCAAATGTTACAAAATTTGACATACAAAAGTGTTAAAAGTCACTGTCAAACAGCGACACTCGCAGGTGAAGTTACAGCGGGAGTCACGTGAGAGGAGGCAATGCCTCAACTGCGCTATGATTGGATATGAAGACAGTGATGGCATCAATGGGAAGACTAATTAAAAAGTAAGTAAACAACTGTCACTTAGATATCACCGCTTTATTTCATGTCAAAATCAAACTCGAAATAGCCTGAAAACATGATGACTGTGGGGGTTTTTAGTGAGCAATCAGCGTGATGAAATTAAAGGTACATCTTTGTGTCTGTGAGTGAGTGACCAGTGTGTACAAGCTCGATGACTGCTAAAAATGAATTGACTATTAAAAAGTAAAGCTAAATATTAGTTTAGAAATAATATATATTGTTTAAATTGTTACTGCCTTTAGTTATTATTTTGGAATAAATGTAAAAATGCTTAAAAACACTAACTTGATGAAATTTATACTTGGTTTTAATAAATAGAACATTATATAGTGTAAAAATAACAAAATAGAATTGTATTTGCTCTCTCTTTTTATGTAATGTTAACTTAAAATTGTGTAACAGGGACACCACCGCACACCACTGATATATATATATATATATCAGAATTACTGCTGTATCCAACTCTTAATATAAGGCAGAGTCATTTAAATGATCCATATATGATTAGTGACCTATAATACTGCAGTATTTCTTATTATTTTATGTCATAATGTTTCTTTGTTTTAAATTTCTTATAGACTAAATCTTAAAACGTCATGATTTTACATCAGTTTAAACACACCTGTCCAGCTCAGCAGTCCTGTCAGCAATCACTTCATCTTTCTGTTAAAAAAAGAAATCTGTTAAGCATAAGCATAAAAGCACACATGTACATGAAGTTCTGAGGGTCTGTAGAGAAGATATATAAAACATACATGACATTTTTAAACATTTAATTAATTATAGGCTACATTACCATTCAAAAGTTTTCTCACCAAGGCTACCTTCATTTGATCAAAGATACAGAAAAAAACTGTAATATTTTGGAATAATATTACAAATTTATTATAACGTTTTTGCTATTTTAATATATTTTAGAATGTAATTTATTCCTGTGATGGTAAAGCTGAATTTTCAGCTTCATTAATGCAGTCTTCAGTCACATGATCCTTCAGAAATCATTCTGATATGATGATTTGATGCTCAAGAAACATTTATTGTATTTATCACAGTTGAAAACAGTTGTGCTGTTTAATATTTTTTTGTGGAAAATTCTTTGATGAACAGAAAGTTCAAAAGAACAGCATTTATTAAAAACATTATAAATGTCTAGTTTAATACAACCTCGCTGAATAAAAGTATTAATATTAGGTTACTGACCCCAAACTTTTGAACGGTAGTGTATGTTAACCATTTTATAATGTAGTAATTTTAGTTAATGTTAATTAAGTTATTATTATTAATAATATTTATTTATTCTGGGGGACCCTGGGACTGTAATGTTATAAAAGACAAACAGCATTTCTGTACCCTTATTCTGTTCCTCTCTCTCTGCACAAACTTGTTTGTTGAACGCCGCGCCTCTCGACCAAACATTGTGCATCAGATGCAGGTAAACAACTACTAAATGTAAAATTACAAAAAAGTAGATTCCAGCAGTGCGAAAGTACGGGAACCACGGGTTGTTGTGGCAACAGACACACACAGGATGTTGTAACACTTCATCCCACCAATCAGACGTATGAATTACTGTCACGTGGTTATAATGACACGCTTTTTCACTCCGCGTGCTTGAACTAGCCAATCATCGATGACGTCTGTGATTCTGAATGTCACACTTTTCACCGGCTGATCTTGTATTTCCACCTTAAAGTTGGCTGTCGTTTTTATATAATGTTCAATGTCCGTTAACTAATTGATAAAGACTTTATTTCTTTTTTCAGTTTATTGCTTCAAAAGGGCTAAGCGGCTAACGCTTGTGTGCAGTTTCTGTTGAAATCTGGGCGGTGGAAATGCCTTCAGTTTATTACATCATTTACAACAAAGTCATGTTCATTTGTTGTAGCAATTAAATATTTAGGCTTTTATCCTGTCTAGAAGAATAAGACATCTTCTATATTTGTTTTGGAGTGACAGCCACTACATTCCTCCACAGTCAACATGTTCGGACAGATAGCGAGAAGACTTGGTCACCTCCACGGCCAGCAGATCTCTAATGGACTGAACGGAATCAGTTTTAACCAGCTGCTCTCTAAAGAGACACACCGGCACCTGCAGTCCTCATTCAAGACCATCAGGCCTATCTCGGTAACGTTTTCATTTTCCCTTTTATTCTAAACTGCTGATAAATTCATATTCCTTCTGTAGTCATGTTAATGAGCAGGTCATGTGTATAGTGTTCGGTGTGCTGCCATCAGTGGATGACCACATTTGTGTCACACTGGCAAAATTTAGACATGTTTTTTTTTATCATAAGAGCAATCTTACCTGGCTAACGTACTCCTCTCCGGTGTTATTTTAGTATTATTTATATATACATTTAGTTTTTATTATTTTTAATTAACTTATTTTTATGTTTTCAGTTTATTTTAGTTTTAGTAATTTATATATATGCTTTTGTCATTTTATTAATTTTGTAATTTTATTTTTAATTCAGTTTTAGTAATTTTATTTTTTTATTTAAAGAATAAATAATTTTTTTTATACATATTTCAGTTAGTTGACAACACTTATAATTTTTGTTTAAAGTTTTAGTAACACTTTACAATAAGGTTTCATTTGTTAACAGCATTTATTAATCTTAGTCAATAATAATTTCAGCATTTACTAGTGCATTATTAAAATCTAAAGTTGTATTTGTTAACATTTGTTAGTTAATGCACTGCAAACTAACATGAAGAAACCATAAATGAGGTTTTATTAGCGTTAACAAAGATTAATACATTATTTAGAAATATATTGCTCATTGGTTCATGTTAGCTAATGCATTAACTAATGTTAACAAATGCAACCTTATTGTAAAGTGTTACCCAATTTTGATTAAATATCAAATTTGACCAGATTTCAATTAAATTTGTCTTAGAATATATATGTGACCCTGGACCACAAAACCAGTCATAAGGGTCAATTTTTTGAATTGAGATTTATACATCTGAAAGCTGAATAAAATAAGCTTTCCATTGATTTATTTGTTAGGATAGGAAAATATTTGGCCGAGATACAACTAGTTGAAAATCTGGAATCTGAGGGTGCAAAAAAATCTAAATATTGATAAAATTACCTTTAAAGTTGTCCAAATGAAGTCCTTAGCAACACATATTACTTCCAAAAATATATTTATGGTAGGAAATTTACAAAATATCTTCATGTAACATGATCTTTACTTAATATCCTAATGATTTTTGGCATAATTTTGACCCATACAATGTGCTGTTGGCTATTGCTACAAATATACCTGTGTGACTTATGACTGGTTTTGTGGTCCAGGGTCACACATTTATTTTATTTTAGCTTTTTCAGTTAGCAAAAACTATTTTTAATAGTTTTAGTTAATATAATGAACTGCTCTAAACTAGAAGAATATTTGTGCTTCGCTATTTTATTTTTTTCCAATTATATTTTATTTTTCTTTAAAGATGATAGTTTTAGTTCAAGTAGCAACATTGCTCAGATTTAAAAGAATAGTACATTATTGAAAACTAACTTTAATGTCACTCTTTGTCCAGACGATTCCTCTGTGGCCGTTCTCTTCTCGTCCGCGGGACTTCAGCCAGCCCAACTCATCGTGGAGTCCAGAGATGCGCAAGGCTTACGATCATTTTAATGCGCTCTGTGACACTGACAATGAAAATGGCGAGAAAACAAGGGGGCCTTGGAGGAGGTTGCCCAGCTACAACCGCTCCATTAAATATGCTACTGGTAATGTATTTGCATAGTTACTTCTAGTGTGTGTTCACACTTGGCAGGTTTAGTTTGATTAAAGTGAACTCTGTTGGGATTGCTCTGTTAGTGCGGTTCATTTGATTAAGTGTGAACACTGCCATCCGAACCCTGGTGCACACCAAACAAGTGGACCAAGACCCCTGAAAAGATGGGTCTCGGTCCAGTTTCAAATGAACTCTGGTGCGGCTTACTGAAATATGAACGCAAAACGGACCAAAGACATGTAAATGAACCAAAAACAGGACATGATGTCACAAGATGCGACCCTAAGAAGGACAGAATTCTGAAGCATACCTGTTTTTTTCTCGTCATAGCCATGATTTTACCCATCACAGTTCGGTACAGGCTGTGTCTCCTCGCAGCAGATCTTCATTTGTGTGTGTGACGGCGGGATTCCTGCCACTGTTTTGACTCCTTTACACATTTTATAAACTCTTCACAAGTTGTCCTCTCCATCATATGTACGCACATACAACACGCACATTTAGCCCAGCACACAGCATTGTTTTGGATGTTCTACCAGTTGCGTCACAAAATTAACGTCATAAAAGCTGTTTTTTGTGGTGTATCTTTAGGTTTGTGTTAAAAATGACAGTGTGAATGCTAAGTGAACCAGGACTAAATGTATCATTTTCTTTTTTTGGTCCAGACCAAAAGAACCAAGAGAACTGAACAACAAGTGTGAACACACCCCTAGTCACTGTTATCAGTAAAATAAAATGACATGATAATGCTATTGAGTGTAAAACCAAAGGTCACGTTGTTTCTGTCTGGTAGGCGGCATCCACCTCAGCAAATTCATCCAGGCCGAAAATCGACTTTTCACAAGAAGTGTTAAAGAGCAAGGCGCAACGTTTGAATATGTGGTGTTTGTCAATAAGGAGGAGAAGAGCTGCGTTTGTGTGTTTCAGTCAGGACGTTTACTAGAGGGGGCACCTGGGTAAGGAGGTGCTCTATTCTAAGTTTATTTCCTAAAATTGAATGCCACCCTTTTATTTGTGAAGAATGGGAGAACAGGAAATGAGGTTACACCTTTTTCCTGTGTGTCAGGCATGTCCACGGTGGAGCCATAGCCACCATGATTGACACGGTGACAGGTACTCTTGCTGGTTACCTGTCAGGACCCGTTATGACTGCCAATCTCAGCATCGACTACCGCAGGTGAGCTAATGTTTCAGTACTTCAGTCTTTAAGTTGTAGTTGTACCCTTATTTTTTCCAGTTTACAGTGGCTTTAGGGATTGATTATAAGTGATCTCACCTTTTGAACTCTGTTTTCCTGTACAGTCCAATGCCTCTGGGTAGTGTGGTTTTAATCCACAGCGCTCTGGATCGAATAGAGAGGAGGAAAACATTCATCACTTGCAAAGTGACCAGCACTGATGAGTCCAAACTCTACACTGAGGCCACAGGTAGAGTGCACAAACACACAAACTTAAGCATTTTATGTATGTAAGATAACAAGCTGATTTCAATTATGTATATCATCCACACAAGCAGCATGCATATGATAGGCTGTGTGCAGAGTATGCTTCCTTGCCTTTGTAAAAAAAAGTGTGGATTTAGCACTTATTAGCATGAGGAACAAATAGACACAGGAATTCAAGTGGATTTCTCAAACCGTTTTTGAAAAACACACGAAAGAATTTTACATAACGCTTGCTAAAATAGATATAAGGCTGTATCTCCACGTTTTATTGTATTCGGACCAAACTTGGTACATGTCATCACAAGCATGACCTGAGGAAACATGCAGCGTTTCGGCGCAGCGCCACCTACTGGTCCAGAGATATGAAAAACGGCTATTTTTGCTTTTAACTTCTGATAGGTTTGTTCAAAAATCATAAATGTGGTCTCATGCCGAGTTGAATTATATCCAATTTTCCCATATCGGCCATTTTGGCTGTTGGCCATTTTGAAATGCTGTATTTTCTGAACGCATTAGCATATCGTTACGAAACTCGGTATGGGTCATCAGCACAATGCCCTGAAGGAGCCTGAGAAGTTTCAGACCAGCACCACCTAGTGGAGAATTTAAAAAAAAAATATGATTATAACTTTTGATGTGGTTGACTTATTTCCACGAGAGTCATATCCTTACACTCCTGAATTCTTGCCAAGTCCAGCGATACCAAACATGCTAGGTTTCGCCTTAAGGTTTGTGCGTTGTGGTGATTTAGCTTAAAAAAAACAATTGCGAATATCTTCGAAACCGTTAGTCCGATCAAGACGAAACCAGCGTAGGAAACACGGAACCTTAGTTGGTTAACTAAATGTCTTAACCCAAATGTCAAAATTTTGATGGGAAGTGGCAAAAAAAATCAAAACAAAGTCATCCATGGGTCATTTTTTATGATCTTATACATATAAATGTCTATAACTCCAAAACGAAATGAGATATTTTCACCAAATTTGACACACACATGTATGGGCTCACTCTGAGGACACATAAAAAAGTGGTGTGATTGTGCCTCTTGGTGGCGCTATAAATAAACAAAACATGAAATTGCCAACTACAATACAGTATTATGATAAAAATACTATATTTCATGAATGCATTGATGTACCATTATGAAACTCAGTATGTGCCATCGGCACCATGCTCTGAAGGTACTCAAAAGGCTTTGAGACAGCGCCTCCTTGTGGTCAAATGTCATAATGAAATTTAAAAAAATGCTAATAGCTTAATATAAATGTGGCCTATTGTAACGAGACTGGTCTTATTAGATTCTGTGGGTCATGCTGAGAACATTGATGCCAATTTTGCCAAAGTCAGACAAACTTCCTCTCCACCACTTTGATTTTCTTTAAAATCATACTTTTTCAATCTCCTCCTAGACCATTGGTCCAATTTTCACCAAAAAATCGAATCGTATCGTCTTCAGACCATGCTGGCAAAAAGTTATGGATTTCATAGTTTTCCTATACTGCAGCAATGAATTAGAGGCTTGATAGCAAAATGACTGTTGAGTCTGTATCTCTGCAATGCTTTGACGTATTGACACCAAACTTTGCGAGTGTCATTGTCACCTCACTCTGACCATACCGCATGAATCTGGTCACACCGCCACCTATTGGCCGAAAGTGATAAACCAGTAATTCTTTATTATTGACTTTATTTGTGAATTTTTTTTTTTTTTTTTTTTCCCAGCTCTTTTGCCTAAAATGAACTTAATAGATCTTTAATTTCTCACTGTTGCAGTTGTTCTGATGCTCACAGCCATGTTGGCTGGCTTGTTGTGCCGCCTTTGTGCTTGGCCCCGTAATTGCTGCTTGCAGCTATATTTTAACTTGCTTCTGTCTCTATAACAAATGCTCTAGTTTTTGTTATTTGCATCTTTGTTTTTATTTTTAATAACAAAGATAAAATAACAAAAAGAGCTGTACTGTAATTATTAATTTAGTAATTATTATTATTATTATTATTATTAATAAAAGAATTGGAGGAAAAGATGCATCGAGATTCATTTTATAATTGAATTACCACTGAATCATAATCGAATCATGAGGCAAGTGAAGATTCACACCTCTAATTTCTGTTGTGTTGGACCCCCATATTTTTGATCATAATTAGCTGTACATACACAATTAAAAAACATGTTTGTTTTTTTTTGTTTTTTTTGTCATGACTAGTTGTGGTATTTGCACAATGAGGAACAAATAACTACAAATAGTATAAATGCTATCATTATTTGTACTTGGTGTAAGCAGTATTTAATGCTGTTCTTCCTCTTGCCTTTTTGTTATGTCTGGTTCTTAAACCTTTGTGAGGAAGAAATGGGTTTCTCAAACGTCTTTTCAGTGCTCTAACTGTCTAGTAATTGAGATCCAAAAAAACAACAACAAAAAACTTTCTTTGACTGTGAAAATCAACTAGATAAAGTAACAGTGGGTCAATTTGACCCCAACACAAAAGTAAAAAAAGAAAATTTGTACAACATTTCCGAAAAGCATATATGTATCAAAACTTTGCATGCACATTCACACCCTAAATGACAAATATTCTCAAAGTTTAAAGAAGAAATAAATACTTTAAACAATGTTTCAAGCAGTCTGAAAATAAAAGTTCTTTCTCATCTTCTTGCTCTTGAATGGTTTAAATCGCTTAAATGTTAAAAGTCACCATGAATCAAAATTGACAATTCTTATTTTTTATGGAATATTGCAGTATTACTTATAAATGATTTATCCATGCACATCATCATTTTTAATTTATGTGCCCTCATAATCTTTAATCAAAGTTACTTCCCTTCCATCTCTCAATGACTTCTCTGATTATGTGTTTACTGGTGTGAGGGCGGGACAACCTGTCACTCACATGAGATCACAGCAATAGCAAACCACAACAATCCAATCAATTCCTGATGGACAAAGTCCCGTCCCTACATTTTTTTTAATTTTTATTTTTTTTTTTCTTGTTTGAGAAGCCGTTTCACTCGGATATGTCACAAAAAGGAAAAAAAGACTTTTGCAACTTCCGTTTCATGCTGACTGGCAAGACTTAAAAACACATGTAAATGATAAACTTTTGTGATGACGCAGCACTGGCTGATCTGGTCCGTGACAGTTCTGTCAGTTGTCCCAGGCATCTTTCACGCTGGCCCTGGGACATCAGGCAGTCCTTTTTGTCAAGCCCTGCAAACTTACAATATGTGCTGTCTCTATTTTTTTTCTCACATTCTCGTTTTTTCCCCTCTTTCTTGCCTCACAGCTCTATTTGTTTCAATAAGTGTGGGCCATTTATTTGGATCTCGAAACTGACATCAGCCCGGAATCCGGAACCATGTACAGTATGTGTGTGCATTTCTGTATGCACATGAGTGAGATTGCAGGTGTGTGTCTGAGGTGGAATGTGTGCGCAATGAACAACTGATTAAGTTGATGTTTTACT
The DNA here is from genome assembly GCF_019924925.1 of Ctenopharyngodon idella. Classification (NCBI taxonomy): domain Eukaryota; kingdom Metazoa; phylum Chordata; class Actinopteri; order Cypriniformes; family Xenocyprididae; genus Ctenopharyngodon; species Ctenopharyngodon idella. Next base: position 11,181,533 of record NC_067235.1, on the reverse strand, counting down.
TCAGCTTTCTGAATGAGGTATTCAGAAGTGTATGCATGTAACTGTTACTTATGGCTACCTCATTTTTTTTATTGTAAAAATTACATATTAACCATGTATATTTATTGATATAGTATCTAAAGTTTTGCTGCATAACAAAAGTTTCGTTACTAACTTTTTAATCATCATAGTGACAATTAGGTTCTTTAGTATTGGAAGTATTATAAAATGAAAAACTCTGTAATATATATTTTAGCAGTGTTATATTGAATGTTGTGTTACAGAGAATTGATGTTTTGTTATAAATGGAAAGGTGTGCATTTAAATGATCTTACTGTTATTGCTAAGGAATAAAAATGTATTCCTAACTGCCTTTATTAATCTCATTAAAGCTAGTAATCAAAAATTGTCTGGTTGTGTTTTGAAATGTTCTTTTTTTATTATTCTGAAAATTGACAAAATTGGAACAGCCCTTTTTGGATCATTTGAGGTTCCAATCTCAGCTGCCAAAAGAATGCCTGTGAGTGGACCAAGAAAAGGATGTCTGGGACTGGAGTGGCCTTGACACCAGCCATGGATTGAGGCATCTTTGGATGCTGACTTTGAGCTATGACAATTGCTTTGGCAGTGACCGGGACCGAAAGGCCTTGGGTTCATAGACTTGGATTAGGTCCATGTCAAATCTCTGGGCAGTGACAGGAACATTACTGGGCAAGAAGCTCTGCAACCGGTGCAGCCTAAGAAAGGGAGCTCTGAAATTGAGCCATTCTTAGATACTGGCTGTGCTGGCAGCTTTAAAAGGCAGAGAAAGTATACTGGGGACCAAGATATCAATCAATTAGTGTGGAAATAGAATCTGAAATTGTTTTAAATGGAAATTTGTGCAGTTACCTTATTATTGACCTTATTATTGTTGCTAGGGAAGTAATAGCATGCCTTCATTATAAAAAAAAATATAACAATAATCAGTTATTCTAGAATTCATTAAATTTGGAGAAGAAAAAACAAATGAAAATCTACCTGTTGGAAAGTGTTTAAGTTGGAATAGTTTGCCCGAGGGTGAGTATTTAATGATGCTGTGAAAGCAGACTAGAGAGTAGATGAGTTTACCTGTTTGTTGTGATGACATTTTTCTGTTGCAGACAACTATAGTTTTAGAGGCAGTCATTTGGCTGGGCACCTGTTGTCAAAGAAAGTTGGTTGACTTTCATCAGACATGGCGGAGATGAAACGTCTCTTGCAAAACCTCCAACCAGCAAAACTTCCTACTGCTGCTGTGGCTTCCACTGAGGATGCTCACTCACATTTGTCTAATGAAGAGCCTACCTTTTCACCTAATACTCCTCATAGCCCCCCACCTTGACGCTATGTCTACATGTGGTTCCAACATACATTTCCAGGATAATCTTGCCACTTAAATTTCTGAGTTGTTGGACAAGCAAGTGGGATCTACGGTGTCTTGTGGTTCTCGTGAGCACTCACTTCATTCTTCGGGGACTGCTCTACCCCCGGTGGTTGACTCATTGGAAGTGCTTCGGATGGCAGTGGCCCATCTTGGTCTTGATAAATGCTCTACACATCCTGTTCAGTCAAGTGTGTTTTTTCGCAGCCCTTCACCTATGGATTCCTATGCTATGCCTGCATGTAATGTCTTCATAACAGAATTTTCGAATGCCCTCAAAGGACCAGGTATGGACAAAAGGCGTTCCAAGACTGCTCGCACTCTGGCTTCAATGGCAGAAGCTGAGTCCATTGGAGTGCGGAGTGTACCTTAAGTCGAACAGCCTGTTACTGCACTGGTGCTGTCACCAGACGAAGCACTGCAGGGGAATGCCCGATGCCCTAGTGTTCAGTGTGGCCACACAGATTCTGAAGAAGGTGTACGAGTCAGCTGCCCACATCACTCATGCTGACAACACTGTTTGCCAACTAATTTTGGCTGCTTCCAACTCTTTGGAATCTGTAGAGGTGGATCCCTCTGTCCCACGGTTTTTGCAAACAGCCTTACTGGCTATGGGGCATGTGACATGCACAAGAACTGGGCTTTCTCATGGCAATGCTCTTGACTGCTCGCCGGCAGGTATGGCTTGCTCATTCCTGATTGCTGGAGGATTGTAAAAAGACCTTGAGGGATCTACCCATCGTTCCTGGACATCTTTTTGGTCCAGATGTATCTGAGGTGTTGGAAAAATGCATGAAGCTATCTGTAACCACTAAGCAGCTAACACGGGTGCAGCGTACCCCAAATTTTAGAATGCCAACAGCACCTGCTCATCGCCATTACACGCCTGTGCAATCACGTTTTCGCCATGTGCCCTCTAATCGAGTTTCAGGGCTCAGAGATTTCCGGGTTCTGACAATGCCCAGATGAGTCACCCCTATGGTAGTCCAGACCCCCACCGTTCTCCAGGGGGTCCATATCAGCATCCCTTCGCAAATTCAAAAGGCTGAAACTTCAAGGCCTGAGACACTAGAGCCGGTGGTCGGACGTTTTACGACACATCATCTGAGTTACTGGGAGAACACAGTGTCAAATCCTTGGGTCTTGGTGACATTGAGCAACACTTGTTCTCTGTACTCAACATATTTGCTGGTTCCAAATCGAGACAGGGGTTTTCGTCCTTCATTTGTCTGTTTACCTGCAACCGCCCGTGACAGATGACCGGACCCAACATGGATTATGCAGCAAGATTTTTTTTTTATCCTTTTTGGAGGAGTTTTTCCATCTTGCCATCACCTGCCCTTATGATGACAAAACCCTAAAGTCACTGTTCTGGATCCTGCCGAATTACCATCACCCCGTGGACCTCTGAGACACCACTGGACTGAGCTGGAGAGAAGCTATTATCCGTTGTCTGTTATCCAAATACTGAGGTGTTTTGTCTGTCAGCTGATCTGATATTCAGGTTTTTAACGGGTTAGGGTTTGGTTTAGAGTTATGTGCATTACTAGATTTAGATGCATTAGGTAAGATGCATTATTATTACTACAATTTACTGTTATTGTACTACAGTAAGTACATGTAACATGTAACAACAATCACTGTAAAATAAAGTGTTACCAAACTTTTGATGTGAAAAAAGTATTAGTAAATGTTGAAATTAACATTTAACTAAGTATAACATTTAACTAGGTATAATACTATTTCATGCATTCTGACTTATTTACACTGTTAAAGAGTTTTATTATCATGCTAAACATGGCCAAAGTTTCAAAACACGAGTTGGACGTATGACGGCGTATTTCTGTGCCAAAAATATAGAATTCCTTTTACGGGCACAGGTCACAGGACTTCACAAAATCAACAATGTCACCAAAGAAGTGTGTTTTTGGTTGTGAGGGAAAGATAACGCTGGGTTCTTTGGGAAGCAAGGTTAAGTGGAGCTGAGAGTTTTGTTCTCACGCATTACATTGATGTACTCTCTATATTTGCAATTAAAATAACCGTAGAAACTGATAGTTGCAATCGTGTTTTTATTGGTTAAAATGGATTGAGAATATCTCGTGTTTTTCCGTGGCTGCTCGAGCCCTCGGGATCGGCGCTTATGGTTTCATAAACAAGGCCCAGTTCTACGGTGGATTTACAGATCGTTTGAAACTGAAAGATGGAGCGGTCACAGCGGTAATGATCCCGGTTATGAGTCGGAACCGCAGGTGGTGAGTAAAACTGATTCAAATGTCTGTTTTGTTGGCAATAGGCGCCTATGTGTATATAATGTAAACAATACGAACGTAGTGAATTCATAAATTCATTATTCATCATTCACTATATGCTATATTTATTATAGCGATTCAAAAGTTATCTAGGGATAATGCGATGGTGTATTGTGTGTGTTTAAATACATTTGTTTAGCTGACCATTGATAGCTTGCAGACGATCTTTACACAAAAGCTGTGCGTGCTCGTCGCTCTTTAGCTAAAGAGTTTTCGGAGATATGAAGGATGCACTACTACTCTATAGGTACTCAAGATTAACATGAGATTGGCAGAAACTGTGTGTGATACAGCCCTCTTCTTGAGAGCAGCAGCTCATTTGCATTTAAAGGGACACACACAAAAACTGAGTGTTTTTACTCACCCTCAAAAAGTGACAAATTTAACATGCTATAAAAAATTATGTGTGGTATTTTGAGCTAAAACTTCACATACACACTCTGGGGACATCAGAGACTTATTTTACATCTTGTAAAAGTTGCATTATATGACCCCTTTAAAAATGGTAATTCCAACTGGACATTCAAGGTAAATTATAATAAAATACAGACAGTTTTCTAAATTCTCACCTGCTTGGGTGTTCTTCTGCTCCCATTGTTCTGTTCTGCTCATTTTCCTTTCTGTTGCTTTCTGGACATTTAATTCTGTCATCCTTTCGAACGAGAATCACAGTGATCTTCCTAATGAGCTACTATCCCTTGCCTCAGCATTCATGTTTTCTTGAAAAACAAATTCTTCTTCTACCTGAGTTTTCTCTGTTCTTCTCGCATGAGATATACTTCGCTTTGTTTTCTTCTATTACACATTTAAATGTCTCTTGCACTGTTTTACTTGCTCTTGTTTTGTCTCTTTCTCTGTGTTGTCCTCTGTCCTCCTTTTCTTCCTCCAGTTTTTGCTTTTTCTTTTCTGATCTTTGTTGGAGACTTTAGGTAAATCTCATTATTGTAATACTGGTCATCATTCTGTTTGATGATTTCATTAATCTTCTGTACAAGCTTTGTGATGTGAGCTGGATTAATTTCACGTACACTGCTGATTGCATGATATTTATCTCTGCAGTGTCTGACTAGTTCCTGAAATTTTGTACTAAGCATAAAGACCATCCATTCTTTGTTGGACAGTTGTTCTCTTCCAATGAACAGAACCAGGGTGAACTTAAAACCTTGTGGTCCAAAGTACTTCTGAATTTGTTTCACAAGTTTTCTCTCCTCCTCTTTCATGTTTTCTAGGTTGATGATCAGCAGGAACACATGAGGACCAGGATGACAAAGAGAAACACTCTTCATCATTTCATTCTGCAGCTCTTCATCAGTCAGTTCAGTGGTGAAGAAACCTGGAGTGTCGATGACCGAGATGTTTCTGTCTTCTACTCTTCCTCTCTGTATCTCACTCGCTCTGGTTCTGGTCACTTTAAAAGCCTTTCTGCCCAGTATTACATTTCCTGTTGCACTCTTTCCAACACTAGAAGCTCCCAGCAGCACAATCCTTAACTCAGGTGAATGAAATGTGCTCTCTACTTCTGCAGAAAGATATAAAACAGAGTCACTCAGGTCGGGGCTATGTTTCCTAAAACAAGAACTACTATTTCTGACTCTCACACAGGTAATAAATACCTTGAAAGGTACATGAAGGTTATGGTTCAACAGTGTGGGAAGGTAAGTCCAATACACATATCATCTTTCCAAATACAAATAAACTCAAAGTTCACATTGTGTACATACAAAATGGGCTTTGAAAAGAGTGTTGGAAATTCTCAGTACAAATCTGACTTCACCACTGACAATTTAAACAACTCCTAGTTGTTAATGTAATACTACAGTATCTCAAGGTAATTCCCTGAATTCCTGAATACTTACAATACAATCTAATATTTCCCTGAAGTATGGTGATGGCGTCCCGTCAAGAAGCTACTATCACTACCTCAATCACACTTTAGCTGTTACTTTTGTTGTCTTTTGAGCATAGGATCTTCTATTTCTTAGCTGCGCAGCATATGCCTGACACGACTGCCAAGTTGCTCTTTGTAAAAATGAAGGGTTTTTTTACGGCCGGGAGATGACTGGTCAAAACAACCGAATGAGTCTCATTTCATGTTCACATAAAATATTTCTATCACAAGAGAAAATCATTTTGTACACATACTGGGATATTTAAAATATATCTTGCTGCACTCATGTAAACATGCTTACATCTTTGCAGAGATAAAATCTATTTATGCTGAATTTATCATTTCTTAATTACAACATTACCTTTTTAAACCATACGGCAAATGTGCATTTTTACATGTATACAAAATATTGCATAAGAGATACAATGTGTTTTCTTTCTTTTTTCTTTTTCTTTTTTTACTGAATTAGTCAGATTTTGGTAAATCTGTTACAGGAAACACTGCAGTACACATGCAGGTGAAGGTTAAAGCATTGCCATTTGTGATACAAAATAAGATAAAAAAAAAATCATGTATAAATATATTCAAACATATTGTAGTTACATACTACAATATGTAAAATGTAGCTCACCTGGATATGTTGGTGGTGTTTTATTGTACCAGTATTCAGCAGGCTCCATGTTCAAATTCTGAACATACAACAAATGTTCCATGATAAAGCAATAAGAGTACTGTAGCTGTTAGGTGTTTTATTCAAAGCCAGTTGTTCACATTCCAGTAGTGGCTGTGTTATGTGTGTTGTGTAATGTCGCCAGAATTCATTGTGAGGATGTTTGCATGTGACTTGGCAACTTAACCAGATTCCAGTTCATTGCTATTAACCACAATGTTTCTTTTCTTCTGTAGCTGCTTTATAAGATGAGTGTCACTGCTTGGTTAACAAGTATTACTGTTTTAAGTCATTGATGCATAAATTAAAATGGCAGGTGTAAACAATGAAATCAAGATGAATCATGTCACAGTTTCACTGTTTGTGATAAAGCAACCAGAAACAAAGAAACAAATTCTTGACTAATACTTAGTAGATGTGCTTTAAATGAGCACCCAGTTTTGAGTGAGCATCTATCAACTTCACATCTTGATTTGTCAATTTTATTTTACTCTTCTTTGCAAGAAAGGCTTATCTTTTACATCTCACAAACCTGCAATTTTAACAGGGGCTTGAAGACTTTTTATAGCAAATGTATGTATCGATTACATGCATTTTCTTAGGAAAAAAGCAGAAGTTATTTTTTATTGGTTGAGCATTCTTGTTCTACAACTCTGGTATGTGCACCTCTTGTGGTTGGATGCCCACAGTTTGCTAAGAAACACCAAGAAATGACTGTTTCTGATCCACACACCAAAACAACTTGTAAAGGTAAATGTGTGCTAAATGTAGGGTACCATATACAGTACACACAGTTTTAGATTTTTTTTGTTTGCCATTTATATATTTGTAAATAAATGTCTGGTACAGATAAATTCAGAACTTAAATCCGATTAAACTCAGCAGAACTGGCATAATTTCTCTTTCAAAAGAAAAACAGGATGTGGCACTTGTGATCTTATACAATTTGCTCAAAGAATCAACAGTGAGCCCCCAGCAGTGCAGCATTCATTCACAATCCCAGCCATCAGATATCCAATGATATATATGTGGAATTTCTGTTGTTGCCAAATATGATTATAATGTGAGATTTCAACTTTTGCAATACTGTTCAGGAAATCTTCTATTTGAGTCATATTCATCCATTCCACTTTTTAACATAAGTGACCTGATTTGGCTTTTACTCAGGGGTGGTGTAGGAACCAATATAATTGGGTGAACATGCACCCCTTGCTTTTAGAAATGGCTTAATTTGCCCTAATCTTCCTAAAAATGTATTTAACACTGCATGGTATTGTGATGAGAGGCTGATGAGATTTGAAATGTGCAGTCTTTGTACTTACCTGGCTGCTTGTGTTATGTGTTTCTGGTGTTTGCCCACAGTGAAGTATAAACACTGCTAGTTTGCATAGAACTTTTATTTGCACATTGGGACACGCATGTAAACTCAACAAAGCAACTGTTCATTCATCCATTCATTTTCCAAACCGCTTATCCTATATAGGGTTTCAGAGATGCTTGAGTGTAGCAACTATTTATATATATCATTTGTTTGTGTTTTTTTTTTTTTTCTTTAATTTCAATTACTTTTGCTAATCAAATACTTCAATGGCATGATTGTTTTAACGACATCATACAAAGCATCATACAACATTCCAATCAACCAATCAGATTTGAGGGACAAGTTTACAGTTTATGTCAAATTTAGGCTTACAACCAGGGTTAGGTGCTTCAACATCAGTGTTATTCATCTATCATTTCTCTCTGATTTTAGGGATAACTTATGGGTTGGGTTAGGTTTAGGGGTAGGGATATGGTTAGGATTCAATTTTTGGACAGGAATGTTGTTCCAGGACCAACCAAATATGTTAACACAGGAACACATCTAACTCTGCAAACTCAGGACGTGCAAACCTTCAGATAATCTGTTACTGCTTCTACATGTGTGCCCTCTAGAGGAATTTAAGTGTAGTGTCAGTGAAGTATTTAAAGGATTAGTTTACTTCAGAATGAAAATTTCCTGATAATTTACTCATCCCCATGTCATCCAAGATGTTCATGTCTTTCTTTCTTCAGTAGAAAAGAAATTGAGGTTTTTAAGGAAATCATTCCAGGATTTTTCTCCATATAGTGGACTTCAGTGGGGTACAACGGTTTGAAAGTCCAAATTGCAGTTTCAGTGCAGCTTCAAAGGGCTCTACATGATCCCAGATGAGGAATAAGGGTCTTGTCTAGCGAAACGAAAAAAAAAAAAGAAAAAAAAGTATACTTTTTAACCACAAATGCCCGCCACACATCTGAAGTTTCTGAAGTTGTTTTACCTTTTTTTTTTTTTTTTTTTTGTAAAGGCTGTTTAGCTTAATCTTTGCACGGTCACTTTCTAGACACTGCATCTGTACTTTCACCCACTTCACACGTGACCTTTCTAACGTGATTACATCGTGCGCGGTGGATCGCAGAGCAGTGCAAGATGAGCATTTGTGGTTAAAAAGTATATACATTTTTCACTGATTTTTTTTTTCCCGAAATTTTTTTTTTTTTTTTTTTAAGAAAATGACAGCTCTTTCGCTAGATAAGACCTTTATTCCTCGTCTGGGATCATGTAGAGCCCTTTGAAGCTGCACTGAAACTGCAATTTGGACCTTCCACCCAGTGAACCCCACTGAAGTCCACTATATGGAGAAAAATCCTGGAATGTTTTCCTTAAAAACCTTTATTTCTTTTCGACTGAAGAAAGAAAGACATGAACATCTTGGATGACATAGGGGTGAGTAAATTATCAGGAAATTTTAATTCAGAAGTGAAAAAATCCTTTAAGTCTCCAATGCCCCCAAACATATTGCCCCAAAACATCACACCACCATAGATGAGCCAGTCAGTGGTTATGCTTACATGCACTTACATGCACAAAACAAGGTTTTTGCAGGGTTTTATCTTCTCTGTTTATATTATCTTAATTACCTGTTTCTTCATCTTACCTGCTTCTGGGTGGGCTGCACTTTTCTCATGGGAGCGTGTGGATTCAAACAGATGGACGATAAAACATGCTTTCAGCAGATTATTAACAATACTATTTTTCAGTCAGTTCATGCATATTATTTGTGGTTATTGACCAGGGCAGGCCCAGGGAAACAAGGAGATATAGAACTAGGATGACCTCAGGCACCTGCTCGAAGATTGAGCTCCTTTAGCCACAGTGAAAGGAACATCTGTGGTAGGAGTAACAGCAGTCTTCTTTGCACCAGCTCTGGCTTGGTCCATGACACTAACCTTTTTTGGAACATTTGACATTCCAATCACAGTTGCCCAATGAATGTCTTGGAATCGGATGGACCACGAAGGGATCTCTGGGACCAGAGTGGCCTTGGCACTAGCTCTGGATTGAGGCAGCTTCGGGTGCCGGATTTGGTGAGAGCTTTGAAAGTTAACTTTGAGGTGGCAGTGATAAGACCACTGGGGTCCAAGCCATCTGTGACAGTGGCAGCCCTGTGTCATGACAGAAACATTTGAGGTAGCTGTAAACAGGAATGCCTTAGGGGAACATGTTATTCCAAAGTCATAATGAATCATAATGACACCGTGTTTGTTGGCCAGAGGAGAACTGGCCCCCCGACTGAGCCTGCTTTATCCCAAGTTTTTTTTTCTCCATTCTCTCACCTGATGGAGTTTGGCTTCCTTGTCACTGTCACCTCTGGCTTGCTTAGTTGGGGGCACTTAATATTTAACAATTTTATTGATCTGACTGTACTGATGCTATTGAATAAGAACTGAACTGAGCTGAGCTGGACGATAACATAATTTATTGCAGAACTGCTTTATAAATTAAATGAACTCATTTAATAATTGATGATCTTTACAACGAAACTGAATCAACACTGAACTGACTTCAGCTGAACAACAGCCGATTGATCATGTGTAGGTCATCTGTGTTGGGATAGTCTCTGCACACCACTGCAAACTAGTACTGGGACAATAAATCAATTAGTGATACAATGATTCTGGATCGATTCTTATATTTTCTGAATGTATCGCGATTTTTCTCTCGATTCTGAGCTTAGAGGGATGGTGGGGGCTCTGGAGGCGGATGAGGGGCTGGCGAAGGACAGGAAACAGGAGTAGATGACGGCGGGAGAGACCAGGGCAGTGATGATGGTGGGAAGGGCAGGGAGAAGATGAGAACAAAAGGAGCCAGGTTGAATGACCACGGCAGAGTCGAGGGAAGGAGAAGCCATGGTGGAGACTTGGCAGGCTGATCCATGTGGACAAAAGTCTAAGAAGCTGATGGAGGCCTGGAAGTCTGTGGCGCAGGCAGAACGATGTCTGACCAAGGCAGAGTTGGAGGGATGAGGTGGAGCAGCAAGGAAGATGGCCCCAGGTGGAGCCGAGGGAGGGAGGAGCCAGGGGATCCCTTTGCCAAGGTGGAACTGGAGACCGGAAGACCCAAGGCAGATCCACGTAGCAGAGTGGAGACAATAGAGGGCGAGCCAGGGGATTAAAGGGAACCAGCCGAGGCAGGTCCAGAGGACTGGCTTGCTTTGGTAGAGGAGGTGGGAGAGGGAGGCTGGGTGGGATCTTTGGCGACACAGGAGACTTGGAGCTAGGCAAGACCAGAGGAGATACACGAGACATGGAACTGGGCGGGACCAGCGGGACGGGAGACTACAGGGATTATCCTCTTCCAAATCCTCATACTATTTAACAGAGGCCAGCTGCAGCTCACCCTTAGCGGCAGGAGTGTGGGTGGGACTTCATTATATTCCCTTGTATTCCACGAGCGTACCCACTGGGACGGATTTTGCTGGCTCACACACCTGGTCAGACTTTCTTGGGCTCAGGCTCCTTTATGTCATTGAATTCATTCAATAGATTCGTTCAAAAATGCTGATTCATCCAGTAATGAAACAATTAAAGTCTTTTATGAGTGAATCACTGAATCATTCATTCAGACCTATTTTTTTAAATAATTAATTCAAATTAAGTTTTTTTTTTTTTTTAAATAGACTGCAGCAATCAACTTTTTGTCATAATCTATAGTAAATTACATTATTTTGTTTAGGTGTCTATTCAGAATCGTGGGAGAATAATGATCTCTATTTTAAACAAAAATATGCAGAATTGTGCAGCTGTAATATATATACATACTAAGATGGCTTCCAAGTGATGGGAAATGATGACGATAATCTGCTTAAATCTGCTAGCTAGACATTGTAAGTAAAAAAAAAAATGAAACGACTTCCCTCATAAACGCCTCCAAAGGCCCCTTCACCCAGCATGTCACCGATCACATAACGGCAGGAACTGATGTCTTTTAAAAGAAAAATAACGACATATACATGAATTTATATATATACTGTGGCAAGCAGGATGAGGGCGAGAGCCGTGAGAATGGGGCGAGGCCGGTGGCACAAGTGTTAATGAGCGTCACCTGCGCGCCACACCAGTCTTGAGCTTCGGGAGCATAAACGGAGGAGCGACTACAGTGAAGGATGAGAGAGGACCAGACCTGGACTATTTATGTTATGTTTATGTGTGTGTATGTACTTTCGTTTTGTTGTTTGTTTATTTTGGAATTAAAATTACGTTTATTGTTTGCCGGTTCCCGCCTCCTTCTTCCCTGAACACTAACATCACTACATTGGTGCCAAAAACTGGGAGGAAGGAGGAACACGCTGTCAAAGAGCCCTGGTCACTGTGGGGAATTCGTGGTGCCATCGAGCATGGCTGAGCAGAGTCTGCCGCCATGGACGCTCGAGGAGGTGGGCTGGAGTGAGTTGCTGGGGCGATGGACTAACTTGCTGCCGGCCGCCTATGTTTGTGGAGGGGCAGCTGCCATCCATGAGGGAGCAGAGGAGTAGCTGCCATTTGCCTGAGGTCGGAGCCTGCTGCCATCCGCCATGATGGGGAGGAGCAGGGAACGGGGACTCCTGCCGGCTCCCCGAACCCAGAGGAGCCGTCGCCGTCCACCAGACAGTGGAGGAGTGTCACGGGGGAGTTCACCCAGCTGGTTCTTTTGGAGCTTCAGGAACATAAAAGGAGGAACGACAACAGTGAAGGAACGAGAGAGGACCAGGCCTGGATTTACATTATGTTTTGTTTATGTGTGTGCTGCAGTCATCCATGAGGGGCTGCTGTTTTACTTTCGTTTTGTGTTTGTTTATTTTATCATGAAGATTGTTGAACGTTCACCGGTTCCCTGCCTCCTTCTTCCCTGAACTACTAACCTTGCCATATACATTGACAGTAGTGTCTTGCAGGATGGCATGCTTTACATAATCTACAATTATTTTTTAAACAACATGTTTTTCGTATGTTATTTTGTATATTATTAAGCTCATGTTAATTGATGTACATTAAATGTTTTTTGGATTATGGCAGTAAACTCACCCTCAGTTTTCATCTCTTTCCCATTATTCTCCAGCTACCTCTTCAGTGGTGACACAGAGTTCTCTTTGGGACTAACTGGAGTTTGGTAGACATTAGTGCTCCTGTCAGACACAAACCTGAAGTTTGGATGACATTGATGCTCCAATCCAACATGGTACGGACTGGAGAATGGCTGGCATTGATGTTTCAGTCGGAAGAGGTGCGATGGACTGGAGTCTGGGTGACATTGACACTCCGGTTGGATGCAGTGCAATGTATTGGAGTCAGGGTGACAGAAATCTGGGTGATGTCAGCACACCAGACAGATGTGGCATGGACTGGATTCTGGACATCAACATTGCTCCAGTTCGATGCAGTGTTGACTAAAGGCAGGCCAGCAATGACATTCTAGATGGTTCTAATAATGGCACCTCTGTGCAACATTAAACAGTCTTTAAATGCAGACTTTAAACAAAAAAAGTTACCATGGAGCCCTAGATGGTTGTACAACTCCAATAAAGAGGTACATAATCTCATATCACGGTCCTCTAATTTATCATTAGGTACTTTGGCTGCAGCAGTGCCCTGAGCCTCTTCCTCATCCTGAGGGGGTTTTCCTGCTGTATTTTGTACCAGCTCTCCAACAAGAGGTCCAATTCCATAACCTGAAACTCTTTTTCTTTTCCTCTACAACACCAACTGGATGTGGAATGGCTTCCACCAAATTGGTGTAAGATAAATAATGACCAGTGGCTCTCTAATGGCCAGTTCTCATGTGGGGTACAAAGCACCCATTGGTCCATTTCACTCTGTGGGTGGGGCTACTGCCTGAGCATTTATCTCAAAGTGCCTGTACTGCACTTTCAGAAAGAGCAGAGAAAGTGATTCCTGAAGTTTTATAAGAAAAAGACAAGGATGTATTCCCTCTGTGTTTGATGAATAAATACTTTTGTCATTTATCTGTTCCGTTTCAAGATCATTAAGAGACAATAACAGACGAACAATCTAATATTTACACCTTGCAAAGTGTAGTGTAAATGTAAGTGATGTAACCCACACAATTAACATGTATGCTGATTAAAAACACTAGACCTTCATTCAGTCTTTCAAGGGATCATGAAGAATCAAATAACATAAAAGCTCATTGTAGAAAATGCATTACGTTTCAGACCTCAAACAAATCCTTTCTGCAAAACTGCAAAAAGTGCATTTGATGAAACCAAGCTGACGACTGTATGTCACACTGTTGTAAATATTTGCATCTGACCGCCTCCATAAACTTGCAGCGTTTCTGATTTCTGAAAGAGGGTTCTTCAAATGCTTTTAAATGTTTTATTAACATTAACGTCGCTCTTTATCCAGAAGGTGTCGCTGTTTACGTTCTCAATTAAGCCTCGGGACTTTTCGTGGAGTTCAGCTATGCTACAGAATACAGTGCTGTAGGCATTTTTGTAGGCCAAAACCTGGAAGCGAGTTAGCATTTTAGTACTGCGTATTTGGTTAAATGCTTGCTGGTCTATGGTTAACACAAGCTCAAGATATTTTCATCTTTTATTATATGACATTAAATACATCAGTAATTCTCCACTGTGATTTTTTTTAAAGGTTTTACTTGTCTTAAAAAGGCGGTTGCTAACAACTGGCAAAAGGGTCTACAAAGGTTCTTGGGGACATCGTCACGCTGAACAGGTAAACTCATCTAAGCTCACTAGTCTGCTTTTTCAGCCTCGTTGTGTTTATAATTGCCCTCTTGCAAACTACTATAACTCGAACTTTCAGGGAAAATCTTTTTAAATAAAGACTGCAAAGCTGTCCTAAACTTTAAGGGTGGCTAAGTCATGCAACTGTAGTGTAGTTTGTTTATAGTCTACGTTTAGCTTTTTGCTTCTGGTGATTGTATTCTAGGCTTCAAAATTCATTCTTGTTTTTGTTTTTGTTAAGATTACCATGATGAACAAAACGTGTAGGCCTAATAATCATACACTTCTTGTTGGTCACAGAGCTTATTTTAGCTTTCTTCATTAATCCAAAAGTCAATAGAAAAATCCTATTGGATTTTGTTGAGGGAACCAGGGTGATAATGCTAATTTCCGGGGTGGCCTACAAAAATACATCATAACTGCAGCCCTCTGTATGACCACTATATGTACTGTCTGAGAGTGACACCGGAAAACAAGCGGGGCCACCTGTATATTTCAGGCAGGCAGCAAAAAAGCTTTAAACGCTTAATATTGGAATTAAAATAAAAGAAAAAATTATTGATTGTGTCAATCAAAATGTTTGAAATATTGGAGTCCAATCTTTTAAAGTCTTTCCCTCAAAGCTAGTGCTATGAATGCCACAGTTTAAAGGCACAGTGAACTCTATCAAATTTGTGAAGAAAGGGGGAGTCCCATGTAATGTCTTAGAACAGGAAGTGATGTCAGACTATTTTCCTGTGTGGCAACTATTTACATAGGCAGGCATTCTGCACTTAGGATTAAATAGAGGACAGAAAAACTTTAATTAACTGTAAAGTGACCAGCACTAATGAGTCCAAACTCTACAGTGAGGTAGCAGGTAAACATACTCAAATGTCTGTGAATATTATGTAAGAGAGAAAGAAAACAAGCTGATGTCATTGAAACAATCATTGTGAAAATATGCATAAATACGCAACCAAATCTGACTGAAACCACTTTATACACACACCCATGTAGATTCACCACACACCTGCTTGATGTATTATTCCTATGATAGGTTCCTGCCAAACACACACTAATCTATTTGTTCAGTGCTCATCAGTCTGAACACGTTTACACCATACACCCCATTAGCGGATGCATTACAAGTTTTACCTAGTAAACTGAACTTCTGTTTTATCTACATATCTCTCTTTTTTTTTCTCACACTCTTTACCCCTGTTTCGCTCCTGGCAGTTCTATTTGTGTCAATAAAACTGGGTTATTTATTTGGAGCACGAAGCTGAAAGCAGCCCAAAATCCACCACAGGGCCATGTGCATGTGTGCTCATCTCTATACACGTGAGTGAGATTGCAGGTGTGTGTCTGAGGTGGTGTCTCTCTCTCCGTGTGTGTGTGTGTGTGTGTGTGTGTGTGCGCGCACACATGCAGTGACCAACTGATCTTGCTGATATTTAAACTATGCACATGTAAGCACTACACACACACACACACACACACATTTTGTCATTTACAACCAAAACTCCGCCCTCCAAAATAAATAAATAAATATATATATATATATATATATATATATATAATGTATATGTGTCTGTGTGTAGTAGTAGAAGTGTAGAAGTGGATCAAAACCTTTCATCAAAGTTGTCCTAAAACCTTCTTCTTAGGACAACTTTGAATTTTTGATCCACTTCAAATGTTGACTACTATATATATATATATATATATATATATATAAAAAACACTAATTCATTTTAATTATGAGGTTTCTGAGATTAAAATTGGAAAATGGTTTCTGTGCTATTAACAGTATTTATTTTCACTCAGTTTTTTTCAATCTATCAATCAATATTAGCTTTAATATTTTAAAAGCATTTTCGATGAAAACAAGTGTTAACATTGACATTTAAAAATGAAGCAAATTAATCCTATGTTAAGGTTTGAATGGCACCAGTAATCTCAATATGCTGTGATGAATCTTGTATTTCCTGTAGCAGGAAAGGAGAGAGGACCTATCCACCATATCCATATTGCACTTGCATGAAATCCATTTGATCTGAGTTCCACATTGCTGCATATATTCCAGTAAAGAGAAGTGACTGACACCGCAGTGTTACGGTAATGAATGACACATTGTCCACATCAGAGGAGTGTACATTCATATGTAGAGACTTTAAACTCATCATCCCTGTGTATATACTGTCATGCGGTGCTGTGTGACATATGCCGTACCAACACTCGTAGGCATGTAAAGCTGGAGCTTTACACAAACAACTTCCTAGCCTTGTTAGCCTCATATGAATCTCATTTAAAGAGATAGAAAGAAACATCTAAACCTGCATCTCTGTGGTGGCCCCTGTAGTCTCCCACAGGCGCCTCGCATATGATGTATGTAGGACGCAGTCTGAGGTGGGTTTCTATCTATGGAGAGGTGTTGAGTGTCTGGTCAAGTGGGGTTTGCGTGATGGCTTCTGTGGGAACACTGCAGTGAAACTCTCGGGGAGATATTTTCCATGTGTGGTGTTAACGCTCAAACCTGGGTCTGACCAAAATGCCATTTCCATCATTTCACCATAGCCTTTGCTGAGATCCATTTTACAGGCAGTTCATAAATTTTAGTCAATACCTAACCTTTATATTGATTTTGTTGAGACATGTTGGCTTTTTATATTGTTAATAATTCTAAAAGCAATTAATAAATATAGCAGCAATTAATTAATTAAAGTGATTAATTAAATAAAAGTACAACTTATTTGGAGTTTCACATGAATAAGTGTGGAAGATTTCCCCATGCAGATTACGCATTGGGCTTAAGCTGGACACATAAATTCACTGTGTTGACCAACAGAAAGCTTTTAAAGGATTAGTTCACTTTAGAATTTAATTTTCCTGATAATTTACTCACCCCCATGTCATCCAAGATGTTTGTCTTTCTTTCTACAGTCGAAAGAAAAATTAAGGTTTTTGAGGAAAACATTCCATGATTTTCAGTGGGAACCAACAGTTTGAAGGTCCAAATTGCAGTTTCAGTGCAGCTTCAAAGGGCTCTACACGATCCCAGCTAAGGAATAAGGGTCTTATCTAGCGAAGCGATTGGTCATTTTCTAAAAAAAAACAAAAAAAAACACTAACCACTCATTTTAACCACTAATGCTCATTTTGCACTAGCTATGCGATGTGTGACGCATTACGTAATCACGTTGGAAAGGTTACTCGTGATGTAGGCGGAAGTACCGATCCAGTGTTTATGAAGCGAACGTGCAAAGACTAAGTCAAACGGCCTTTACAAAAAAAAAAGGTAAAACGGCGATGTCTGACAATTTTGAAGTTGGAGGAGAAAATGAGATGCTTTTCGCCCTACCGCAGTACTTCCGCCTCACACATGACCTTTCCAACGTGATTACGTAATGCGTAGCACATCGCAGAGCAGTGCTAGACAAGCATTTGTGGTTTAAAAAGTATATAATTTTTATATATATATATATATATATATATATTAGACAATGACTGATCGTTTCGCTAGATAAGACCCTTATTCCTCAGCTGGGATCGTGTAGAGCCCTTTGAAGCTGCACTGAAACTCCAATTTGGACCTTTATCCCGTTGGTCCCCATTGAAGTCCACTATATGGAGAAAAATCCTGGAATGTTTTCCTAAAAAAACTTAATTTCTTTTCAACTGAAAAAAGAAAGATATTAACATCTTAGATGACATGGGGGTGAGTAAATTATCAGATAATTTTGATTCTGAAGTGAACTCCATCCTTTTAAGTGATTGACAACAGAGCTTTTTTATTATTATTATTTCAAGGGGGCCCAATGCAATAGTTTGGACCCAGAAAACGTAGCGATGCCACTGACTGGGGGCCCTAGTGGTCAGCTGGCACTGTTTGTGCTGAGGATTCTTATGGTAATCTCAGTTTTGGAGAAGTCTGAGGTCCTGTACTCTGGCCCCACTTATAACATAGAATTTAGAGTAGACTTATGTTAATACCAGGAATGTGGGCTCTGGATTTCTCTAAGACCTAAGATAATAAGGATCGGGATGTATATGAAAGTCACCAATATTTATTTCCTGATTAACAGTTGAATAAATTACAGTGCATTAACACACTGACATAGTCGCCTCATGTTATCCAGTGACAGTTCAGTGCTGAATTCACATTACATAACACAGCACTGAAGGATTATTGGCCATGTGTCCAGAACAAATGAAACGCCTCTCTTTATAAAAGTACAAATATATTTGAAACATCTGAGATGTTTTGAAGAGTTATTAAAATATTTAAAGATTATTGTTTGATCCAGTTTATGTAGGCTAGTTTGGTACCTAGAATATAAACTAACCAGAACAGAATTTCTGTTAGCAAAAAAGTGTCTTGTCGTGTGGTGTGATTTTATTGTAGCTTTAAACGATGAACACAAAATTAAAGTGGACCGGACAAAAATGCTCATAAACTACTCTTCAGTCTCCCATTAAAAGCATTCCCCTCGCTCTTCCCGCGCCTATTACATAATGATTGATGACATAACACCGTACTGGCTCGGGACAGCTCGAGCGCTGCGCGAGCCTGGACAGACAGAGGGATCGCGCGCGCCAGCGGCCACTCGGTCGATTATTTATCCAACAAGTGCCCGTCAGTTTCTCTCTTTCTCTCTCTCAGCGGGACCGGTCAACTTTATTTTTGAAATGTCATTTATGCTTGTTAGTTATATTAACACAACAGCGAAGCGAAAGAGGAACGTTTTGACTTAAACCTCGTTTATTGACCAGACGCGCCAACTTTTAGGGAATTATTAAAAATGGCGATGTGCTTGTTAAAACGTTTGCGGCGTCCCGGTCGTTAAAGTGTCAGCAGTTTTTTTCTTTTCCTCTAGTTTTTATTACTTCAGGTGGATTTTTAGGTTTTTTTTTTTTTTTTTTTTTTAATGTAATTTAATAATAATAGGCCTAATAATAAACACTAATCACAACTAAACTATAAGGTAAAGAGGTGTGTTGGCACGGAGAGTTTTGACAGGAAGGTAATGGAAAATGATGAGCCCGAATCGCCGGACCCGAACCACGACAACACTCAGGGTAAAAGAGGTAAGCGTGTATTTCATTAACCCATAACATACCTCAATGCAGCATTGGTGGAGAATGATATCAGTTTGTACGCGCGCGCGCGTGTGTGTATGAGTGTCAAACACTTGTGAAACGTGGAACAAACGCGCGCACACATGCAGTGATAGATATGAGAGCAGTGGCATTCTAAAAATACACCCCTTATGTGACAGAAGTGGCTGTCTGTGTGCCAGCAGTCCTACACTAACCCACAGCGCTTGTGCCAAGCCTGTGCCACGCGAGCCAGCGAAACCACAACTTTCTGACTTCTGTCACTTCTCCCTCTGATCCAATGTGCGTTCAAAAGAGTGTTGTGCTGCCTTATCTATTCGTGTTAAACGTGCAGTGTCATTTTGACTGACTTTCAGTCACTCTCAGTAAGGGTGCAGTTTTCACTTTTGTTGTCATATTTCTTTTAACACTGGGTGTTAAACCATGGGTACGACAAATTAACTTTTGAAAGTATACAAAAATTCTATACATTCTTAAAAATAAAGGTTATTTATTATCATCAATGGTTCCATAAAGAACCTTTAACATCCATGGAAATTTTCCATTGCTCAAAAGGAAACCCAAAGTAGTTATTTCACTGCAAAACCCCCATTTGGAACCTTTAGTTTTAGCCTTTTTGATTGTGTAAACGAATAATAACATTAAAAATATTTTTAGATGGAATATAGCTGCTGTCTGTCACTATACTTGACATGTCACTCAGGTACAAATAACAGTGAAAGTGAGAAAATTTCACAATTGCAGAGAAAGCAATAGCCAATTGGTTGTAGATTTAATTTGTGGAGAACCTGAAATTCAAAGACATATAAACTGTAAAAAGGGTTTGAATAGTAAATAAAAGTGAGCAAATGTATGTAATCATGTTAGATGACAGATATTATCAGAGCAGGAATGTAGAGATTCACTTGTTTTCCCAGAGAGCTGAGTTAGAAACTAAAAGTCAGGGTAATAAAAGAGGAATAAAGGAAAGGAAAGCGATACCCATTGACCAAGTAGCACAGAGATAAGACTATACTTTAGTTACTGAAATGAAATTCCCTCAAGGGTGTCTTATTAGGAACTTGCAACCCAATAGGTCTCTTTAGGGCCGTATTCAACTGAAAGAGTATTGCTTTAATTGGTAACTGGTGTATTGGGTTATCTGAAGTTGAACTTCTGGCTATTTCACTCTTACGACATTATTTTGCTGAGATCAGTTTGTTCGGTGACCTCATTCTCTGTAAACTGGAAGTTAACGCATCAGTGTGGTGTGTTAACCATTAAACCCTTTCATGCAATATGAGTTCAGGCAAAACATTACGTGGGGAGTGGGTTATTTAATTTAAATTATTGAAATTATTATCAAATTTGGGACAGTTTCATTTGTTTGTTGGTATTATTCAGTCTAAACGGTTTGAAAGGTTTTCTGTTTAATATATTAGGCAAGACAGATTTGCTTAGCATTTTGTTATTTAATATTTTGTTTTATTTTTGAAATTTTAAATTGTTTGACAGTATTTCTAAAAATTTTTCATCACTGCCGATGACTTCTCGGACATTGCTTATACATAAATATAGGACTTGTTATAGGCTAACAAACACAAATATGTATATTCCATATTTTGAGAATAATTAAACTCTGTGTCTGTGTGCCTCTATTCTCGTCCTTTCAGTGTCCCTAAAACATATTGATCCACATGTTCTCACACTTCCCTTATCTGACACTCCTTTTCTGCTCCTCTCACTGTATCATCTGAGCACACTTTCCCTCAGTTTTGAACTCCTCCACATTCACTTTCTGTTCTGTTCTGTCTGCTTCACTTCTTTGATGCGCTCCCACTTGCACCGGTGTACTTGCACCTCATATCTCTTGCGTACATCATATAAGCCTAGCTTTCCTATTCTGAGTCAACATCTCATCCCTATGTTCACCTGTGCACATGCTAGTGCTTATCAGCATCTTTAAATTTTCAGTCACAAACCTTTTCACTCTTAGTGCCTCTTTATGCTTTTTTGAATATTACCTTTCATGCCGTTTGTAATTGCAGAACTTTTACATTCACAAACAGCTAAGTTTAAAAGATCAAAGTGCACAACAAATAAAGTTATTGTCTCTTAAAAGAAAGAATCGATTCTGAACTGCTGAAATTAGTTGTCAGTAATTCCAGGCTTCCGTAACATATGTTACATAGGTTTGTAACAAATTTGCATAATGCCAGCCTATGGTCTTCATTGGCTGCTCCCAAAAAACATTTACTTTGACCCGCCTTAACACTGTAGTTGTAGTTGAGAAACAGCATTGCTAAAGCCCCAGGTATACTTCACTTTCCGCGCCCGGACGCGTCTCGCATGCAGTCGCTTCCGCACATCTTTCAAAGTATACTAACCACGGATGCGCGCGGATGACCGAGTTCGAGACATGCACAGTATTGTATACTCTTTACCAGACGTCGTGTCATCAACGCGACATTCGCTGGGCAGGATCGGAGAAGAAAAATAGTGCATCCACCATTGCAACATAGTTCAGAAGATACACCAAGAGAACAGGAATCAAAAACGATAGAGAAGGCATGCTTCTGAGTTTACTCGTCTTGTTTTTGAATCGCTCTTTACACACACTTCTTCGACGACTGCACATTGTGCTCAGTACTGTGCGTATTACCACCTAGTGGACTCTTCTGTCCTGCTTGCGCATGCGCTGTTGCACGCGCACCATCCGCGCTGGCTCAAAATTTCGGCTGCTTGCGGACGGGGTGTGTAAAAATTGACGAAAATTACGTCATGCGGACGGTGCACGAACGCAGATGGCCGAAGTATACCCGGGGCTTAAGTCTGCCGTTTTCCTGTAGAACTGGGCTACTTTAACAACTGCCGCGGGTTGTTGACATGTTGAGAAGATGCTGTTTTCTGCGCTGCACTTCCAAAGGATGAAGACTTGCGCTGGAATTGATATGGTAAAACCGACGGCATCGTTACTGCTTGTATCACTGTGTATACAAGCACTGGGGATGCCTCCGGAGCTGAAATTGAGATATGGTAATAAGCGTTTCTTTTTACAACACGCGCTGTAAGCGATAGACCAATCACAACAGACTGGGCAATTTGACCAATCAGAGAAGAGGAAGCTCCTGGGAAGGAGGGGTTTAGAGAGACTGAATCCTTTATCGAGCTGTTTTAGACACTGTGAGAAAAGATCTGATGATTTTTGACCTTGGATGCATGTAAACTTATTGTAGGAGGCCTCCAAAACATAATTAGGTACATTAGGTACATAATTAGGTAGCATAATAGGGCACTTTAAAATCAAAGACTTCTTCCGACCAACAGATTGTATCGTGCATTAACGGAGAATAAGTTAAGATCTATTAATTGTGTCTGGTTAAGGCAATATTTTCAATTCTTTCCTCAGTTAGAATAACCCATGTAATGCCCTTACAATGGAATTATACGGGGGAAGTTTTTTGGATTAACATTAATATACACTGTTTCAAAAGTATGGTTACATTATGTTTTAACATTAGACTATTGTGATAGAATCACTTATCCACCTTTTCTGTGCTGAGTTATATCCAATTAAATCCAACTCCCGCAATTTAAGGCAGGTAAGCACAATAACTTTCCCACAATGTACTCTAAAATACATGAAGAATAATCAGGAACTCACCTTCAAACTAGTCCATATGCGTAGACAAACAAACTGACCGAAACATTTGCCCTTTTTTGAGTAAAGTATTGGTTTATCTCACACTTGATGACTTCTTCTTTAGAAGAGTGTGCAGACTCTCTTGAGGTGTTTCTCTAAAAGAAAAAATCCAACCACAGGAATTATATCTGTAATCCATAACCAAGAATTCATCTGTCTAGAACAGCTAGCCTCACTGCTAAATTCTAGATGATGTTACAGCCCAAATAACATTTTTGTTTAAAAAAATTATTGTTGAAATTATTGTATGTGGTAACAACATGTCACAGACATTCCTGTTAATGGATGATACATCATTCAATCATATAATCAATACAGTGGTCTGAAGAAGCTACAAAGTCAAGAACGTAACATAAGTGGCTTAAAAAGGGATAGTTCACACAAAAAGGAAAACTCTGTCATCTTTTACTCACTGTTATGTCATTTCAAACCTGTATGACTTTCTTTCTTCTGTAGAACATAAAAGAAGAAACTTTTGTTTTGGGATGACATGAGGTTGAGTAAATGAGGCAGAATTTTCTTTTTCTTTTTTCTTCTTCTTTTTTTGGGGGGTGAATTATTCCTTTAAGCACATTTCTGTTCCATAGACGTCCATTATAAATGCATTGCTGAATGGCTGATTTTTGATCAATTTAAAACCATCGGCATATGGTCAGGTTGAAATAACAAATTGGTGGTTTATTAGTTAACTGCGCAAAGGCACTGAGTTGTATAATGTCTGTTGCATTATCCAATGTTTTTCTCTGGGTAAAATAATTAAAGGCAGGGTAAGTGATTTGCTTCAAAAACAATTTTTGTTATGCTGTTTGTTAAGTCTCTTCACATCCTGATAGCAATCACTAAGCTAAATGTATATGTATTTTTATCATCTGTGGAAGGTGTAGGACCATAAAATGTTCGTCCAGTCATATCCCTCGATCCAAGGGATACGATAGGATGTCCTACCTGCCTGTCAACGTATGTTTTTACATGCCCTCATGCACCCCGACGCAGACATCACAGGTCATCAGTGCGCTTCATGCTATGCAGAGTTAAGACAGACGCCAGTCACGAGCACCGCAACCAAAACAACAGCCACGTTTTACAGTTCCTCCTGAACCAAAACAATGAGCTTATTCTGCGTTCACACCATAACTACTGTAATTTGGAAGAGATCCTTGACGTTATACTCAGAGCAGTTCGTGACTCGAATTAATGTGTTTCAATGGCAACACTATAAATGCTAATAAATGTGCTAAAACAATATGTAATCTGTACAAAATACAGCAGGGCTCAACCGCTCTGTGCCAGCGTGAACAACGCTTGGGACAATTGGCGGAACTGTCACTGTCCTGATCAGGCCAGTTCTGCATCTTCATGAAAGTTTATCCTTTGCATGTGCTTTTAGGCCTTGTGAATTTAAATATTCATGCGCAAGAAGACGTGAAAGAGAACTCAATTTTACTGATTGTGTGAGAAGTTTTGTGTGCCCACACCATCCAAAGTGTGCGCCCGGAAAGCCACGTTTTAGACAGCGCGCAAATACTCAGTTCTCTTTCACTTCTTCTAATTCACACAAAATTAAATTTTTCTAAAATTATTACAAAATTATATCAAAATGCCTATCTTGGCAAGTATCCTTGTAAAGTCGATTATGCCTTAAAACGCAAACAGTTAAGAAATAAAACTCTTGTATTGTCTAACACTATTTTGGATCCATGCAGCTCTTAAAGTGACAGCAGCCTAATGTTCCTGCTGTGCTACTGTCTGTGTAAATCAAACAACAAAAGATAAAAAAAATCGCTCACTATACTTTTGTAACTTTAATCAGGATTAACGTATATGAAGTGTATAGATGATGAAGATGAAAAATATATTTTACATTTGATTACTTTATTTATGCACCTGAAAACTAAACTGAAAACCTGTTAGACCTACCTGAAAAGCATTATTTATATGCATCTTTGTTCTGTTGTATTTATGTATTTATATTGGCCTGTTGAATGTTAAATAGATCCAATCCATGTTCAATAGAAATTATTTTATGATACAGCAATAAACTAGCTAGTATACCTTAATGCATGTGTTTTTAAACTTTGCTCATTTAAAACATGATCAAAATACTAATCTATTTTATTAACAGAAGTTCAAATAAGAGAGATAGGGCTAGATTTACTAACAGCTTGCGCCAGCGCAAACACTCTTCACTGTCTACTGTCAGGATTTACTAAAGACACGCAGTGCAAAATTAACGCTGAAAAGGTGTGGACTGAGTTGTTTTTGCTGCTGACCTTATTGCATTTGTAGGAGTTTCCCTTTCAGACGCAAAATTTATGGGAGGAGAGTATTAAAATGAATCACGCAACGCAATTTACTAATGTTTGTGCTCGTCACTTTACTGGTATTTGTGCCATTATTTAACGCCAAAAAAAAGCATGTCCCAACCCATTTTGCAACATGGCTGCAATTGTTGCTGCTAGGAGGAGACACCACAGAGAACAGAGAGTGTGTGGTAGAAGGGAGAAAATATTTTCTACTCGTATTCATTTCTTAAAATGCCAGAGGAAGACGTTATCCGTATAATATATCTGTATATTATTATCCGTATGTAACAAGTTGCGCCTGTGTCGACCTGCACCTGATGAGCTTCAGCTTTGCTTATATGCGACCCAATGCTAATTTGCACTGCTCTTGGTAGATTGTGTTGGTCATTATGTAAATGATTTGGCTGCGTCTGTGTTCTTTAATTTGCGTGTCAGCAGTAGATCACGTGCAAAACTTGCCACTCCCATTAGCACATTTGTGGAATTGCGCTCTCACGCTAATTCGCCCCGTTTAGTAAATCTGGCCCCAAGAGACAAATCGGTATTGGAATCGGCCAATAGTTGTTTGTTAAAATCATATCAATCAGTGCATCCCTACTCAAAACATTCCTTTACCACTCGACCTGTAAATGATTTTCTAAAGGACTAGTCAATAAATAGATCTTAATGGCTTTTAAATGTTCTACAGCATCAGATTGTAAATGCCTTGGTTTTAGGTTCTAATATAAATCTTTATATATTTAAGATTGTGGACCATACTGACAAATCTCTTTGACTTCGTGATTTTTGAATCTGTCCTCTATACACAGTAGAGTCATCAAACAATAATTTTATTGATCCTCTGACATTTTCTTTGTTATTTGGGTCAATGACGTGACGGGTCATTTTTTTTTTTTTGTCCAAAGGCCTTAATAATAATAAAAAACAAAGATATGACGTCCAAAGTATGTAAGGTAGTACAACTAGATCACTTTTATTGAATCCAAAAGGTTTTAATTATATTTTGCTATATATATATTTATATATATTTAAGGTATTTTAAAGATTTTGAAGTGTCAAAAGGTCATTCGGTTTAACCGTCCAAAGGCCAATACAGCCATTTAATTACTGATTAAAATATCTTAAATGTATATATTTTTTTATTCTGGCATGATTATGCCAGAATTAAAAAATAATAACAAAACAGAATATTATTTTTATTCTGGCTTTGTTATGAGAAAGACTGTCCGGAAAAAAGAATTTCATTGATGTCATTTGGAGTAACCAATATAAAGGGACTATTTTGGATCAAGTCATGCGTTCAATATCATGTGACAGGATGTGACATCATTCAGGCACCTGCAAAGGAAAACATGGTTGTGAAGCAAAGTTACTAACTCTCTCGTAACTATTTGAAAAGTTCATGTTTTCACTTTCTCATTCATACGCATGTCCCGAAACATCAGGTCATTTGGTACAACCGCTATAAAACATGGAAAATGTTGTAATATTTTAACAAACTTGTAGTAAATATAAAATGTTTGATTGTCCTTTTGCTAGCTAGCTAGCTAGCAATCTAACTAGCTAGCTAGCTAGATATCAGCCTGTTAGCATTGTTTGAAAATATTGTCATTCAGTAAAACCGAAATTTTGGTTAAACTGAATGACTTTTTTGGTGACAAATTTTGTCCATCTTGTAAAAAATGACAAAAACAGTGTTAATTGATTATAAAAACCACATAATCTCATTGTTAACACTTAATAAAACTTCAAAATTAATTGTATCTCCATTAGGTTTTTTTTTTTTTTTTTTTTTTTTTTACACTTTAAAAAACCTTATTCGCCAATGACCCGAATGTTTTAATAACTGCCAAGTCTGATGAGAAAGCAAAGCACTCTGCTTTCATCAGAATTAGGCCATGTGTGTAAACGTTATTACTGAAGGTTTAACCACCCAGAGTCCTCTTAATGTGAATGTGAATGAAAAAAAAAAAAAACATCATATTCACAATTTTCCGCTCCTGATTGCAGAAAGACTCTTCTGATGTCTACCG
The DNA here is from genome assembly GCF_019924925.1 of Ctenopharyngodon idella. Taxonomy (NCBI): domain Eukaryota; kingdom Metazoa; phylum Chordata; class Actinopteri; order Cypriniformes; family Xenocyprididae; genus Ctenopharyngodon; species Ctenopharyngodon idella. The sequence goes on along the minus strand of NC_067235.1, from coordinate 11,154,125 downwards.
CTTAGATGGCTCTGTAATACTAACACTAAGACTCATTTCTCATTCAATGTTTTCTCAGTTTTTCTCTCTCTCAGACTTTCTCTTTCTCACTATCTGTCTCTTTTTCTCTATCTTACCTTAACATAACCTTGCCAGAAATACTGTAAATACCTCTGTGTGTGGTAAGAATGGACATAATCTGGATTAAAGGAAAGATTAGTGTTTAGTGAGTGTCTTTGGATTCCTGATCTATTTCCAGAAGCCGATTGGCTAATTTGAGATCCAGAAGCTTACGTCCACTACCCTACTACACAGATTACTTGCTTTCACATACATTGCAACACTCTTTTACAGTTTCTTCCCAAGCAAATATTTAAATACATTGATTACGTAGGCAGAGTGTGACATTTGACTAAACATGAGGGAGATTTTATACAGGTGGGAGTGAGAAAGAACTTTAAAGACTGAACAGAGGAAGAGATGGGTGCGACACAAAAGGAAACCACAAAGTAATGACAGTCATCGTCAATATGGCATGTGTTACCTTATAGCGGTTTATGAATCTACAGATGAGGCAAATCTTGAGACTCATGATAATGTCAATAGTTGTCAACTGAAAACTGAAAAAACTTTGATGTCCTGTGTTGTTTCTTTACAGTTATTCATGTACATTCATTTTAATTCAGACAGTTGTGTTCAAAGTACTTTTTAAAAGCTTGTTGAGTTTCTCAGGATGGGTCAGTTTTTCCTTTTTATAGGATGTTGTTGACTGGTTTGTTGATTTCTCTTGTATAGCAGCAGGGGTCCTCAGTGACTTCTTGTTTTGGAACAATAGAGGACAACTGCCACCTCACGGTTCATGTTTCCAGAAGCTTATCACCCTGCAGCTCTTGACTGGTTACCCATTGAAGCTAAGCAGGGTTAAGTCTGGTTAGTACCTGGATAGTACCCGTTTCACTGCACAGGGAGTTCTAAATTTTAGTGCTCTAAAATGTCGCCAGTCATTTTTCAGAAACTTTTTAATGTCTTTTTCAGTCTATATTATAAAGTCATCAGAAATGTAGAACAAGTGCATATTGATGAACTTTTTGTAACCGCTTCAAGGAAAATGCACAATAAACAAAACGAATGATGATCAGCTGTGGTGACATAAAGCGATGATCAAGGCCCTTGCTAATGGCTAAATTTGTTTCATAGTATACTGATTCATGTCATAGGAAACTTGGAAGTGAAATGAGATGCAGCCTAGATACAGATTGCAGGGTGTTAGAGAAGTCATCAGGTGCCCTGCGGTCTGCATGGGTCCTATTGTCCCAGTATAGCAATGGGGACACTATGGCTGTTCCTGGGCATTATGGGTGCCATTGCATCATCCTGGTGGTTGAAGTGATTCCCACAACTTGTGCTTTGAGTGGAAGTAGAAGAAAAGCTCTATATAGATACAAGGACATACATCACATGCTCAATGTAGCCAAGAATGACTGACCATTTATTTCTTTGTTTTCAGCCATTTACTCTTTAGGCAATAGAGGCTCACACTGTATGTTGACACAGAAATTTCTTAATCCATATTAATGTTGGATGGGGAGCTTTTGCCAGAGCTAGTGTTGTTAAAAGTACTGATTCTTCAGTACCAGCCTTTTTGAAGTACCAAAAGTACAGAAAACCAGTTTGTTACCCACTGATAGGTGCTGCTTTCAAATGCTCCTGTGCGTATGGCTGTGCCCGCGTTCACACATAAACACTGAAGCTCTGCAGCGAAAATAGCGTAGCAGTATGACAGGACAGTTTTGTTTTTGCGCACAAAAAGTATTCTCGTCGCTTCATAATATTAAGGTTGAACCACTGCAGTCACGTCGACTGTTTTAATGATGTCTTTAGTACCTTTCTGGACCTCAAAAGGTGCAATGTCGTTGCTGCATGTGTGGATCAGCTATCCTCGGATTTCATCAAAAATATCTTAATTTGTGTTCCGAAGATCAACGAAGGTCTTACGGGTTTGGGATGACATGAGGGTGAGTAATTAATGATAGAATTTTCATTTTTGGGTGAACTAACCCTTTAAAAATAAGAACAAAGAAGCAAATTACAAACAGTAGGACAAAAACAATAGCACAAAGATACAAATTAAATAAACTTTACGTTTTTTCAGCTACAGTAGGTTTATTTAACATGTACTTCAAATACTTCAGAAACTGAATAATCAAGTGTATAACTAAAACACTATGAATCACATGTGAACTGGTTCTTATTAAAGATACGAAAGTGATTCATTCAAGAGCAGTGAGTGATTTTCTCTTTGTCTTTTGTTGTTTGATTAACATTAATGAGACAGACAGCAGTTTATCATGCTGCTGTCCCTTTAAGACAAAATACACATATCCGGTTTTCTTTTACGTTAATTTAAGACATGACCAACTATGTTTACATGAATATTCCACAAGGCGGGCATTTTGACATTATTGTTCATCTATCTGACCATTCAAGCGCGTTAAGACGCGAAAGAGAACTGAATTTGTGATCGCATGCTGTCTGAGAGAGGCGGATTTCTGTGTGCGCGCTTCGGGTTTATATCAGTCAGTGCGAGAACCAACATCAAGCACGTCCCACTCTTTTTATTTTCTTATTCAAGCATGTTTCTTTATCACTCTTACATGTATAACTTTAAGTAATACTGTGCTACGCGGATATATTTACGTACTGCGAAATAAACAATAAAGTAAAATCTCTAACGGTAGACCGTTTACCATGGTCACGATATATACTGTCATGTCGGTTGACAGCATGAACACAATGGCACAATGGCTTAGTTCAGGGAATATTGACTCTTGTACCTTTTTAATGCCTTCAATGTCTTCATAGCTTGGTGAAATCATATGAAAAACACTGGACTGCAATGATAAAATGTGACTTGAGGATAGTTAAAAATAATGTTTTTAAAAATAAAATACTGTTGACAAGTGAACAAACATCTTGGTTAAATTCATTTTTGTTCCATTTTGTTCCATTTCAGCCTCATTAAATGTGTAGGAGAGGAGTTATACTATAGCTGTCACCTGACAAGTGCTGTTCAGTGCAAGCAAGACTGATGATAAGTTTATGTCAGCACTGATAACAGAGGCCTAAATGTTGGTTTGCTCTATCTGTATGTTTTTCAGTGTGTCCAGACTTTGTTGTTTTAATGACTTCATTTGATAATCTGAAGATAGGTGTATACATATTAAAATTCATTTGAACAATCATGCAAAATAGGTTATACATAGTGACAATTGTTGTTGTTGTTGTTTTCTTCCCCTCAAGCAGTCAAAATCTCTCTCTTTCTTTCTCTCTCTGGTCCTGGATCAGCGGTGTGGTCAAGTAACTGTTCAAGTTGGCCAAAATGGAGTGATAAGCAGTGTAATCGGGGCTTGGCTGTGTTATCCAACTGCATTTAGATCTGTTACTAAGGTGCCTTATATCACCCTGATGATTCAGGTACTACAGAGAATCCTTTAATCTGTGATCAAACAACGAACCTCGCTGTTGTTTTGCGCGTATAAACCTACACACACTCGAAAACACGTACATTCTTGTTGAATTTGAGAAAATCAGCAGAATTGTGCATCGTATTGACCAAAAACTCCAAAAACAGCACTGGTCATTTTTTTTGCTATTAGGCAAACCGTGAGACGGAGTTGTGAAATACCTGCTTTGAGAGTCTTTGTTTCCGAGTGCGTCTGCAAGTCGCCACGCACCTATTTGTGTGTGTTCCGCTACATAAGCAAAAGTGACTTTTTCAAAAAGCCACAAAGCCCTTCAAAGAGGGAGAGAGAGTGAGAGAGACAACCGGAGTGAGAGACAGACAGAGAAAGTAAGAGAGAGGGAGGCCAAGTGTTCTTCCCTGCGATGCTTATCGTACCTCCACTGTGTCTTCAGACAGACACACTGCTAAAAATACCCATCGGAAACGGCCAACACAGCATCAAATCTGAACTTTCTCAAAGTGTGGTCAAACGTCAGACAACGGAGATTGCTGTTTGTGCTCATGTGTGGGCAGGGATGGGGGTTGAGGGGCCTTTTCATGTGAAAGATTATGTTTGTTTGTGCTTTTTACTCCAATAAAAGCATACTTTTGTGTTTGTGTGCATGTGTTGGTGTATACATGCATGTGTTTTAGAGTTTTAGTTGTTTAGTGTGTGTAGGTGTGTGAATAACACTGTACTTTCCATGAATAGGGGCCTAGGACTTAATACTCCTTAAAAATGTTGTTTGTTTTTCAACAAATATTTAGTGAAAAGATGTTGATTCACTTCTTTAACTTAAAACTAAAAATTAAATAAACTAAATACATCTGTTTCATTTTCTATACATTTTCATCCAAGAATTCAATTTTTGCAATCCTGTTAATACATATAATAAAGTTTAAAACTCTGCTTTGTATGATTTGTTATTTTCTAGCAATAAACATTACATAAACACAAAAAATAAAGAAAATTTATACTAAAAAATTACTTAAATTAAATTAAGGAAAATACACCAGAATGGGTATTTTTACTTGTTTGTGATTAAATGTAGGTTTGTAGTTATTGATAATTTTTATTTTGTTTAAATTAAGGAAAAATATTTGATCATTTTTCTTTCAAAAACTTAATTTAAAGGCTGAGCTTGACAAATGCAACGACTTAAGGACACATTGACAATAAAATGAACAATGACAATAAAAATTCTATTAAAAAATAAGGACAGCTCAATAGTACATTGTTGGTAATTAAAATGAAATTAAAATTTAATAGAATTTACTTCAAATCAATTCAACAGGTGGTGTCAAAATAATTACATTGCGGTATGATTACAATTATCCTGAGGCTGAAATCAATATTTCAAGGGGGAGCACAGGCTGTGTTTACAACTAGTTGCTTTTCATGGTACTTTACTGTTATGTTGGATTTTATATTTAACATATTTAATATATATATATATATATATATTAAAAATATTTATTGCCTCTAATGTTTAAAAGTAATGCAACACCCAAGTGTGCCCTGTTTGTGGAAAGCGCCCACTAACTAATTATTATTTGTGTCCCTCTTTAGGAAATTCAGTGCACAAGAAATCCCATCTGAGTAAGTACAACTGAGAATCTCAAACATTTATCAGACATACACTGTCTATTCAGTTAGTATAGCTGTGCAAGTATGTTGTATAGTACAACACAGTAGTAGTTTCTTTGCGTGTATTTGTGTGCGTTTGTGTGTGTGTGTGTGTGTGTGTGTGTGTGTGTGTGTGTGTGTGTGCGTGCATGCTTTGAGAAATGGCATGTTTCACCCCCTATGCATGTTGTTTTTTGCATATCAGAGAACCCCTCCATTGTGGTTATAGGGAGGGGGCCATGTATCAGTGTAGCAAAGCGGTGCATAATTACACCTGTGAAACACACACACACACAAAGCACCTGTATCCACATATATTTTTACTTCAGCCACAAAAGCTGTATGTTTAAACATGAGCAAAGCTACCGTAGACACACACGCACAGGTGCGCGTAGCTATGGGCGTGTGCACCATCTGAATCAAGATAAGATCTGAGAGTATTTTGGTGAAAAGATGCTGTTTAAAACTCTTCCCGCCTTTGTGTTTGATTACAGGCATTGTGTAAGTATCTCTCATCTTTGTCTTTCGCTCTTTTTTTCTTTCTCTCGGTCCTTTAAAGTTTTGTTTTTGCATTCAAATAATGCATCCACTAAACTTCCAGAACATATTATCAAAGTCTTTTTTGATTGTTTGTTAGTCAGTTTGACTGTTTAAAAAGTTTGAAAACCCTAAAAGGAAAAACTGAGTGTGTTTCTTATCATATTAGTGTACTGGGTTTATTAGAGTATAACTGTAGGAGGATTAGAAAACACTCATAGCGTGGTTGGACCATGATTCATAATGACAAGCAATAACAACACTCTGCCGTACGCTGTGGCGACAATATCACATGACATTCTTAACCAGGTTGTTTACACCAATACTTTCTACCGCCTATCAGACCAGCCTCACATCCTCTCTGAACAGTTCCTCACTAAAGGCACAATATGTACGATTTTTGGATTAAAATATCCAGAAACCACTAACACGGTGTTATATATTTTGGTGACTAGTGTGCTTTATCCTAGATGTTTCCAAGAATGTTTAATTCCAGAGAAATAATCAATTTTAACCAGAACACGGACTGTGCATCACCTATCAGTGACGTCATACCTGTGTTACCCTCGATTTCTGGTTTTATTTGATAAAAAAACTATGGAAAAACCAAACACGTTTTAATATAATACATGTTTTATTAGACAAGGGAACAACTGTTTGGATACAATTATAGACAGAAAACTAATCATTGTTATATAGCTCAACACATTTAGTCTTATTGTTTGAATCTAGTTTTCTAGATTTTTTTGTGAGTACCATGATTTACCATGCCTCAGAGAAAAACACTATTTTGTCAAGTGGCTAACATAGCATAATCAGATGCAGCTTTATTTGTAGTAACAGTAATACAGCAATTTGTTTACAATTTATTAACTCTTTCCCTGCCAAACACATTTTCCGGGTTTCCATGTTTTCACTGTTATACACTCGGGGGCGCTATTACACATCTTCTGAACGAGTAGAGAATCTCCCGAACGAAAACACAGACGAGGGAGATGCAGAAATAAGCGATCTAATATGTAAGCAGATGCATATGAAAAATAATGCGATAATCAACAATAAACAGCATATAAATGAAAACTGCCTAATGTTACAGAGGGAAATGCTAATCCAGGAAGTGGATAGGACTGTGAAGCTTTGGGGGTGTTGATGGAAGCGATCTACTGCATCTACGCTCTGATAATCGTACTGAATATGATCCATATGTAGTGTTTGATAAAAACGCGATTTTCTGAGCTTTTTGCTCAAAATGTTGTTTTTTTTATGAAACTTACCTACATTCATGTATTAATAAAAACAGGATGCTTGAAGCTAGAATAAAACTGATTTTTTTTTTTTTTTTTTTTTTTAAAGTAGAGGCTCTGTTCTTTATTTTGATGTATTGCATGTTCAGATATTCGTACAACAAAATATTCTGGGGGCCCTGAACGTTTTGTGAAAGTTATCAAAGACGCTGGCGGTGGCTGGCAAAGTATTTCAAAAATGTTGGCGAGGAAAGAGTTAATATGACATTGATCGAGCTCTTATATGATAATCGATCTAGCTTACTGCAGTGTGCAACAAGTGTGTCATAGCAGCCGCCGAGTGAACACACAGAGTAACGTTATAACATCATTTTTAACACACACAAATGTATCTAATATGATAAACAGCGCTGCTTTACCCCACATACGCTTGACTGGAAGAAGAGGAAGCGACGACTGCGGCATAATAAAAGCTCCGCTGCTCTCAAGCCGTGTATCGTGCTCGTCTCTCATTAGCAATCGCTCCAGCGGCCTTGTTTCTGAACACACAGCCCTCGGCCCTGCTCTCCTTCATACTACAGTAACGTTAATAATCTCATCCATGCCCTCATTCTGCCCAAGTCCCATCCCGATTCTTTTCCACCGGCTGTGAGGTGAAGACGACAACACCCATGATTCCGCATTCAATCGACAAGCTACATCTTTGTTTTGAATAGGCGACCTCTAGTGGCGAAAATGTACATATTTTGCCTTTAAATATAATAGCCAAAAGGTAATTTGATTAAAGATTATGAGGGCACATTAATTTTTATAAAATATGATGTGCACTGATAAATAATTTATAATAAATACTGCAATATTCCATAAAAAAAAAAAAAAAAAACAAGAATTGTCTATTTTTGATTTCATGGTGACTTTAAAAAGTTATCTCAACTTTTGGTAAATAAGTAAAACAAAACAAAAAAATAAACAAAATATAATGAGTTTTTTTCTTTACAGTGTGCAATGATAGGTGAGAGGGATAGAGTGAGGAATTCAGGATTTCAGGAAGAATGATGCACCGCAGAAAAGCTGCTCAACGCTGAATGGAAAGAGAAAGAGAAAGTAGAGTCCAACTATAGACGGACAGAGAAACAGCACATGAAGTCCTTTGGTAGACACATCATGCGCAAGAGAGAGAGAGAGAGAGAGAGAGAGGTGTACCTATCTACAGATTGAAAGGGACAGGCCCTCTCCCTCTTTGTCACTCTCAGATAGAAACACACACAAATGCTCACACTCTCTGTCACCTACCGAAAGAAAACCACCTAATCTCTCTGTCATCTCCCACACCGTGACAGCATCACCTGTTCAGAAGTTTGATTAACAGTGTAAGACAGAGCTCTCAACCATATTGAGTGATTTAGACGTATCTTCACGAGAAAAAGACAGCAGTTCACACATGCTGTGAAGATGATGCGAGGTAAGCATTTGTGTTTTGCGTCTGGCCTAGTAAGTATGTATTTTTTGCCGATGTTTGTGTAGGTGTGGGACAAATGCTTGTTTACATCACATTGGATTCATCCTCATGACTTTGTGCGCTTTGGTTTTCATTTTTGTTAGTGCGGCTTATATTGCAAAGTTTCGAAACACTTTGCATCCATATTGCGCTTTCGTTTCACTCATCAGAACCTAGTTTTGATTATAGTGATTATATATCCTTTCAGTGTTTCAGATGAGATTGACCTTTTTAGGAGTTTCACTCTGTTGTTTGTAGTTGTACGAGACTCGGTCCGCCATATTAGCAGGTAGATGAAAGGTCCGAGACTTTAGTTTGCTCTTGAACCATTTGAGTCAGAGATGGATGATTCTCATCATGGACCTTTTGAAGGATGGAGTGGGATGATGTACAGGATTTTGCAGGAAAGCAGTGTAGGTCTAATGTGCTCTGATTTTGAGATCAGGATTTTGATTTGTAATTCAAAATGCCTTTGGTGTTGGACTTGATAAAAATTATATATATAATAATCAGTTTTTTTTAAGAGTGTTTGTGCCTTTATGGTTTAAAATGTGCTTAACGTAATCTGATTGACTTGATATAATGTGTGTGCAGGAAAGCTTGTCAGAAAGTTTAATTAACTTTTTACTAATAGAAATTTGCCATGCGGCCTCTTTCGTTCTTAATTTTATTTTTCATACTTGCTTTTTGTTTGGTTTATCTTATGTAATTATTAATGGCTTTAACAGTAGCTTGTAGACGGTTGGGTGTGTGTGTGTGAAGTAGTCCAGCGTGGGTGTGTGACTACACTTTGCTCACTGAGTTTAGTAATAGGGATTTTCACACATTCAACATCAAATATGCCACCATTTCCACAATTTACTTTTGAGCCTAAAGCACAACATTTTAGTTTAAATTCAGTTTAGTTTTAATTCTGGTTTGACACGAAAACTGAATTATCGTATTAGAAATTGATGTGGAAAGTAACCTTTTTAAAGCAGATTTAACTCTGTACTGTAATCTGAACAAAGTCCTAAATGATAAGTAATATTTGAAATAACAGAACCTTTTCTGTTTACAGATAAATGAAACAAATTCAGTCATACGAAAACAGCTAATGTTGCAGTTCGCTCAATTAAGCGAAATTGTCCTGAATTTATCATAAATGTATGTAGGGCAATGCTTTTCAACAAAGATAAGATTTTTTTTTTTTTTTTTTTTTATTTAGGACAAATATGAACTTTAAATTTATGCAGATCCAAGAAATCAAAGGTAGAGGCAGTGATAGTTATTCCTGATAGGTAATCAGTTAGTCAAGAACCTAGCAGAAGAAGCCACAATATTATTTAATGGCCAGATGAATTGATTATTAGCTTATCTTGTGCTTTGTGGCTGTTATGATTAGAACCACAGTTGTAGATATGATGAAGAGCCAAGCCTACAGATAAAAGGTTTAATGTGCAGGTTATCTCCTTAATGAAACGAACACTGCAAGATAAGATCTCCCTTTCAGTCTGAATACAACATCCTCTCTGCCATTTTTGTTGCAAGGCCTTCAAAATAAACGAGAAGTAACTGCTAAAGCGATAAAGGCGATCGTTAATTCTGCCTCTATTTTTGTTTACTTTATCCTGAAACCCACACAGACAAAATGGAGGACCCCAACAGTGTCAGATGATGTTCGTTTGTGAGGCTTGTGGTTGTGGACATCGTTCAGAAATGACTCTCAAGCAAGCATTTTTGTACAGTCCCCTAAAACTGAATTTTCCGTAGCAGCCCACACCACGTATGTGGTTAAATATCTGCTCATCAAAATTGCTACAATTCAAGCAGGACCTGCTGAAGTCAGCTGCTCTGTTTCTTTATCACCTTGCATTATCTGACGCAGATTTGCACCGAAGCTCTCCCTGTTGTCCAGAACCCTGCTGAAAGCAGTTTTTTGCATGATTGACAATGTCGTTAAGATACTGTAAAAGAATTCAGGACTCCAACCACAACTGAGAGTGGTTTATAACTCACCTCTTGCATTGATTTGCATTCAAAAATTGATTTCCTATTGTGTACCTGCGTACTCTACCAGTTTTTAGGCACACATAAATGAATTTGTTTCTCGTGATCTTTTTTCTGAGAGTGTATAGGCAGATTTAAAATATTTCTCAATTTCTTTACAATAGGAATTTCACATTTTAATAGCAGAACAAATACTGTTGTGAAAACATCCCAGGATGAACCTTATCAAGTTAGTTGGAGAGAATGAAAAGTGTGCGAAGCTGTAATCTATAGGCAAGAAACTAAAATAAAAGATCATTTTGTCACTGCATACTTCCCATGTATTACTTAATTTACTATTATTTTAAAATGTGCAAAATAGTAACTCTAAGGAATAAGTATGCATGTCCAAACCGCTAGGGCATGTTTTTGTGTACCAAAAATGTCCTTCCGATATGGTTGAACATCTTAAAGGTCAGTACAAACCGCACAGACCGATAGAAACAGACACTTTGTCGGGTTTTGTCGGATCAGTGTGTTACCCCTGTCGGTGTCTGTTGGAGCTTGTTTTCGCCGATTGCACACTTTAAATCACCATATGTTGGGTCATGGAATGTCTGAGAAGTGACGTACAATAAACGTCTGTTGGTGCAGTGTGAATTGATCTTAAAGTGATAGTTCACCCAAAAATGAAAGTTCTGAAACCATTTACTCACTCTCAAGTTGTTCAGAAGATATTTTGAAGAATATGGGTAACCAAACAGTTGATGGGCCCCATTGACTTCCATTGTATGGAAAAAAAAATATATAAAAAATACTACGGAAATCAATGGGGCCCATCAACTTTTTGTTTACAGACATTCTTTAAAATATCTTCCTTTGTGTTCAGCAGATGAAAGAAACTCATACAGGTTTGGAGCAACTTGAGGGTGAGTAAATGATGACAGAATTTTCATTTTTGGGTGAACTATCCCTTTAAGACTTTTGAAGACAGTCCTTAATATTAATGTTTTATTCATTTATTTTAATTTATTTTTATTTTATTAAAAACTAATGTTAAAAAAGATTTCAATGTTATTAAAATTCACATTATTTAAGAGCAGAATCAGAGTTTATCTGTACTTTATGTGGACCGTTTACTGTTGTTCTGCTGCATAAAAAGGCCTAAACGTTCCTGGTTTTTATTCCGTATTAGGCAGAGAAGCAAAGCTTCGGTCACGTTGAGTCAGAGATGAAGGTATGAGCAGAAAGACCTTCCAGGATAGCTGTTCTTCTCTACAGCCGATGAACGGAACCGGAAAAAAAAATGTGTGGATTTTATCGAATGCACTTTTTGGTTTTATACACACATTAAGAAAACATGCACCGTGAGGCATTTTGCAACATTGCACTAGATTCTCACTGCATACACACACACTTTTTGAATATACTGCCAATGAACGCTTCACCAGCTGCGAGACTGTTCTGCGCTGTGGTCACCCGTTCAGTCCCTGTGTGTGTCTGCGTGTGTATCTACACACACGTGTATGTGTGTGTGTGTGCACACAGGTGTGCGTGCAGAGCTTTTGTTTGAATGCTATTTTCCATCACCTACATTTTGGCTGTAGTTTTCCTCCATTGTTAAACGCCGCATCAGGCAAGAAGAACAAATCAATTCAAAAGTTTAAGAGTTGACTTCTATTTCTGTTCAGAAATCATAAATAAAAAAAAAATATAAAAATCAGATCCTATCTGTTTTCATAGGTAGACCGAACGCTTATGAAACTGAATGTTATGAAAGGAGAGTTGATATATGAGCACACCAGCACATTGATATATGTATAAATTTACCATTTTTTTATGCGTGTGTGTGGGGGGGGGAGTTTCACACCTTTTTTCACTTTTGTTCTTAAACGTCTTTAAATCTTCAAAGACACTGAAATCATGACTTGTACATTCAAGGACCAAAACCTTGAAAATCAAAGAGGTATTCTCTCCCCCTGAATTCACAAAGCTTTTCCATTCAGACTGATTAAAAAAGAATCCAGTGCCTTCTCATCCTAAGAACATCTGTAGACTTGTTATTAATTTAGACAATGAAAAGCATATATAAATGTGTGTGTGTGTGTGTGTGTGTGTGGGTGTGTGTGCGTGTGACTAAATCATCATGATAAGAACAAGTGTCTTATCTAACTCTACTTATTTCATCTTATCTTTTGGCACTTTCCTGTGACAGAAGATGTTTTTGTGGCTGTGCTGCTTTGTGAATGTGAACTAATCCTTTAATTACTAATTCATGATTTATTTTAGAAACAGAAATATTTATTTTATTGTACCTTAATTGTGGACATCTTTTGTATAAATAATACATATATTCTAATTACTTTTTCGCTTTTTTCTCTTTTAAATGTATAAAACTAATTCACTAAAAGCATAATATTGTTATATTTTAAAACTTTAGCTGTTAACTACTAAAAACTACTGAAAACTGCTAATCCAAATAAAAAAACGTTAGTGATAATCACTCTGTTGGCAAGTACTAGCATTAGATATTATTCAATTAGCTATGCAAAACGCCTCAGTTTGTCTCTCATGTATTGTGTTTCTTTGAAAGCTATAGGCTCTTGATGTTTCCAGGTTCTCTCTTGTTCTCTCTTTCATTCTTTCTCTTGGTGACTCTTTTTTTTTTTGTCCTGTCACAGCACTCTTGTGTTCAACTCGAGGATTTCCGTTAGTGGAACCTTGAGGTTTTTCACTAGTTTACAGTGCAGAATGCTGCGATGGGGGTTTCAAGAGAAGCACAGACAGAACCGCTACATGTACTAGTGGGACACTTAAATCGACCGACTGTCTTTAAGATGAGTTTTTTGGAGATCCTGTGTACATTTTCGGCTCTCTTTCTCCTCATTAAACATTTCGTTAGACCTTTGTTGTCCTGAGAACTTTAGTTTGCATGCAGCTATTGCAGGATTAAAACAGTAAAATAACATGTACCATCATAATTTGTTGACTATAAAATGGAGCATCATGACTCCAGCCTTCATACCTGTTCAAAAAGGTGTTATCATACATTATAAACAGAGCTTTTATTTTCTTTCTACATTTACCCATTGCTTTTTTTCCCCGCTTGATCTCACTGTCTTTATTTTGTGTGTGAATAGTTGGAGATTATCTGTCATTCTGTGGGAAAAAAGTAGCTCTTTCTCTCTTGTCTTGCTCTTTCTCTAATTTATTTCTCACCGCCATAGCTAAGACTACGTTCACACTGCCGGAAAATGTGGCCCAAATTTGATTTTTTTTTTTTTTTTTTTTGCTCACATGCGACTCAGATCTGTTTTTCTCATGACAGTGTGAACAGCACAAACACAACGTGATTTCATGAGAATACGTGTGTATTTTTATGTAAAGTGTGGTTCTACCACATGTACATTTACTTACGTTTTCATACACACAAATACGTACAATATTGACGTATTTATAGAACTAAAACGTAAAATACTTGCGTATTAACAGCAATAAAACGTAAATCATTTACGTATCCAAGTGTGAATATATATGAATTCCCATGTATTAATATTAAAATCGTGGCATTAATATTTTAAATCTATTGTATTCAACTGTCATATCAATACATGTTTTTAGTCGCATTTATTGAATGCCGTTTACTCATCTATTTAATATGAAATAACATTTCTGTTTGTGATGTGTGCTGCAAACTCGTTTCAGAGTATTACATAATGTTAAACAAGACTACACTCTGAAACCTTAAAATGAATAATATTTCTGTAATTGTTTAAACATTTTGTAATATTTAGTTTGTTTGCTGTGGGACACAAGGCGTTTTCTCCTATGCAGCGAATGACAATACAACCATAAGATACACCAAAGCACAACATAAATTCACAAATCACATCAATTTTATTTGTTTGCTGTACTCCAAATCTTTAGAATCCATATATTTGTAAGGAACAGATCCAAATTCAGCCCTTTATCTATCGATCTTCATCTTAATTCTCAGCAACAGCGACCGTCACAGTCAAATCTCGCGCTCGTTTTGATTCAAATTTGAAAGTAGCGCCACCCTCGAGAAGCATTACGACATGGTTTACTGAGATCGAACGCTCATTGGTTCATATTTTCGGATTCATATTTTCATGGATTAATAACTTAAATTCTGCTCTGTAACCCATAAAAAAAAACTATTACCACCAGAGAGAACTCATCCTCATTTGAACTACTTTTGGTACCACTTTTGAGATTTTCGCAATAAATAAATTATTATGATTACGCTTGTTTGTCTGTTATTCTTTTCTTTATAACAGTACTGAGTTTTAAGAAATGGTTATGGGTAGGTTTAGGGGTAGATGTAGGATTAGCGGCTCAAAATAGCTTCTATATTTATTCCGTATTAGACAAAAAAGCAAAGCTTCGGTCACGTTGAGTCAGAGATGAAGGTAAAATAGCTAATATTTTTTACTAAAAATATATTTTTACTAAAATTGTCATTTTCCTAAACATTTCTGTCCATTATGTTTTATTCTTTTAACATTCTGTATAAAATGGGTATGTTTAGGTTCGGGATGGGGTTTAGGGATCTTACATTTATCTACAAAATGATAAAAGGGAAATTATACAAATATCTTTATGGCATGAAAGATTCGTAAATATTTTATGTTTTTTCGCTGTAA
Source organism: Ctenopharyngodon idella (assembly GCF_019924925.1). Taxonomy (NCBI): domain Eukaryota; kingdom Metazoa; phylum Chordata; class Actinopteri; order Cypriniformes; family Xenocyprididae; genus Ctenopharyngodon; species Ctenopharyngodon idella. The sequence continues at coordinate 11,139,103 of NC_067235.1, read as the reverse complement.
AAATGTAAGTATTTTTACGTTTTAGTGCTATAAATACGTCAATATTGTACTTTTCAGCACCTTTCTAAACATACAAAAATGTGCATTTTGTGTCTTTGAAAGTTGCGTATTAATAACTACGTATTAACAATGAGACCAGGCTGCACATACCACATGAACTCTGATCTTTTCAATTCTGATTTGTGCCACTTCCATATGTGATACTAAATCCAATACCGGTCAGATGTGTTGCAAAGTGACCTCAGTCTGAACAGTCAAATCGGAGTTCATGCGACTTTTACATCTCTCTAGATCAACATCGTCACAATTCTGTGTTCATGGGAGTCACTTCAAAGATTTTACATCCCCGATGTTATCAAGACAGTTGCGAAAGGTAGTCAGTGGAAGGACAGTGATGTGTCAGAACTCATAAGTATTACAATGACAGCTCTATATACAAGCAAAACACAAGGGCTTGTATCATATTTGAAAACTCTGCTCTTTTTCTTTGTTATATTGCCAGCACTTAAATTCGCTGGCTTCGGTGGCAAATCACACTATAAATAAACATTTAATCTCTTACTTTAATGTCCTCCATGTTTACTTCCATATGAAAGCGTGCTGCATGAGGTCTTTTTATCGTTCTTTTGCGCATGCGGGTCAGTTCAGGACCGTGATCTGTTCACACTGGAATCTGATATTGGCCACATTTAAAACAACAATGTGATCAGCTGAATTCAGATCTGAGCGGTAAACCAGAATTGAGCTTTATGGCTCGCAGTGTGAATGTAGTCTTGGAGGGTTTTTTTTATTTTTTTGTAGTCGAGTATCTCAAAGAGATTCCAAAACTTGCATGTTAAAAATGGAGAAGTCCCCAGTAATGAAGAGAAATTTATTACATTTTTAAACAAAAATGATCAACAAAGAGTAAACTTAAGAAATTATTATGTGTTTATCAAGTCATTTTTATAAATTGCAGTTTTATTTACATGTAACTTTTTAATACCTTTTAATATTTTTTTAAACTATTTTGGAGTACATTTTACATGCTACATGTTTTTTCAAAAACTTTTTTAAAAGTTAAAAAAAAAAAAATCATAATTGCAGTAGGAGGACCTGCACCATTTCCAGTGGTGTTTTCAGACCTAAATACTGAAGTTGCGGTATAGTTTTATGTAAATTTCCTCTATCAGTGGTACATCAGAGATAATCATTTACGACATATCACAGCTTACATCGTACTTACAGTCATATATATATATGTATATATATATATATATATATACATATATACATAGGTGAGATAGTATCTTCATTTCTGGAAAGCTGATCTGAGAGATGCAATCACAAATACAGAAGTCTCACAGGCATTGTGTAAATGTAGGTACATTTCAACAGGTAAATTTACTTTGTTCAGGTTTAGTTCTGCTGTTTTGTAGTTTGTTGAAATGTGTTGAATATGTATGGATAAATCAATGCTTTACGTTGATCTTCAGCTGTGGTAAGTACCAATGGGGTTTTATAACTGCTAATAGTTTGCAAAGTGTGGTAATTCTAATTTTAATTCACCCTAAGAAATATGATTTCTATCTAAAAATGTGTCAGTGTTTTTAGAGTCTTAGTATTGTTTAACTCATTAGATTGGGAGATTTTTTTCTGCAGACCTCTCTAATAATTCTCATGCAGAATGTAGGACTGTTCTTGTTGTTGTATTGTTCTTCTTTGGTATATTTTTCATCAGCAGAGATGAGAAACATGAATGCTTTTTGTCTGTATCAGCATGTGGTTTAGGTGAACAGATAGCACTGAAGAGAAAAAGAGATATTTTCTCTTTATCAGCATGTGGTTTCAGAGAGGTATAATGAGAATGAGAAGCTTTTTGTCTGTATGGAGATATTTCTCTTTATTTGGATTTTGTGTGTGAAAGTGAACCTGTAAGTATTAGAGTAATTTTAAACACAATAGGACAGAAAACACATGCAAAGAACCCAGGAAGAGATTATTTTTTAGATTACAGGCCTTGAGTTTGAGAGAGGCCACTGTGGTGAAGAAACGGAAAAGGTACTAGTACTTTTCTGCCAGGACATTATCTGTTAAGTTTACAGACATTCAGTTTAATCATAAAACACAACACAATGCAATGTGTAATTCAAAATACAGATAAAACACCTGTGAAAAATCAGTAGGGAAAATTCCTTCATATTATCAGTCCATTGTTCCCTCACTCAAAAAAAATTACAAGTTGGATTTACTTAAAATTTTATGTCAACAGGCTCCATGTAATTGTGTTATGTTGCATTTAATTAACATTGTTTATTTCAGTAAATGTAAGTTTATTACATAAGGTTAATTCAATGCCATTTAGTTGAATCAGGTTAACATTGTTAATTTGTCCAAAACTATAAAGTTTAATTATCCTAAAAATAATATCAAACAAAAATTAAAACGAGTAATCCAGTTTAATTGATTAGTTTATTTAGTGAACGCATTCAAGAACAATGTTTACAAATGTTATCTAACAAGAAAACCTTTACTCTGTAAATACTCTTATTGTTAGGCGTTAGCCACACTGTAAACCCGAATAAGTTGGGCTAACTCAAAAAATTTGGGGTAATCATTTACATAACATTTTTTGAGTTATGATGTTCCCAATTTTAAGTAAGCAGAAGTTTTGAGTTTGTAGTACCCATGCATGATAATTGCTCCTAACTTGAAGTACTGAGTTAGCTAACTCATACATTTTGATAGCAATTAATATAAAATATTTAGTTATCTTTTTTCATTTTGAGTTCTTGCAAATCAAATGAGTTATTTACTTCTCTGTAAACCATAATGAGAAAATTCAGAAAATGCCAACTTACTAATTTGCTAACATGTTAACAATGGCATATAACACTTACTGAATAAGTACAGCAACTTAAAACATGTAACTTACCTGCTCTCAAACCAAGCAGCATGCGCCACTTGTCACCATGATGGTGAAAACTCTTCTAAATTAGCAAAACAAAACATTAATCACTACTAAATCTCCCTTACCATTAATCTTGCACAAAAAACATTATATAACACTTAATTTTAGCATGTACTCTCCCTTTCGGGTGCCACAGGCAAAACATGCTGGGAAATAGAAATCCCAGCCAAGTTTCAGTTAAACTTAAGTTCATCTAAATTAAAAGAAATTAGTTCATACAACTCAAAACAAAATGAAACAATTCAGCTTACTTGAAATATGTCAGTGCTGTGAACTCAAAAGAAAAAGAAAGTTGTAAATACTCATAACAGTTAATTTAACTGAACTAATTTGTTCAATTTAAGTTTGTCCAACTCAAACCAATTAAGTATTTTGAGCGTTAGGGTTTACAGTGAAGATGGTTTTGTTATATCCATGGCATGGCCAAAGTAGTTGTTTTTTATTATTAAAACAACTTTAATTGTTGTTAGCAGGTCCTCAGCACAAGCACATGCTCTACACTTCACCACAATGGTAACCCCCAAAACACTAACATACCAGAAACTCTTTTAAATATAAACATAAAAGAACACTAAACAAGTTTCCCAATTTTTTTATCTTGATAAAAAACAAAAACAAAAAAAAAACGCATAAAATAACATTTTATTTCAACATTTACACTCTCTATCCAGCCCTGTGCAAAGCATGATGGGAAGGGGAAATCCTGTTCCTAGTTTCTCTAATGCTATTTTAACACAACTAAAATCATTTATGTACTCTCAACTCAAATGGGTTAAATAAAGTTGTTGAAAAGAATCATGTTGGATTAACTTAATTTACTTAAGTAAACTGAACAAGCATCAAATGTACTACTTAATTGAAACATGTTCTTTCATATTGAAAATATTGAGTTGAGTCAAAACACAACTGTTTCAAGTCAGTTTAACAACACAATTTTTTGAATGAGAAACCTAATACAGTGGTGTTAAATTAAAATGATTTTTAAATAAACTGAACAGTATCGTATTTATTTATTAAAACCTGTAAAAATAGGGCACAATGCACTGTGATAATTTTTTTTTTTTTTTTTTTTACAAATGTTTTACCTGTATTTTGAATTTTGCACTTCATGTTTTTTAGGGTTAATGGAAATTTCCATAAAATTACTAGATAATGTCCGAGTAATGAGCTGCCAGTTCTTTTTCTGTTATTTCACGGATTTGTTTTTTACAGTGTAGACTGTAGAAGAAAGAAAGACGAAAAAAGCAGAAAGTGGGGCAGGAGATGTAAGTCTATTTTTATTGGCTCTATTTCAATACGTAGTAACAGGAAATTCACTTAGTCCGATAATACCAAATTAGCACGGCCCGTTATCATCTTTTAACTTTTTCCCATCAGCGGCCATTCAAAAGTCCCATTATATTCTAATGAAATAACGTTTTGTTTTTTTTTGCCAGAAAACTGTAAGGAATTATAGTTGGCTAAAACTAAAACCATAAAAAACCTTCGTCACTTGAAATAAAACTAATTTTAACTGAAATAAAATGTTAAAAACAAAACAAAACAAACATATATATATATATATATATATATATATATATATATATATAAACTTATTATATTTTAGCTAGTTGCCAACATTTCTCATTTTCATTTAAAGTTGATTAAAATAACTCTCTAAAACTGAAATAAAAATGTATAAAAACTATATAGACATTAAAAAAAAAAATTACAAAACACAAACAAAACAAATTTAATAAAACCTGAACTAAAATTAAAATGAAAACAGAAAATATATAAAAAAAAAAAATCTAAATATTAATAAAAACTCTAATAGTATCTAAATGATATTAAAATATTAAAACACTGATCATAAGTCTTTATATTTTATTTTAGACATTTTACCAGTATCTGTTTTTAGGGCTCATAAAAGCCTGAAATGGACAATTGGAAATCAAATATTGTTCGCTGCCTTTCACGTCACAGCTCAGGTTAGTCGATAGTAAAAAGACCTGTGCACGCGTGTTTCTGTGGTGCTATCAGCCTGTCGGCGTTGCGATTATGTTATATACCTGGCTCCAGATTTGTTAGTCACATGGCATTTAGGTTAAAGTGAATGACTTTACCTGGCAATTTTCAAACTGCATTCACAAGCGTCACATGCAATGCATAAGACGTCGACCCACATTCATACCTTCCCTCATAGACTCTGACACGAGACCCATACTCTTGCAAAAACAGTTGCAAGGAGTTTCCTTTTGTGCCCCAAATCATGACATAGCCTACCTTGACACAGTGACATAAACACACACTGACACAGAAACATGCACACGCTAATTACTGCATACACACACATACTTGATTATCCATACATCATTAAAAATCATATTAAAATCAAATATGATACATCAGGCTTTTGAGGAAGGTTTATTTGTCCATCTCTCAATCATCATTGAATTATATGTTTAGCTCCCCACAATAAAAACTACAGAATTTTGATCATAAAGCATTTAAGTATCATCTTACCAAGGCATATTAGTAACTGATTTTTATGTGTTCAAGCTATTTTATTTTATTTATAAAGCACTTAAAACAGCCACAAAACTGACCAAAGGGCTGTACAAAAAGACCACATTAAAAATCCAAAAATAAACTCTTAACATATGTGTTACTCTGCTATATACTGTTATAAAGATCTCAATGATTTACATTGCAACCTATCAGAAATTCATCTTGCATTTTGGCCATATAAATATCAGCAACTGCAACAAATTGCATATTCTTGCTCAGTTTGGGCCTCTGTATAAAACTGAGTGTTTTTTCCTCTCAGTATAGCACCATATTTTCATGTTATAATACTATTTGAGTCTTAAAAACCTAATGTATCAAATATGATACCCAAAAAAATATTCACTGAATTTGCATTTCAAAATATTTGTTTCATATGTCAGGCTTTATAGGATTAATTAAATCTATGATAAGTTGCATGACATTGCATGACAAATGTTGCATACAGTTTCACTCTTACAATGCACCACTGAGACAAGAAATATGATATTTTTTAAATTTCTTTTGATATAGTTTTTGAAGAGTGCTGTATCAGATTAATATTTCCACAAAGGTTCCTTTGGGAGATGGTGGGATTGGGAGAAGAGAGGATGAGAATGAGAGGGTGGGGGGAGGATGGGGGATGGACAATTCCTGGCAGTAAAAACACAGATGAAAGAGCGTATTACTGGCAGTCGCATCCTTTGTGAGCGAGACAGAGAGAGGGAAATAAAGAGTAAGATAATGCATGAAAGAGGGAAAGTCAGAGTGAAAGAGAAGCCAGTAAACCACTTAAAAGGACTCTGAGGTTGACACCTTCACGTCCACCTCCTCACACTCAATATTCCCCCAGTCTCAGTCAGTCTAGGTGAATCTCCCTGTTTTTTGTGATGTGTTATTTGATTTTGCTGTTTTTGTGAAAAAATGGCTTTCTTTGATTCACCCACTGTAAAAAAGCTTTGATGGACCAGGTGGGAAAACTCATCAAAAGAAGCTTAAATTTCTGACATGAAAAGGTCAGGCTGACATGACACATTCAGATTCCACTTTACCTCAAATCACCTTTTTTATGAATTTAAATATGATCATTGTAGCATAATAATAACATGGCCCAGAAGAGAACCCAATGGTGTTATAGACTCTTCACACTATACTTAACCAATTAACATCATCTTTAACACCAGGTTAAGGACACTTTTAACTGGGTTTAGCAACGTAGATATATATATATATATAATTTTTTTTTTTTTTTTTTTTTTTTTTACAGTGATTACATATCTTGATTTTTAGTTGTTTTAGCTTATGTTAAAGCTTGTTTTTGTCTTATTTTAAATAATTTTAAGCCATCTTGAGGCCCTATTGGAAGTTTGCTGAGGTCCCCTAGTGGGCCCCTTGGTTGAGAACCCCTGATTTGCACGGTTCGTGGCCCTGAAAGTGAACTTTGGTCTCCTTTAGGTCAACTTCCATTATGGTTTCAGTTAGCTTTCCATTCACGTTCCATTCTGTTGTACCGACGGTGTTTTTTTTTTTTTTGGAGCTGCACCAAATGTTGATGACTGTACCAACAATTCACTTGACACGACACTCATAACCACAACATTGTTGCTGCATTGACAACTATTTAAAATTGCGCAATATCAAAGTTAGTCTAGAAGACTTTGTGTTCATAATTACATTATAAGCAAACCGCACAATGCAAAAAATGTCTCAATTCACATGTAAGACAGAATTGTTGCTGTTTTAAGACACCGCTGACTCAGAGAATGTGCACATGAACAGCAGAGCACGGTCTGACCTGCACTGGCATGTTCCTTTTGTCAGGATGTTAATGTAATGAAGTGTGTTGTCGCAGCATTACATTAAGCTAGGATTAAAAATGACCCTTGGTTAACAATTTCAAGTGTAAGCCCATTAGTTCAGCTCTCAATAAAAAACCTCTTCATAACATTTTATTATGTTTTTTTATATATATATTTTAATAAGCCTCAGTGGATGTGTATCCTTTATGAACTTCAATCTTGTATCATTCTCCCACTCATTTCCTCCTGTACATTTCCTCCCACCTGTATGTGTGCTGTCTGTGTGTGTGTGTGCATGCTTTTTGAAAGAGAGGACTCATGTTCCTTGGTACTGGACGATGTGACCACATTACTTAGCCACACACACACACTGCTGGATTCCAAGAAATAAGCAGGTTAGATTTACTGTCATTTTGACTGAAAACACACACACACACACACACACACACACACACACAGATGTACACACATAGTCTTTGACTTTCAGCTTAAGGACCTGCAAACATGCCACAAAGTCTTCTAAGACAAATCTCCAGATCAGAACATTAAAGTTGGCATGAAATAAAAATAAAAAAAATCACCCTATGCCCATCAATTTTCTAAATGATCTAATTGTGAACGATTTATCAATGCATATGTTGCTCATCAAAATGCCGATTCATCATTGCATATGTTGTTCAACAAAATGGAAACCTGAAGATTCATAACTGGATCTTCAGGTTAAATGACAGAAGTTTCTCTGGTGACGTATGCTGGACTTCTCCAATCATTTAGTCTGCATAAACCCACCTCGTTCTTACAATCGGCTGCAAGCTCGCATTCAGAACTAAGTCCCTGTCCTATATTTTTTTTTGTTTTTGATAATCCGTTTCAATCAAATGTGTCACAATATGAAAAGATCAAGTCAAGTCAAGTCACCTTTATTTATATAGCGCTTTTTACAATGCAGATTGTGTCAAAGCAGCTTTACAGTGATAAATGGTATATAATTTTGGCTGCACAGCAGCTCTTAAACAAAATGCTGTCAATGTATGCAGATGCAAAGCACTGTTGAATATCAAATGTCAAGTGTCCCCAACTAAGCAAGCCAAAGGCGACAGTGGCAAGGAACCCAAACTCCAACAGGTGACATCAGGTGGCAAACAGGTGGCAAATATGTGTTAAAATGGAGAAAAAAACCTTGGGAGAAATCAGGCTTAGTCGGGGGGCCAGTTCTCCTCTGGCAAACAGTGCTTTGTTACGATTCAGGTAGCTATCATAAGCCCGATAGGATCGCAACATTCAAAGTATTTATTCCAGTTCAATCCAGTTCAATCCATCGTATTCATCACGCCGCTATGGACGGTTTGTTGAGGATCTGTGCCACTGGCTGTCGTGTCGATGAGGCTTTCACAGTGGATGATCTAGTTGACTCAATCTCTGCTGACTCAGTCTGTCGCTACTTCTGTTACAACGCAACTTAAAGCACTAATGGATTTTAAGACGTGTGCCTTTGCATTTTGTGTTTCTGATATTATTGTTCAATACACAACAATCTCACTTTCTTTGTGCTAATGTAGGTGTGTATCTGTGCATGCATGCCTGTGTGTCTGTGTGTCAGGTTTTTCCTACGTTTTCGGGGTCCCACTAGGATAGTAAAACCTGAAATCACCTATAACAGGGACCAGCCAACATTCATTTTGAGGAAAACAACATAATAAACATACTAAATAGTGTTTTCAATAAATGTCGGGGAAATATCATTAGCTTAGTATACAAACTATAGACACCAATAGACACCATTTACCAACATCCCAAACAAAAATGTGTATATGTGCAAATTTTTCCCACTAAGAAGAAAATGGTTCTTTTAAGAACTATTCACTTAAAGTTCTAAACCTAGAATCGTTCTTCTTCTGCAAAATCCCCCTTTTGGAAGCTTTATTTTGAATAGTGAACATTGTACCACTGTAGAGCTGCAATTCATTCACACTTCTCCCTTTCCTTTCGTTCATCCTCCCTCCCCTTTTCTCTCTCTCTCTCTCTCTCTCTCTCTCTCTCTCTCTCTCTCTCTCTCTCTCTCTCTCTCTCTGTTCATTAGATTAGGATTTCTTAATGTGGCTTTCAGGGATTATCTTTAATCTGTTACAAAACCAGTGTGTGTTTCTGTTTCAGGAGGTTTGTGTATTTATACCCCTGTGTATTTATGCCCTTGTATACTGTGAATGTGTGTAATAAATACATTTAACTGCAAATACACTTAAGGGCCTCTACTACAAAAGAACCAGTCATCCACTGTTTCATTAGTTCATTTTAATCAACCTATCCATTCATTACAGAATACCAATTCAGTCTCTTTCTGACCATTTTAACATCTGAAAGCATTAACGCACCTCTTCAACCACTCAAAATCTTGTTTTTTTGTGGCTTTATTAAATGTTAATTGATAAATGGATCAGTCTGCTGTGGATTTGGTAGAAATGTGTAATTTCTACACTCTATATATATATATATATATATATATATATATATATATATATATATATATATATATATATATATATATATATATATATATATATATATATATATATATATATATATATACATATATATAGGTATTCCTGTGAGCTGAATTTTCAGCATCATTACTACAGTCTTCAGTGTCACATGATCCTTCAGAAATCATTCTAATATGCAGATTTAGTGCTCAAGAAACATCTATTATTGTTATCAATGTTGCAAACCGATGATACATTTGTAAGAACCATAATAAATTTTTTTTCAGGATTCTTTATTTAATAGAAAACTCAAAAGAACAGCATGTATTTGAAATATAAATATTTTGCAACATTATTAATGTCTTTACTGTCCCTTTTGATCAATTTATTGCATCCTTGCTGAATAAAAGTATTAATTCTTAATAAAAATAAAAATCTTATTCCAAAATTGAACTTTTGAACTGATTTTTTTAGAAGGCTATACTGCCCTCTGCTGGCTAGAATTATAAATCTGATTAATAGCATCAGGAATTATTTAAATCAACTGTGACAGATCGACACATTGGGGTAAAGCACATGATCACAGCTTTAATCTGTGTTATTGTTTTGTTTGTGTCTTTAGCTCAGATTGAGGTGATTCCATGTAAGATCTGTGGAGATAAGTCTTCAGGGGTTCATTATGGAGTTATCACTTGTGAGGGCTGCAAGGTAAGAAAAAGAAAAGTTCTTTACTAATGTCAAATATTCTTCATTTAGGCTGGATTCACAAACAGGATGTCCTGCGTTTTTAGCACATTCCCCCTAATTGTTCCACACCTCACCCACCTCTCTCTCTGCTTCTACAGGGCTTTTTCCGCAGAAGTCAGTCCTCCAGCGTGCAGTACTCGTGCTCCAGACAGAGCAACTGCCCCATCGACCGCGCCAGCCGTAACCGCTGCCAGAGCTGCCGCCTCAAAAAATGTGTCGCCCAGGGGATGAGCCGCGATGGTAAGAAAGGATGGATGGATGGAAGAATGTTTGAATGGATGGATGGAGGATTTATTGGAATGACATAGAAATACAAATTTGATACTCAGTTTGTGCATAAAAGCAATATTTAACTAAAAATTTTATGTAATTGTGTAACTGCTCCCTCAGCTGTGAAGTTTGGCCGCATGTCCAAGCGTCAGAGAGACTCGCTGTTTGCAGAAGTTGAGAGACATCGACAACAGCAGCGTCTTCAGGCCAACTCAGTCCAAGAGCCTCAGTCTCTCCCAGCCTACCAATCCAGCAAAGAGCCCAGAGAACAGTCATCACATCTCATCCCGCCTCTACCTCCAGCCTACCCTTATTCTGTAGAGCCTGAACTGCCAGGCTGCCCACCGGAGGTGCATCCATACCTGGAGTGCCGCATAGGCGAGGCCCAGGCTCAGAGTCTGGCCTACAGGAGCTCCCACAGGAGAGGTGAGAGCAACAGCTTGTCAGCTGGTAGAGGTAAGAAATTCTCCCAAATAATTGTACTTAACACTGAAAGAATTACTTTTCGGTCACACACATATTAGGTGGCCTTAAAAATTTGATACACTATACACTACAATACTCACGCTCAAGTAGTTCCAAACCTAAATAAATGTCTTTGTTTTGCTGAATACAAAGAAATGTCAGTAACCAAACAGATTTCGCCCCCCATTTACTGCCATAGTTGGGAAAATAAATACTATGGTAGTCAATGGGGGGCGAGATGTGTTTGGTTATTGATATTCTTCCAAATATCTTCCTTTGTGTTCAGCAGAACAAAGAAACTCATACAGGTTTGGAACAACTTGAGGGTAAGTAAATGATGACAGAATTTTCATTTTTGGGTGAACTATCACTTTAAATATGTACATGTCGGTGCATTGTAATTGCATTTAAAGTACTTGCATTTAAGTAACATTTGTTGTTACACTGTCAACTTTACCCCTAACTGTATTGTAACCCAAAACCTTACCTCAAAATTGAACTCTAAAGGCCAATTCACACTGCACCGACAGATGGCAACCAATGCCAACAATCACCAGATTACAGCATGTCACTTCTCAGATATTCCTTGAACTGACAAACGCCAACAGACACCAACAGGGGTAACACTGGTTTTGATCTGACAAAACCAGACAAAGTGTCTGTTCCCATTGGTCAGAGTTTTTCGGTGTAGAGTGAATTGGCCTTATCTACTAATCCTAACCCTAAAGCCCACAGTATACTTTGGCCGTTCACTGTCCGCGTGATGTAAATTTTGTCATCAGGATGTTCATGTGCAGCCCAATTTTTGTGTCCGCGTGGACGGTGCGCGTACATCAACGCCACACTCACAGCCAAAGGTGTATACTTTGAATGGCTTGTGCTTTCAACTGTACGTGAGATGGAAAATGAAGTATACACAGGCCTTAACCCTACCCTTACTTCTAAAATCAACCATACCTCAAACTCACTAGCAATAAAAGTGGGAATTTTCCAGAGTAAGATGTAGATACACAGTACATAGTCTTTTCATTATTTAATGTTAGTACATAGTAGGCCTAGTTAAGGCCACCTAATATAAATTGTGACCTACTTTTCATCTGGTAGATAAATCTCATAAGATAATGTGGTTTATCATTTTGTCTTTCCGTCTTTCAGGATTTGATTCTACACGGTCTACACCAGAGGCTATTCTGAATATGAACGGCAGTGAAATGGGGTTTCGTCCTTTTGACCCTGAGAGCTCGTTCTTTTCCTATCCGACCTCTTTGCACATAGGTGAGAACCGCAAGCAGTTTAGCACATTTTTAAAATGTCATGTTTGCTATGTGGTGGTATAAAGTGGTTTAATAGGGTAAGGAGTTGAAGTATGTAGTGTCGTGCATTCAGATTAACGTCTCTCTTTATGCGATTTTTGACAGAGGAGATCTCGGCAAGTATCGTTCGTTCTCACAGAGAGACAACTCAGTATCGACCGGAGGAACTGCAGGCTCTCAGATGGAAGGTTTTCAGCAGGGAGGAGATCCACATTTACCAGAGCAAAGTACATGTCCTCTACTCTTCTATAACTTGCACAACTTTAAATCCCAAAGTATACATCTGTACTAAATTCCAATTCACACTGCACCGACAGATGCCAACCAACAGACACTTCGACGGGTTTTGTCGGATCAGTAAGTTACCCCGGTCGGTGTCTGTTGGCATTAGTCAGCGATTATTTTAGCCCATTGAACATGTTGAATCTGCGTTTGTTTGGCTCTGGAAATGTCTGAGAAGTGACATACTGTGATCTGGTGATTGTCCGCATTAGTTGGCGTCTGTCAGTGCAGTGCGAATTGGCCTCAAGCATCCAGTGTCTGCCTTATTTCCCTCCAGAAGTTATGACTGATAAAATATCTTTATACTCATTTAAAATTGAGTTGTATCTCTTAACCTCCTCACACAAGCACTAAATGTGGACATCTATTGTTGTTGCTGTCTCCAGTAGTTGGTTGTTGTTCCGTCAATTTTCATCAGTTTCTTTTTCGGCTGTGGAACAATGGGCTGCGTACATGTGACAACTAACGAACACATAAAACAGAATTATACTTTGGGCTTTACTTTGATGACCATGTGAAACACTGTAGAATTAGTTGCACTTTCCTCTTTCTCAATCTAAGATTGAAAAATTAATTATTTCTCGCAATTACGAGAAACAAAATGCCAGTTGTAAAATATAAAGTCAGAATAACAAGAAATAAAGTCACAATTACAAGAAAAAAGTTAAAATTAAGAAAAATAATTTCACAATTGTAAAAAATAAAGTTAAATAAATAAAGCGCGTCTTTTTAATCATTAAGGCCCTGATATACTTCAAGGTAAATCGAAGAATGAATGATTGTGATGCCATTTCAAACAAAATCTGGTCAAACTAAGTGTTTTGAGTTCGTTTCGAAACTCGCAAACATTCTGTTAAAGTTTTTCTATTTCAAGCCAACTGTTAAACGCTTATGAACTGCCATTGGTCTGTGACGATTATGTAATATGTGGGTATGCTCTGGGGCTTTGAAATGATTTTTGTTTAATTTCTTCTCCCAGTCTGTCCAGATCAGACAAGAATAAAAACATGAATACACTGAAGTGCTGAAATTGCAGAGCTGGGGCAAACATATCCACATCTCTATGATCGCTCAAGTACAGCATTTAAAGATTCGGAGATGGCCTGGAATTCCTGGGAATTTCTGCCATTTTGTTGTGTGTTTGTTGTTTTATTAAGAGGATAGCATACATCATGTATTTAAATACTAATTCCAACAGTGTTGGCAGTGTCAGAATGTTTGCAAACAGTATACCATACAAACTTTTGACTTGAATGAAAATTCAGAATATACAGTATACACAAACATCTATCTGTCTCAGGTTCCTTCCCTTCTCACCTTCTCTCTCTCTGTCCTCTGTCTCTGTAGTCGGTGGATGAGATGTGGCAGCACTGTGCGGTGCGGTTGACCGATGCCGTTCAGTATGTGGTGGAATTTGCTAAACGTATCCCAGGATTCCGTCAGCTTTGTCAGAATGATCAAATTGCTCTCCTCAAGAGTGGTGAGATATATCTGTCTGTAAAACATACTAGTTATGATTAAGGCTGGCAAGGTATACAACAGCTCAATTCTCATCTCTCTCGGTCCTGTTTTCATCTCTCAAAAACCTGTCACATTTCTGGCTTTGTCTCCTTCTCTTCCATTCTCATTCCTCGTTCTATAATTCTGTGCATTTTGCTCTCTCCTTTCTGCCTTCTTCTGTGTGTGCCTTTCTCTCTTTCTTATTAGGGTCCATGGAAGTTGTTCTGGTCCGGATGAGTCGGATGTTTAACACAGAAAACAACACAGTATTTTTTGACGGCAAATTTGCAGGAACAGAACTTTTCAAATCTCTCGGTGAGTTAAAGCAATATTTTGGTTTACAGTGATCACTCTTAGACTTCCTGTGTAAGAGCATGTTTTGTCAGCATGTTTTTACAAACCTGTATTTAATCATATTTGTCTAATCCCTTGTGAAAAAGAAGTACACTTAAGCATACATTTAAAAAGAGCATTTATTAGGAAATAATGTACAAGAATATACTTCTGAATGTAATGTTTTTGGACATTTGATTGCATGTTAATTGCAATTAAATGAAAATGTAGTTAAATGTATATAGAGTATATAGTTTACATTTATATTAAATGCAACTAGCTTAACTTTAGAGTGCCATTTTTGACCCACTTAAGTAGGACTTAAGTTAATCTTTATATGTAATTTCATAATTCTGTTGTCTTTGAAATATGGTTATGTATATGATACCACCAAATGTACTGACAAACATTTTGTATACTAAACTGAAATATACTTCTATGACCTTACAGAGGATAAAGCAGTTTGAAGAATGGATGGATGGATAAAATATACTTTAATATAATTTCTATTGAAACTTGTATGTCATTATTTAAATATATTTGTAATTACACATTTCTAACAATGAAGTTACAATTTAGTACATTTAAAATCTTAACTTTAAATGTAATTATCATGGTACAGACAAGGAGTAGAGGATCACAATTGCAGCAGATTTACTCTTATTTAGAAAATAAAAACAAAGAAGGTTATTCAGCAGGTGAGAATCAACATAACAGCTTCACTAAAGTAAAGACAATACTGGAAAGTGAGGAGAACTAAACTGAGGGCTTAAATACACTGGCGAAAACAAACTGAACAAGAAACAGGTGCACAAAGCAATCAGTAACCATAGCAACAAACCATAATAAAAACCTAGGCCGAAATGCCCCTCCCCCCACCTTTAAATAGGGCAATAATTGAGGGGTGTCCGAAACCATACTGGATGTTATGCACTCATTTAATCCCATAATGCACCGCAATAACGAGTGTACAAGGCGTGATTTTTTTTTTTTTTTTTTTCCCCAAACCAGTTCAGTGGAAATCCCGCCCTGGAGCCGATTCTGAAGATTTCATTGGCCATGTCAATCACAGTAATGATTGCCTACACCAAACACTGATCCCTAAACCTACCCGTCACTGTAACTTCAGCCAGTGAAACTGGTTGCAGGGCGGGATTTCCACTGAATTGGTTTGGGGAAAAAATCACGTGTGTACAACTGATGTACAACTGATGTACACTCAATGACTATAGAATACCTATAATGCACTGAGAGGGTCATGCCGAATGAATTCCGCATCTTGCCAGAAGATGGCGGCTGCAGGTGAATCATCCATCCATCCTTTTTTCAAACCGCTGATCCAATGTGGGTACACCGTAATATCATACAGGACTAAATTCCTTTTTAAGCAATTATTAAATTGTTTAATTAAGGTTTATACATGCTAGTTTCCATTGCAGAGTTCAAGATAAATCTTTTAATTTGTACTGGAGCTGCCAGTTTAAGTAATCAGGTAATTCTTTAGTATGTAAATCACATAAAAATAAGTGTACTTCTTTAAAGCATGACATTTCTCAGTAAAACTTTTAACTTGACAATATTACAAAGTACACTTTTATAAATTTAGTATAGTGTAGTATAGTATAGTATAGTGTGTCATGAATGTGTGCTCTGTTTAAGTACACTTATTTGGCCTTTTATTTTATTAATATTATATTATACGCAAGTATAGCTTTTTTAAAAATATAGGCCTACTTTAAGGATTTTCAGTACACTACAAGTGCACATTCAAATGCAATTGAGTGCATTTCTTTTACACAAGGGATATTCATTTTCTTAATCTATTATCACTCATTTTACAATTTTGTTCAATCTGTTTTTGCATCCGTTTGTTCTTCAGCATGTAGCGATCTAATAGCGGCTGTATTTGACTTTGCTCACAATCTGTGTGCGCTGAGACTGACTGAACAGCAGATGGCGGTGTTCACTGCACTGGTCCTCATCAATGCAGGTGAGCGCAGTAAAACTGCAGAAATTCTGACTTTAAAGAAAGACGGACTTAGTCTCTCATTCCTTCTCTACATTTTTGAGTAGATCGACCATGTCTGGAAGACAGAGAAAGAGTGCAGAAAGTAAGGAGAGATGTGGAGCTTGCTCTTAGTCACATCCTGCACAGAGACAATCAGGAGAGTCTACTGCATAAGGTAAAAGAGATGAAGAAAAAGAAAGCATTTCAATGCAGAAAGTGAAGAATTATATTGGCTGGAATGGCTTTTAACTCTTAATGTTTTTGTATGATTCCAGCTGTATCAAAGAGTGCCGGTGCTGAAGTCTCTGTGTGCACTGCATATTGAGAAACTGCGATGGTTTCGGCAGCTTTACCCTCTCACGGTGCATTCCCTCTTCCCTCCACTATACAAAGAGCTGTTCGGCTCTGACACGGATATACAGACATTGACTACTCACTAAACACACACAGACACACATTTCATTTGCAGATGCAGAAATGAAACGACATCGCACACATTACGCACACACAAAGTTACATATAAAAGTGTATGCAATCAAGATCTAAATATATTATTTACCTGCTCAAGAAGTTAAATATATTTTTGTAACTCTCAGAACAGAAAATAATTTTAAGAGAAGTATGCAGTATTTTGTGCGAATTCTACTCTGTAGGCCGAAGCAAAATATTACTATGAATGCTATTCAGTTTGTCTGAGGATATATTTTAATGTTTTTGAAGTTTTTGATGACCTCGATGGTCTTGAATTCTAGCTGGTACAAAGGTGCATTAGATCTGATCATTAGAATGTTATTTTTTTATAGAGATTTTACCAGCAAATACCAGATTACAAATGATAATATTTGCAGATCTCAAAGCAACATGTTGCAACATGTTCTTTGTCAACATACTTTCCATGAGCTGACTGATGTTTGAACTGGCGGCATCAGACATTGGATGATTTTCAAGCTTCATTTACAACATTAGAATCCCTTTTTATTTCTCAGGCAGTACAGAGACATGGATGCTTAATGATTTCTGCCTCTTATAATATAGCCTATTACATTATTGCATTAATTTAAACACGATGATCTATTATGCGTCACCTTTTTTTTTGTACTTCCCTTCTGTTAAAGCTTGTATTAGTGCTTGTAATGCTCATCTTTCATTCATTTCACATGGATTTGAGTAGAAATTGTTGATTTTGTTCTTGAACTCACCATTCCATTCAAATAGACCATCTTAAGTTTATTCAGTCTTTGGTCATAGATGATTTTCTCTGTTTTTCAGTCAGCTGAATAATTATTGTACTTGTAGATTTGACAGTATTTATGCTCAAGGGTCTAAAATTGTATAGAGTACTTCTATGAAATAAATCAAATATTATGTGCTTATTCATTATGCTTGTGTAGACACTTAGATTGAACACAATTCAATTGTGTCTCGATTGCACAATTTCTGTTCATGTTGTATTTTATGTCAGATTTAATTTATCACTCACACACAATTGATGAAACCCTGTTATTGTTTCGTTTTTGTTCTGTTTTGAAGCATAAATCCTTGCTTACTATCTATTGTGTTGTGTTGCTTTGCAGAAAATGCCTCAAATAAAACTCTGAAAAGTGTAAACAGTGGGAGTGTATTCAGGAAAAATATACACTGGTTTTCCATTCCTGGCTTTTAATTTCATATTTGTGAGCAAAGTTCCTTTTAAATCTTTTTATGTGCTCGTCTGACTCACACAGATGTCATACAGACATTTGCTGTTTTGTTTTTTTCATATGTTTATAGTTCCCTTGAAAATGATGTTCGTTAGAATTGCTCCAATCCGCCAATACAAATGCTTCAACATTTTTCATAAAAAGAAATTCAGTTCATCTGGTTTTCATCATGTTTAAATTCAGGATCATCTGAATCACAGCAGATCAGAAAGGCTTTGTCACACTCAAATGAATTCTGCTTACAACGACCTCAGAAAAGACTATAGGGGATCAGAATTTAGTTAAATGTTTGTAGTTATCTTTGCTGCCTCTGTTCAGTCAGTCAGTGATGTGTATTTGTATGAAAGCAATGCCTAAGGACTCTGGTGCCATAACATTAAGTCTATCGACCTTAAAGGGATAGTTCACCCAAAAATGAAAATTCTGTCATCATTTACTCACCCTCAGGTTGTTCCAAACCTGAATAAATTTCTTTGTTCTGCTGAACACAAAGGAAGATATTTTGATGAAAGTTTGAAACCAGGCCACTTTTGGGCACCATTGACTTCCATAGTAGGAAAATAAATACTATGGCAGTCAATGGTGCCCCAGAACTGTTCTGTTACCCACATTCTTCAGAATATCTTCCTTTGTGTTCAACAGAACAAAGAAATATATACAGGTTTGGAACAACCTGAGGGTGAGTAAATGATGACAGAATTTTCATTTTTGGGTGAACTATCCCTTTAAAGCAGGGGTGTCAAACATACGGCCCGCGGGGGCCCAGGGGTGTCAAACAAAAGGTGTCCAATCCAGCCCAGGGGATGATTTGAACTATAATAAAGAAATAGAGATGCACTAGTCCAAAGTTTTTTTTAGTTTTATTTTGGTCAGTCTTTATTCCGGGCTTGCAAACAAAGTGCTTTGTAATAAATTCCCAAAATTTCATTTGTGTGTAAATATTTACGATGTCTGTAAACAGGACGTTAACACAGGCAAACACTGAATACGGACACAAAGAAAAGAACAGACGCGCCAGCAGAGAAAATACTGTACCATGCACAAGCTCACTGTTGGCAAAAAAATAGGAAGAATATATAAATTGGGGTTGATATGAATGTATCTCTGAAGGGAACTGTCTTCAGAAAAGTTTTGATGGCTTTTCCTCTGATCTCAATATAAAGTAATAGCCTCTTTATCGACGCAGCTGCTTTGTGTATAGCGGTAACCATGGAAACGCTTTTTCACTGCTGTTCCTTAAGCGCCACCTACTGTCAGAGAGTGAATTTGCATTTTCATTCAGCCCGTCTGCTGATTTTGTTTTGTGCAAGCGTTTTCACAAAGCTAAAGTCAGACCATGCTGTTTTTGCTTTTAATTTTGAAATTATACAATAGGCTAATTTAAATTAAAAACAAATGCTCATGCTCATGTGCATAACATCTTTGTTGGGATTGTGATAAAAATGCAGTGTTTGCCTCTAATATCAAAGAGCTACACACATTTTTTGAACAAATAAACAACAAATAAATTTGCTTTAAAAAAAATCTACAACCAGTATCAGAATTGGACGATTTGCAAATTTGAAAAATCTAAATAGGTGCATCACTAATAAAAAAATATTAAATAAAGCGTTATTTTAAAAAACATGCAGTTTTAAAGAGCAGTGTACTAGCAGTGTAGGCGCACTAAGGTCTATTTTTATTATTATTATTATTATTATTATTAATTCGGCCCGCACATGGTTATTTTTTTCCAATCTGGCCCTCAACCTAAAATGAGTTTAACAATGTCTTTAGTAGCTTTCTGGACCTTGAAAGTGGTAATGCAATTGCTTTCTATGGAGGAGTCAGAGAGCTCTTGGATTTCATCAAAAATATCTTAATTTGTGTTCCGAAGATGAATGAAGGTCTTTTGAGTAATTAATGACAGAAATTTCATTTTTAGGTGAACTAACCCTTCAATAAAAATTTAAGGGAGCTTTATTCATAACCAAGCAAATATTTAATGACTACAATGCAAAGTCTCTTCATGTATGGAGCGAACAGGAAGCTTGGAAGAATGAGGTTTATTTAATGGCCATGTTAATTTTTTGCAATTTAGTTCACTGTTTTCATCCTCAGTGTTTTTTTTTGTTGTTTGTTTGTTTGTTTGTTTTTCTTTCTCGTTGTATATTTTTGTTAGTTTCTGGAAAAGTTATATTTTTTTATTGGCACAAATCTGCTTCCATGTTAATGGTTTATCTGAGTTTATCTGTGAATAGCTGAGATTAAAGCCAATAACAGATTGCAAATATTTGCAAATCTCAAAGCATTTTTCTCTTTCAAAAACATATTTTCCTACAAGTGTGTGTTCGGGGAAGAAGGGAAAAAAATCAGCCGTCTTTGATGATTTTCCAACTCCCTTTAAAACATTATAGCATCCTTCTGTTTTCCTTGAATTTATGGAAAATTCCCTACAATGTTAGAATGAGGAAGAAAACTTGAGAAGAACAATGACTCAGCCGGGGGAGTCAAGCTCTTCTGAGATGCAGCACAAATATAAACTATCGTAAAGGTCAGTAACTAGTAATATGGGTTTCTACTTTATTTTTCCTGCAATCCCATTAAAGCTTGTCTAGGCACATGTAATCCTCCTTGACCATTAACATCACATGGAATTGACTAGAACGTGTTGCTCCTTGTGACTGTGTAATGTATCCCGGAACTCACATGACATGTAGACAGATTAAGGTCAGGATAAAATATTTGTTTTTTTAATCACCATCTTATTCAGTCTTGAGTCACAGGTGAATTGCACTGTGAATTTAATCAGTTGGGTAATTATGGTAGTGTTTCAAAATTCTGTATTAGTTTCTAATATTTGTAAATCTAACCCTCAACATTTTTTTTATTTGCCATTTTCATTTGTAAATTAATTTACTATACATTAATAATTGTATTTACCAAAAGTACTGTGCTTTTCCCATCAGACACTGACACTTTTACTTTTGCGTTTTCATTGACTCATGCTGACACAGTTTCGATACAGCATTTTATTTTAATTTGGGTCATATCTATCTATCCATCTATGTAAAATACATCAAATATGGAGCAGACTGCAACAGTGGATTTCTTTCCCAGGCCCTCGGTGATGCATATAATGCTCATGGCTGTGTTTATATTGATACTTTGTGTCCAAGGGAAACAAAGCAGTGGCTGACTCACAGAAAGACACAACAACATAAGAAATACCAGCACCATCTGGCAGTCACTGCTGTAACAAGGTTGTTACCATCAGCAATATCGTGTCAGATAATGTAATACTGAATCTGGAACAGCTCTGTAGTTTCTGAGAATTCAATGTTTCTATTATTCTATGTTCAATGTTTCTTAAACTCTGCCAAACTCATCACACTGAAAACAAATTCAGCTGCTAATAATTTTTTTATTATTATTATTATTTCAGTACCCTTACTCAGAGCTGGTTATGGTGTATCCTTAACTGTACTGGTACTCAAAACACAACTACTCAAGAAAAAGTTAAATAACAAATATGCACATTCAGTATGCAGTGCAGACATACAGCATATACTCTGCATTTATTCAAGTGAGTATGAATGAACCAGCAATGATCAGTGTAAATGGCACGTACGTGTGAATAATACCGCAATAGTGCAGTTATAACGTATATATATATACATACAAATATACTGTATAAATACATATCACGATAGAAAAATGAAACAAAATGCAAATAGTGTATACTTAGCCATCCGGTAGCTCAAACAGTAGCATGGCACTAGTAACGCCAAGGTCATGGGTTCGATTCCCAGACAAAGCAAGAACTGATAAAATGTCAATGTGTACCTTGAATGCAATGTAAGTCACGTTGGATAAAAGCATCTGCCAAATAAATGTTAATATTATTCAAATACATGCTAGAGTATACATATTGGATGTTGTACAGTTTAACATGAACATGTGAATAATATGAACATGATTATCAGATGATGCCATAA
The DNA here is from genome assembly GCF_019924925.1 of Ctenopharyngodon idella. NCBI lineage: Eukaryota > Metazoa > Chordata > Actinopteri > Cypriniformes > Xenocyprididae > Ctenopharyngodon > Ctenopharyngodon idella. The sequence continues at coordinate 11,116,753 of NC_067235.1, read as the reverse complement.
ATAGGTTAGACATACTTATTATGATATACAATGCGCATTATATCCAATCTGAGTTTACTATAAGGCTAAAAAGTGCAGTGCTTAGTAAGAACGAATGGTAATTCTGAATTTCTCTACTTGACGTTGGTTTAAAGCAAATGATTGCAAAACATTTAGATGTGCAGTTAAAAGGAGAATGACGAACTTGTTAGACAGGAATTCAAGGAATTAGAGACTGAAACCCATCACATCATCACACCACCCAGAATGCATTCAAGATCTGATAACCCAACCCTGGTATATGGGAAAAGGGTTGTGTCTTTGAGCTAAATGGATTTTTCACCTGCTGATGCTGGTACAATAACTAGTGTGAGGTGGATGATGACCAATAGGAAGAGCTATGTTACACAGTGTATTATCTATGTTGGTTTAGGGGTTAAAAAAGTAACTAATTGCATTACTTAGTTACTTTTATGGAAAGTAATGTGTTACGCTACTTTTGCATTACTTTTTCTCACTGGGCTGGGCTTGCTTGTTTGTTTTTTAAATGTAATCAAATGTAAATGTAAAGGCCCTTTCACAAAAGTGAAATGAATAAACCTCAGGCTGAAGGAAACACAAATTCACTCCTGTACAGTAGAGGGCGCAGCTCAAACAAACCTTTCAGCTGTGCACTCTTACTTCAGCAATGAAAACAAAAATATCTAAAGTCCAAAGTCTATCTAAAGTCATTTTTACTTATTAGTATGGTTGAATTGGGTCATCGAATGCCAGCAGCAAAGATATTGGTTAATAAAATGAAATTAGAGTAAATTTGCATTATTTAACATTTAATTATGGAAGGTTTGCGTAATATTCTCAGTTTGTATTTCAATTTTTAATACTGAATCTGTTTTTGTGCAAGTGAGATGAGTAAATGCCTGCTCACATTTAGTGTAGAACTACATTAAGTATCATGTTTAAACAGCGCACACTACGCCTCTACGCTTTTACTTAATTTCTCTCAACATGTGGACAGGAGAGGTGTCAGTCAATAAATGGGAAAAAAAGTAACTTGTGTTACTTATTAGTAACTCAGATATTTTGTTGTACATTTAAAAGTAATGTGCTACTTTACTAGTTACTAGTTAAAAAAAGTAATCTGATTACATAACTCGCATTACTCCCAACATTGGATGTGCCTTGTTGTCTCCTTACCTCTTGTCACAGAGTCAGCCACACCCTCAGCACCAGATTCCTACACACGCTCCCAATCACCCGACTATTGACCAGCACCACCTGCACTCAGTCATCATCACAGTCACTATTTAAACCCACGCACCTAAGCTCAACCCTGTCTGGTCTCGCCGTTCTACGCTGAACACTTACCCGACTACCTTCCTGTGGATACTTACCTGTTACGATCCAGTCCAGTCTTCAGTCCTTTTTCCGTCTTCAGTATCAGAGCGTATTGACACTGCCAGTACTCACCTTGTTCTTCCCTGGTGTTTAATTAAACTCTGTTTCGTTATTACCTGTGTTTGCATTCTTCTGTTCCGTGACAGAAGACCAGACCAACATGCAACATGAAGCAGATCCCCGCGATACTGGCAGTCCACCTCCGGATCCGTTTGCTGACTTAGTACAAGCCATTCGACGCGCACTTCAACTACCAGTCACCTCTTCTTCGATATCTGCCTCTGCCTCTGCCAGTCCTATGGCTTAACCAGCGACATACTCAGGTGAAGTTGAAGAATGCAGCAGGTTTCCGGAAATGTTGGGACATTTTTTAAATTTGAATAAAATGAAAACTAAAAGACTTTCAAATAACGTGAGCCAATATTTTATTTACAATAGAACATAGATAACATAACAAATGTTTAAACTGAGAAATTTTACACTTTTATCCACTAAATGAGCTCATTTCAAATTTGATGCCTGCTACAGGTCTCAAAAAAGTTGGCACGGGGGCAACAAATGGCTGAAAAAGCAAGAAATTTTAAAAAGATTCAGCTGGGAGAACATCTAGCAACTAATTAAGTTAATTGATATCAGGTCTGTAACATGATTAGCTATAAAAGGGATTTCTTAGAGAGGCAGAGTCTCTCAGAAGTAAAAATGAACAGAGGCTCTCCAATCTGTGAAAGAGTGCGTAAAAAGATTTTGGAATACTTTAAAAACAATGTTCCTCAACGTCAAATTGCAAAGGTTTTGCAAATCTCATCATCTACAGTGCATAACATCACCAAAAGTTTCAGAGAAACTGGAGAAATCTCTGTGCGTAAGGGACAAGGCAGAAGACCTTTATTGGATGCCCGTGATCTTCGGGCCCTCAGACGACACTGCATCACTCATCGGCATGATTGTGTCAATGACATTACTAAATGGGCCCAGGAATACTTCCAGAAACCACTATCGGTAAACACAATCCGCTGTGCCATCTGCAGATGCCAACTAAATCTCTATCATGCAAAAAGGAAGCCATATGTGAACATGGTCCAGAAGCGCTGTCGTGTCCTGTGGGCAAAGGCTCATTTAAAATGGACTGTTTCAAAGTGGAAAAGTGTTCTATGGTCAGACGAGTCCAAATTTGACATTCTTGTTGGAAATCACAGATGCTGTGTCTTCCGGGCTGAAGAGGAGGGAGACCTTCCAGCGTGTTATCAGTATTCAGTTCAAAAGCCAGCATCTCTGATGGTATGGGGGTGCATGAGTGCATACGGTATGGGCAACTTGCATGTTTTGGAAGGCACCATGAATGCTGAAAGGTATATAAAGGTTTTATAGCAACATATGCTCCCCTCAAGACGATGTCTATTTCAGGGAAGGCCTTGTGTATTTCAGCAGGACAATGCAAAACCACATACTGCAGCTATTACAACAGCATGGCTTTGTCGTAGAAGAGTCCGGGTGTTGAATTGGCCTGCCTGCAGTCCAGATCTTTCACCTATAGAGAACATTTGGCGCATCATTAAATGAAAAATACATCAAAGACAGCAGCTGGAAACCTATATCAGGCAAGAATGGGACCAAACACCAAAACTCCAGAAACTCATAACCTCGATGCTCAGACAACTTCAAACTGTTTTGAAAAGAATAGGAGATGCTACTCCATGGTAAACATGCCCCCGTCCCAACTATTTTGAAACCTGTAGCAGGCATCAAATTTGAAATGAGCTCATTTTGTGCATAAAATTGTAAAATTTCTTAGTTGAAACATTTGTTATGTTATCTATGTTCTATTGTAAATAAAAAATAGGCTCATGTGATTTGAAAGTCTTTTAGTTTTCATTTCAATTTTTCATATTAAATTTTTAAAAACGTCCCAACATCTCCGGAATTCGGGTTGTACAATGTTCATTGTTCTTCAAAATGCAACCACATCTGTTCCCTAATGACAGTCCGAAGATCACACACATTATCTTGCTGTTAACAGGCCGAGCGTTGAAATGGGCACAATCCATCTGGGAGTCAAACACTACAATCATCAACTCGCTGACAGCATTCACCCTTCACTTCAAGGAAGTCTTCAGTCAAACTGCCAAAGCCCTTTCCGTGCACGATCAACTTTACCGACTTTGTTAAGGTTCGTCCTCTGTCAACGACTATGCAGTACAGTTTCGCACTTTGGCTGCTGTCAGCTGGTGGAATGAGACCGTGCTATTTGTGCCTTATTGCCAAGGCTTGAATACCAATATCCACCAGCAGATTGCAATATATGATGACATAAACAGCCTGGAAAGCTTCATACAAAGATCTATTAGAATCTCCCAACGTCTCACTGCCTGTGTACCTGAACAACCCGTGCTGCTTTCTCTGTCTACCTCAACATCAGTCACCCCTCCAGCACCTGAACCCATGCAGATCGAATCAGCCCATCTTTCACAAGTGGAGCGTCAAAGAAGAATTAACAAGGGCTTTTGCCTGTATTGAGGTGCAGTGTGCCATCTCCTTCCTGTCTGTCTCGTCCGACCACCATGTCCAGTGGTGAGTACTATTCAAACACCTTCTTCCATTGCCTCTCTGGTGCATACTGATGTCACTTTAATAACCTCCCGACGTTCTGTTTCAGGGAAAGCCCTAATAGGCTCTGGATCTGCTGGCAACTTCATGTCTCTCAACCTACTTTGCAAGCTTCATCTTCAACGCTAATCCTGTTCACAAACTCTAAACGCCCACACCATCCTGCAAAAACCTCTGGGCCGTGGCTACATCAAACACTGCACCCCTACAGTGACGCTCTGCATCGTATGTCTGCATCACGAAAAGATCTCGTGCTGGAGGGTTCCACAGCGGATATCATCCTACACACCCATGGATGCTACAACACTTTCCTTCCCTTTTGCTGGAAAACTGGTGAGGTGAAACAGTGGAGCTCCCATTGTTTTGAGAATTGTCTACGATCCATTCCTAAACCTCCCAGCAAACACCCTGCTCAGAAACCATCTTCTTCATCATCGAGAGCTGCACTTGTTTGCTTCATGACCATTGAGAGTCCCATGACTAACATAAAGCAGGAGATTCTTCATGATTACCATGCATTCCAGGATGTATTCAGCAAACAGCTGGCTACAAAACTACCACACTGGCCATAGGACTGCGCGACTGAACTGCTGCCTGGGGCAAATCCCTCTAAGGGTAACCTTGTTCCTATCCGCAAGGATGATGAATGGAAGACAGCGTTCATTACTTCATCTGGGCACTGTGAATACCTTATTATGCCACATAAGCTGTCCAACTCACCATCTGTCTTCCAGGGCTTCATGAATGAGGTGTTCTGGGAAATCCTTTATCGTTTCATCATCATCTATATTGACGACATCCTCATCTTCTCCAGTCCGAACATCGCCACCATGTGATGCAGGTCCTGCAAAAGCTTCGCCAGTACCACCAATATCTGAATTTGGAGAAATGTGAGTTCCACCACCACACTATCCATTTCCTCGGGTATGTCATCAATCATCACGGCATCCCGATGGACCAGAGGAAGGTACAAGCTGTCAAAAACTGGCCACAACCATCCAAAAAACTCCAACACTTCCTGGGATTTGTAAGTTTCTACAGGAGATTCATCCATAACTTCAGTACCATCAGTTCACCACTCACCTCCCTTCTACGTAATGGGGCCAAATCTCTGTCCTGGAACCCCAAAGCCACTTCAACATTCAACCACCTGAAGATAGCCTTCTGTACAGCTCCTATTATGACCCATCCAGATCCAAAACTCCCCTTCATAGTCGAGGTCAATGCCTCATCACTGGGGTAGGAGCTGCACTCTCCCAGCGGCAAGGTGAGCCTCCTAAACTCCATCCATGCGCCTTCTTCACTAAGAAACTGTCCCCGGTGGAGTGTAACTATGACATCGGGAATCGAGAACTGCTGGCTCAAACTGGCCTTTAGAAGAGTAGCGTCAATGGCTGGAGGGAGCCAAACAGCCCTTTAAGGCCATAACTGATCACAGAAAAGACTCAACACCTGTCAAGCATGCTGGGCCCTATTCTTCACTAGATTCAATTTCACCGTTACATTCCGACCTGGTGAGAACCAGAAAGCTGATGCCCTTTCATGTCTTCATCATCCTGAAATCATCTCCACACCTCCAGAACCCATACTCCCTCCAGCCTACCTGTGGATATTTACCTGTTATGATCCAGTTTCGAACTGTCCAGCCTTCAGTCCTTCTTCCGTCTTCAGTACCAGAGCGTATCCCTGCCATCCAGTTAATCAGGATTCACTACACACCCTCTGCAACAGATAAGAACTGTCACTTCACTGGCAGTATCACCTTATTGATTTGCCACCCAGTTACTCACCTTGTTCTTCCCTGGTGTTTAAATAATAATACCTGTGTTTGCATTCTTCTGTTCCGCGACACCTCTATATGTATTTTTCAGCTTTCAGACACAGCTGGACTGTGGGAGGTGTGGTATAAGAAGAGGGTCAATTGTTAGTGTTGTTTATTTTTCAAAGAATCAATTTTTGTTAATAAAAACCACTGTTAACTGGTTCACTGTCCTTAACTCCTTTTTGCCTGCCTGAACACTGAGTCAGAAGTCCAATTACACAGATGTGTTTTCTCTAGGTTTGGATTTTGGTTTCAAACAGCTACTTAAAAAAATTATATTTGGTCAATTCTGTTATCCAAAATATAGCTACAATTACATTATTTTTTACTATTTCTTTCTAAAGCTGCTGCATAAGCAAGTTAACACAATAAAATTAAATGTATAATGAAGGTACATTTTAATGTGTTTCATACGTTCGAAAGAAAGAAAGAGAAAGAAAGTGAAGAAACTTAGCATTTTAGGCTTCATGTACACTTTCTAAAAAGGCAACTCGTGTTTTAATGAGTTGTTCTCTGAGCAGAAGTGTTACCACACATTTGTGGGAAAGGAAATTACATAGAAATGAAATGAGTGTATTTCTGACGGTAAACACTGCCATCCTTGTCCTCATCTGACTTATTAGAGGGTTAGGCTGGTAGAGACAGGGTACGTAAGCTATCACTGACGAACTTATGTAAAGGCAGCTAAGTGTGTCAGCAGTACTGCGAAAGCAGAAGATGGTCCTCCTCCTCCATATGATCTCCTCCTGAACTTGACGCGTTTTTGCTCCTGTAAGGAAGTTTGCCTTTAAAAGCACAAGAGCGGAACGGGACGACACAGTGGGCTTCGCATCTGTAAAGCATTAACTTCAACCGAGAAGTATTTGACTGAGGGCACATCACCGACCATGAGCTCTTCACGCGGCGTGGGACTTTATTTGACGCTTTTACTTGCTCTTCTGTGCGATGCATCGGAAGGTAAATGCAGCTCTGTAGGCCTGCGTCACACTAATGTTTTTATGTCGTTTGCACAGAATATAGGCTAAATTTCAGACATTGATCAATGTTGCATATTTGCTAGCTTATATAATATGATCAGGAAAGGAATGATCAGAGAAGGAATATGAATGTGTGGGGCGTTCATGATAGTATATAAATATTTAGTTGTTAATGTCACGTTTTGTAAGGCATTGTTTGTTTGTGACAGGGGATGTTCCATGGAAACCAGTGTTATAAAACATGCTTGCATGTTGGTTCTTGCGCAAGTGTGTTTTTTTGTTTTTTTTTATCAAATGGCTAATACCAATGTGCCCTACTTTTCCAGACTCTCCCCCGGCTGTCCAAAGGGAAGTTACTGATATGGTGGTTGATGAAGGTCTGTTTGGATGATGTTTTTGACTTTAAAGTTTACTTTAGACCTATATATATATATATATATATATATATATATATATATATATATATATATATGATAGAGACAAAACACAAATAAGGAATCTGTCAAAAACTTGTTTAAAACTAAAAATTTAATAACGAACTGAAACAACTAAATAGTCTTTATTCATACATAATAACCAAAAATAATATATATTTTATTTTTATTTTGTATGACCATCTTTGGCCTTGATAACAGCTTGCATTCTTTCTGGCATTGTTTTATGTACTTTTCCACAGTCTCTGTCCTTATTGACTTATTGAAATAGTTTCTAGTTTTTCCCAAAGACTTGGTTTTGATGAAACTTTTGTGCGATCTATCTTTGAATCCATTAAATCCCAACAATGATTACATTTTAACATTGGAAACATAGCATTAATCACCAATACTGTTAGTTTAGGGCAGCTGTGGCACAAACCCTACATTAGGTTGTGATCTAATAAATTTAATCACTGTATTACACACACTCTCAGAAAAAAAGGTACCAAAGCTGTTACTTGGGGCAGTACACTTTCAAAGGGTACACCTTTGTACCTAAATCCTCAAACATACAAAAAAGTGTGCATATTAGTACCTTAATTGTAGGCTACATTTTAGAACCATCCCAGTGACAGCTTTTGTACCATTTCTTCTGAGAGTATGTATATATATATATGTATATATATATATATATATATATATATGCTATTGATAGATAGATAACACTAGAGTGCATTGTTGTAAATATCAACATGTCAGTGAATCGGCCGCATATATTTAGCTCAGCAATGATTGCCTGTATTGTTTTATACAACTATTAACAACAATATCATAATTAATATTGAGCAATTACTATAAGTAATTAACTTATGGTAATTGATATTCAGTAACTTAACATTCAGACAAAAAATTGTCTATTAGTTGTTACATTTATTTCCAAAAAAGCCAAAAAGTCAAACTTTTCATGTCACCAGCTCAGTGTACAGATTGAAAGCTGGTCTGTTAAGGTGTGATCACGCATTGTTGTGTCAGGAGCCTGACCTGTTTTTTTTTTTTCCTTTTGGTTGCAGATTTCCTTCAGAGAGAGCTTTCCCCTGAGGGTAAGGCTGTGATCAGCGATTAACTTGCCTTGTTGTCGATCGATTGGTTTATTTTTTTCTCATGGATATGTTTTGATTCAATGTTAATTCATTTGCCAATTTTAAAAAAATAATAAAAAGCTTTTTAAAAAAAAATGTTTGGCAAGTTTCTCTTTCTTATTTCAGAACTGGACTTTCTGATGTTGCAGAGACCAATCATCCCTGACCTTTCCAAAGTGTTAGGTGAGTGATCGCTCCATGTTCTTGAATGGAAAGTCAATTAATTTGTACTTTATGGTGTTTTACATCCTTTCATGTGTTCTTTGTATATATTTAGCTGCAGACTCAGACATGACCCAGAGAGAAGACACAAACTTTCACCCTGGCCATGTCCCAATAGGTACATATTATGTGTTTCATGTTGTTTCATACATGCATTTACACGTTTATATAAAGCCTTGGACTGGATCACTATAGCTCTTGTTGAATAGCAAAATTTAATAGTCTTTCATCTGCTAATCTTTCATCCACATCATCAGGTCGCCCAGTGTTTGGCCCTCGCTCCATGGGAACCACAACGCGACCAAAGGTTGATTTCCCCCCAGCCTTTCCAAATGCAGGCAGCCTGCAAGATATCTGTCAGTTCAGTAAAGCTCCGATCAGGTACCAAAAGGACACCTTTCCTCAAAGTGGCTTTGGCCGTGAGCATCGACAGGCTGATGCTGTCAATCAACTCCAGTCCTGGTACAGCGTCTGCTGTGGCATTAATGGAACACAGGAAGAGCAAATCTGTTGTGCTGAACAAGCGGTGAGAGTCTCAACATTATTATACCTTCTAATGATTGGTGGAGCTGTCACAAGAGGCACTGAGACAATTAGGGTGCTTTCACACTGCCAGTTTAGTTCAAAACAGGGCATGGTTCGCATTAAAAATCGTTAATGTGAAAGCTGCCATGCGGACCCAGAAGCACACTGGGGTACCGAACCCAAGACTGGGGTGCGCACATGTTCAGGAAGTAAAGCAACCTACACATGCATTTTAGCCGATGACGGCGTCGTCATACATAGCTCTACAAAGGGTAACAATGATGGATATGAGCGAGAGTGAGTGTGAGTGGCTAAATGAATGGTTAGCAATCCGCTGTCTCCTCAAAAGAGTCCATTTGCAAGCAGTAGAAAGCCGCCTTCATGCGACGCACATACAGTAAACTCAAGTGTTGTTCACTCTGCTGCATATAATAGCTCAAAATTAATAAAAAAACACAATATACTGACCCGCATCCTGTTTTCTATCATGCACTGTGTGTGTTTGAGTAAGATAAAAGCTAACGCACCAGGGTTCGATAGAATCAGGTTGAGTGTGATACCAGACCAACTCTGCGGGAGGCATCGGGAACAATTGCGCTCAGACTCAGACCACAGCAAACGTGCCCAGTGTGAAAGCCCTCTTAGATAGAGATGAAAGAATTGCCTATAAAGAGCTTAATATTTATTTTATATTTCTTTTACCCTTAAAGGTTTAGTTCACCCAAAAATGAAAATAATGTCATTTATTACTCACGCTCATGCCGTTCCAGACCCGCAAGACCTTCGTTAATCTTCGGAACGCAAATTGAGATATTTTTGTTGAAATCCGATGGCTCTGTGAGGCCTACATAGGGAGCAATGACATTTAAATCAGTTCATGTGAGTACAGTGGTTCAATATTAATATTATAAAGCGACGAGAATATTTTTGGTGCGCCAAAAAAAACAAAATAACGAATTATTTAGTGATGGCCGATTTCAAAACACTGCTTCAGGAAGCTTCGGAGCATAATGAATCAGCGTGTTATTTTGTAAGTCGTTATTTTGTTTTTTTTTGGCGCACCAAAAATATTCTCGTCGCTTTATAATATTAATATTGAACCACTGTACTCACATGAACTGATTTAAATATGTTTTTAGTACCTTTATGGATCTTGAGAGAGGAAATGTCATTGCTCCCTATGCAGGCCTCACGGAGCCATCGGATTTAAACAAAAATATCTTAATTTGTGTTCCGAAGATGAACGAAGGTCTTACGGGTGTAAAACGGCATGAGCGTAAGTAATAAATGACAGAATTTTCATTTTTGGGTGAACTAACCCTTTAATGGGATGGTTCACCCAAAAATGTTTATTGTTTACTCACCCTCATGTCGTTCCAAACCTTTATGAAAAACTTTTTTCTTCTGCAGAAGACAAAAGAAGATACTGTTAACTGTTTTATCCATACAATGGAAGTCAGTGGAGTCCAAAACAATATTGGTTCCCATTGACTTTCATTGTATGGACAAAATACTGACACATATTTAAAAATATCTTTTTTTGTGTCCCACATAAGAAATAATACAGATTTGGAACGACAAGAGGGTGAGTAAGTGATGACAGAATTTTAATTTTGGGGTGATAAAAAAACACTTAAAGCAGTGGTTTTCAAACTTTTTATGTCCAAGACAATATCCGAAGGCCCTTCTGTCTAAGCTGATATGTACCTCTGGTACTTCTGTTGTAATAGAAATAAAAAATGTTAAATATATGGGTTTTTTTTTTAGCTTTTTAATCAAAATTATGTTAATATAACAATGTTTAAATCATTTTAAGATTTTTTTTGCCTCACCCCCTGGTTGAGAACAACTTCTTTAAAGTTGGCATGTATGTATAATTGAAATGATGTTTTGTTTAAATTTTTTTTGATTTTGGTTAAAGTTTATGAGGGCACATGAATTAAAAATAGTAATGATGTGCACAGATGAATCATTAATATTATATACTGCAATATTCCATTAAACAAAAAAGAAAAGAATTGCCATTTTGATTTTGTGGTGACTTTAAAGCTTTAGTGTATGAATTCCATGCCACCAAACAGAATGGAAGCAGCAACAAATAGAACAGAGTGCTGCAGTAATGACATATTTTTGTAGGCTAAACCAGAAGTTAGCATTACCCTGGCTCCCTCGACAAAAAAAAAATTGGCTTTTTGGATTCTCTGTTGGATTTATGCAGAAAATAAGCTCTGTGACCAACATAAGTTTATAATTCTTACATGTTTTGTTCATCATGATAATCTTCACAAATGAACACAACTTTAATGAATTATGAAACCTAAATACAATTTCCAGAAGTAAAAAGCTAAACATAGGCTATAAACAAACTACACCACAGTCGCATGACTTCTCTCAGCTACCAACAGCTCTTTCAGACATTAAGCAACATTTTCCCTGAATGTTTGATTTAGAATAGTATGCAAGATCATGATTATAAATGTAACAACTTGTCACTGATCCAGCACCAAACTTCTGCCATTGGTTGAGACATGTTGCTCTATCCCCCCTTCTCAAACAAACAAAACAAACAGCAGTGTTTTAGTGCCACAGAGTCACAGCGTTTGTTTACACTCACATCTGTTCTTAACAGCTTTCAGATTCCTCACATTACTAAAGCAGAAACTGCAGATCTAGGGAGATGTTACTCAAGTTTGTTTTCTTATCCACTAAAAGTGTTTATATGGACATTGTGCACCACATCAGGGAAGTATCTGCTCTCTCATGTATGATTAGTGTGTCTTTAGATAAAATCTCTCCTTGTTTTTTTTTACTATTTAGTTTGATTCTCTCATGACTGTTGCACTCTTTGCTTTTTATAGTAAATGTAACTAATTGTAATTATACTAAAGCTGTTTTCCTTTGTTTATTTATTCCTGTCTATTGTCTTTCCTATCATTCAGTGGAAGAAGAGTCTGTCTGCCTACTGTGATGAGGAATTCTCTATTAAGACTAGTCACTACTTCTGCTGCATGAAGAACGGGAAGGCCAGATGGAGCTGTTTTGATAAGGAGGCTTCAGACACTTCATATCACGTCTCCTCCGAGGTCTCAAATGCCAAAACTCCAAAAAAGATCAGAGGCTTCAAATTTAACTCCCGCGCTTGCAAAGGGTAGGTTTCTAGTGGAGTATATGCAGTATGTTTTTGGTTTAAGGGACAGATGAGGGTTTTAAAGGGCATTTAAAAAAAAAAAAAAGAAATCTTTTGGAAATTGTTCCCATGATTGTAATGTTACCCAAGTGAATCAAGATGAATTAGATAAACTGGGTACAACTGTGATGATTTTTTTATTTTTTATTATTGATTACTATATTCTGTATTTCTTTACTATGTGGAGGTTTTAACAACATGCCAGTATTACAGAAATATGTTTAGAAAACATTTCTGGTGTTATTTTATGTCATAACCTGACATCATGGCTTATAGAATTTTGTTTTATAACAGTTTACAGGTCTAAAAGCTTTAAAACTGAAACTATTTTTAAAAATTACATTTTATGTCACAAGAAGCATTTTATTTTGAATTTAATACTGTTAGTGTGGTGTGTACCATTTTATTCTGTACTGGCTTTCTCTATAATGCAATGGTCAATGCCTGAGATTGCTTGATGCTGATATGGTACTTGGAAGCCTGAACATCTGGGATAAGGCCTCTAGAGGCCATAGGGTAGATTTAAAATGCGCATATTTGGTAATGTTGTGCATATTCTTGCATATCGCCTGGGAAAGTACATATATGGTAATGGTCACACACTTAAATATTATGTAACACTGATAATGTATTACACAAACTCTTAGTAAAGAGTATAAAAGCTGACTGAAGAAAGCGGAGGTGTTCCTTGTCTTTTTTCTCTCTTCTCTATCACCCTATGTAAATGAATTATCTTTTAGTAAATATTCAGTATTACACCTCTGGCTCCTGTCTAGTCATTCTTCAAATCCTGAAGACACAGCATTGGTTTCACCACATGATAGAAGGTCATATGAAATGAGGAAAAGACACAATGCAAAATTAATTCTATACAACATTGAGAATAAACATGTTTATATATATATATATATATATTAGTGTAGAAGTGGTATTCTTTCTCTTCTGCTCTATCACATTTTTTTATTTGCTTTCAAATGACAAAACACTTTAAATGGTCAAACCTGTTAATAAATGTACAAATGTTATAAGCTGCTGCTTTTTTCATTATCTTATGAAATTGCACAAAAAAACATTATTTCAACACTTAAAATAATAATTCAATGCAATTCAATAAAGTTCACTCAAATTTATAAACAATATACGGTGTTGTTTTTATTGTCAATCCACATGACATTCGAATGTGGCGAAAGAGCCACAAAGTTCACGTTTAACAAAATTAAAATGTTATTTCCAAATTTCAGTTATAAGTGTCTTACAAACCTGATTTCCAGTGATAAATAATATGTATGTTACTGCAGGTCCAGGTTTCTTCATCTTAAGATGAGATTAATTAATATATTGTGCAACGTAATTTGCAAAATACAAAAAAAATTATATATATTTTCAAAAGTATTGTATTTATTTTCATTAAGTTTAAGTTTAGGTTTGTCTAATACTGTACCAGTCATAACTGGGCCATTGCACCAAATGATATTTTGACACCTTAAATAAGAGAAAATTAGCAAAATAACATATTTATATATTATATAATATATTTAAACAAAAGGAAGCAGATAAATACATGGGAGTTTTTTTTTTTTTTAATGTCTCAACCCTTAAAAAAAGAAATGAGTCATTCTCAGTGATAATTAGTCACCGCCTACAACTAATTTGCTAGTTGTAGGTGGTGATGTAACAAATACACATTCGTTCCACCATGAAAATTTAGGTTTGCAAATGAGACAGAGGAAAAGGGAAAATGAATATAGAAAGTATTAATACTTCCACTGTCTTTAATCATTCAGCTCAGTGGTGGCTTCTCCAAGAGCACCTCGGAAGCAGCCTAAAGTTCCACACTTCAACTTTCCACCTGGCCGTCCCGATTCCTCCAACATAGAGCAAATCTGCACTCATCACAAGATCCGACCACGATACGATACCAAGTGTCTTCCTTGCACTGGCTATGGCTGGCTGGTCCGTCAATCAAAGGCCATCAATGTCCTGGAGAGAGAATATAACCAATGCTGTAAGGAGAAAAAGGGTCAACAACACTGTGCTGAAAAAAAGGTGAAGAAGATAAATAATTCAAAAATAGCAGTTTAATTCCCAATTTCGGAACTGAAAACAATTGCAGATAATTGTTAAATTCAAAGGTAAATTTTTATTTATTTATTTATTTATTTTTATTAGGAGTGCAAAACACAACATACGGTGAACACAAAAACAACAATAAAACAGCAATGATAGTAACAGCAATGAAAAAAATAAGCAGAAAACGGGTAATAGAAGTATATAAGTAGTAATAGCATGTATAATAATAATGATAATATTTTGTGATGACGGCAACAGTAATATCAATAATAATAACAGTAATAATAATAGTAATACTAAAGATGGTGATGATGATAATAATTTGTGTTGACAGCAATAGTAATATCAATAATAATAATAATAACATTAATAACAATAATAATAATAATAACAATAGTGATACTAATACTAAAGATGGTGATGATAATATTTTGTGATGATGGCAACAGTAATATCAGTAATAATAATAATAACAGTAGTAATAATAACAATAGTATAAAGATGGTGATGATAATATTTTGTGTTGACGGCAATAGTAATATCAATAATAATAATAACATTTATATCAATAATAATAATAATAATATCAATAGTAATACTAATACTAAAGATGGTGATAATATTTTATGACGGCAACAGTAATATCAATAATAATATAATATTAATAATAATAATAATAACAATAGCAGTACTAAAGATGGTGATGATTCTAATATTTTGTGATGACGGCAACAGTAAAATCAATAATAATAACAGTAATAAAAATAATAATAATGATAAAATAACAATAGTAATAATAATAATGTAATAATGAAATAATGACACATACCCAACACATACCACACCTATCCTAGCTTCTGTGTCAGTGTGCATGTCTGTTTGTTTATTTATTTATATATATATATATATATATATATATATATATATATTTTTTTTTTTTTTTTTTTTTTTTTCTCCCTCATTCACAGTATGATTACTATTTGTATATATATATGTATGCCTAAGCTGAGGTGGTGCATTAAAGTCATGTGTGGTATATGTTGGGTGTAGATTTGATTTAGTTATATTTATATATTTTAAATATATATATTAAATTATTTGAATTATTAAAGATATTCATTAAACCGTTACCGTCCTTATACAAAGCAAAATATCATCCTATCAACATCATCTTATTACTGCTCTATGTTTCTATGATATTGATAATATTATTAATAACAATATTGTCAATAATAATAATGAAAATACTCATAATATTACTCATAATATTACTAAAACCTTGTATAAATATGTATAATAATAAGTGAATACATAATTAATTAGGATGAGTGTGTCAGATTTGTAATAGTTGAATGAGGTCTGATCTGGAGTGTTGTGGTTCCGATATATAGTTGTAATGAGGTGAAAAATATTCTAGGGAGATGTAGTCTGTGAGCAAATTTTTCCAATGCATTATGTGAATAGTGTTTCGGGATTTCCAGTTCAAGAAGAGGTAAATAGGTAAATATAATATTTTATATATAAAGGAGGCCAGTGTATACAGTGGAGCTGTGTGAACTCCACTGGCCTCAAGAGGCGGACTGGTGACTGATGCTAGGGGCTGCATTCTTTAGCGACCTTGTTAGCGTGCCTGCCTCCCATGCCAGAAACGCCGGTTCGAATCCCACTCGTCACGGTGCAAGTAGAACTGGAGGGGTTACGTTGGTGCCGTGACCTGGATGGGAGTGAGGTTTAGAGAGGTGACAGAGGCCAGCTAGTAAGAGCTGTGCAAGTAAACCTCACTTCTCTGGCCTCAAGAGGCACACTAGCAATTGGCGGCTTGAAGCTGCGTGCATCCTTGTTACCATGCCCACCTCCCATGCCAGACACTCCGGTTCGAATTCCACTCGTCGCAGTGCGAGTAGAACCGGAAGGGTTAAAGACACACACACACACACATTACACATATTAAGGTTCCTTGAAGACATAGGCCCGGTTTCACAGACAGGGCTTAGACTAAGCCAGGATTCGGCTTTAGTTCAATTAGGACATTTAAACATGCCTTAGAAAAAAACATTACTAGTGTGCATCTTGAGACAAACAATAGCGCTGACATATTTTAAGATATGTCAGTATAAGTTGCTTTTAGTTAAAATGCTTTAAACATGCATTTTAGTCTGGGACTAGCTTAAAGAGTCAGTTCTCCCAAAAATGAAAATTCTGTCATTAATTACTCACCCTCATGCCGTTCCACACCCATAAGACCTTCGTTCATCTTCAGAACACAAATTAAG
Source organism: Ctenopharyngodon idella (assembly GCF_019924925.1). NCBI lineage: Eukaryota > Metazoa > Chordata > Actinopteri > Cypriniformes > Xenocyprididae > Ctenopharyngodon > Ctenopharyngodon idella. The sequence continues at coordinate 11,100,141 of NC_067235.1, read as the reverse complement.
ATATTTTTGTTGAAATCCAATGGCTCAGTGAGGCCTCCATTGACAGCAAGATAATTAATTCTTTCAAATGCCCAGAAAGCTACTAAAGACGTATTTAAAACAGTTCATGTGAGTACAATGGTTCAACCTTAATGTTATGAAGCGACGAGAATATTTTATGATTTATTATTATTATTAATATTTTATTCAGCAATAACTAGTGATGGGCGATTTCTAAACAGTGCTTCATGAAGCTTCAAAGCTTTACGAATCTTTTGTTTTGAATCAGTGGTTTGAAGCATGTATAAAAGTCACGTGAACCACTGAAATTTCGAAACATTTCGAAACGCTTATGACGTAACAAAGCCTTGTTTACTGAAATCACGTGACTTTGGCAGTTTGATACGCGCTCCGAACCACTGATTCGAAACAAAAGATTCATAAAGCTTCGAAGCTTCATGAAGCAGTGTTTTGAAATCGCCCATCACTAGATATTGTTGAATAAAGTTGTTATTTCGTTTTTTTGGCGCACAAAAAATATTATCATCGCTTCGTAACATTAAGGTTGAACCACTGTAGTCACCTGAACTGTTTTAAATATGTCTTTAGTAGCTTTCTGGGCATCTGAAAGTGTTAATTATCTTGCTGGCAATGGAGGCCTCACTGAGCCATCGGATTTCAACAAAAATATCTTAATTTGTGTTCTGAAGATGAATGAAGGTCTTACGGGTGTGGAACGACATGAGGGTGAGTAATTAATGACAGAATTTTTAGGTGAACTAACCCTTTAAGCCTTGTCTGTGAAATGTTCCAGCAAGTCTGCTTGATCAATTATCAAAGAAGCGTGTCAATATTAATCAGGAAAATAAGATTTTCTTATCAAAGTGATAAAATGTTGTGATGCAAAAATGAGTACACCCTCCAGAAAGTATAAAAATAAAACTAAATAAAAAGTTTCTAGTGCTAATTAAAGGCAATTTTTGATCAATTTTGATCCAACACATTTAAATAAGAGTCATTTCTCGACATTTAAAAGTGTTATATAGCCCATTGAATCATTCTCAGATTTGACAACAATGAAGCCACATAGGAGAAAATTGTCAGAAGACAAAAGTAACAGAAACTGAAAAAGAATATAGTTGGACTTCTGGTAATCCGTACTCTGGTCTCATGAGACAAAATCAATCATTTTGGATCTAACAGCATCTAAAGTGTATGGCATTTCAAGAGGAGTACAGTGAGAGGAGTACAGTGCCTGGTCCCCACAGTGATGTTCAGTGGTAGTAAAGCTCTTATATATGGATGTATGAGTGCTGAAGGAGTGGGGGAGTGGTGCTTAATCAATATGTCATGAAGTCACACACTATTATGTGATGTTATGCAAAATCTTGAAACAGAAGGTACTACCTTCTTCTTATTCCCTGCATGTCTTTTAACATGACATTGACTCTATACATTCTCCCAAAGTGAAAATCTTTTTCACCTGTATTTCACCTGACCTTAACACTACTGGGCACCTGTTGGGGGTTTTGTTCAGACAAGTTATATATATTGTTAAGCATCATTGAGTGTGTAATGGAATTAAAATACAAATATATCCATCAAAACTAACAGAACTTTTCCCACAATATCTTACCTTTAAACTGTATTTATTAAGAACTAAGCAGTAACAGTTGATTTTTGTCGCTCATAAGTAACATTCTTAATGAGCTCTTTTTTTTTTATCTACTTCAGTGGAAGAAGATGGTTAACAAGTTTTGTAAAGATGAGAAAAAAACCAAAGGACCAAAGTTTGAGTGTTGTGGAGAGAAGGGAGAAGATCAGTACACTTGTTTTGCATCTGCTGCTCCAGATCCAAGATACAACTCTACTGATCCAGACCTCAGCGCTGTTGCCGCCGCTGCTGCTGCTGCTCCTCCAACTCTTCATGCATTCTGTGATACACATGCAACCATCAAGAGCATGTAAGACCCACTTTATTCCTAACTACATGTTTAACAAATAAACTTAACAAAACATTTTGGGTCCGTAAGATTGTTTGAAGAAGGTTTTTGAAAGAAGTATTTTACAACCCGAATTCCGGAAATGTTGGGATGTTTTTAATATTTGAATAAAATGAAAACTAAAAGACTTTTTTAAATCACATGAGCCAATATTTTATTCACAATAGAACATAGATAACATAACAAATGTTTAAACAGAGAAATTTTACACTTTTATCCACTAAATGAGCTCATTTAGAATTTGATGCCTGCTACAGGTCTCAAAAAAGTTGGCACGGGGGCAACAAATGGCTGAAAAAGCAAGACATTTTAAAAAGATTCAGCTGGGAGAACATCTAGCAACTAATTAAGTTAATTGATATCAGATCTGTAACATTATTAGCTATAAAAAGGATGTCTTAGAGAGGCAGAGTCTATCAGAAGTAAAGATGGGCAGAGGCTCTCCAATCTATGAAAGAGTGCGTAAAAAGATTATGGAATAATTTAAAAACAATATTCCTCAACGTCAAATTGCAAAGGCTTTGCAAATCTTATCATCTACAGCGCATAACATCATCAAAAGTTTCAGAGAAACTGGAGAAATCTCTGTGCGTAAGGGACAAGGCCGAAGACCTTTATTGGATGCCCGTGGTCTTCGGGCCCTCAGACGACACTGCATCACTCATCGGCATGATTGTGTCAATGACATTACTAAATGGGCCCAGGAATACTTCCAGAAACCACTGTCGGTAAACACAATCCGCTGTGCCATCTGCAGATGCCAACTAAAGCTCTATCATGCAAAAAGGAAGAAATATGTGAACATGTCCAGAAGCGCCATCGTGTCCTGTGGGCCAAGGCTCATTTAAAATGGACTGTTTCAAAGTGGAAAAGTGTTCTATGGTCAGATGAGACCAAATTTGACATTCTTGTTGGAAATCATGGATGCCCTGTCCTCCGGGCTGAAGAGGAGGGAGACCTTCCAGCGTGTTATCAGCATTCAGTTCAAAAGCCAGCATCTCTGATGGTATGGGGGTGCATAAGTGCATACGGTATGGCCAGCTTGCATGTTCTGGAAAGCACTATGAATGCTGAAAGGTAAAGGTTTTATAAAGGTTTTAGAGCAACATATGCTCCCCTCCAGACGATGTCTAGTTCAGGGAAGGCCTTGTGTATTCATAACCTCGATGCCCAGATGTCTTCAAACTGTTTTGAAAAGAAGAGGAAATGCTACACCATGGTAAACATGCCCCCGTCCCAACTATTTTGAGACCTGTAGCAGGCATCAAATTTGAAATGAGCTCATTTTGTGCATAAAATTGTAAAATTTCTCAGTTTAAACATTTGTTATGTTATCTATGTTCTATTGTGAATAATATATTTGAAAGTCTTTTAGTTTTCATTTTATTCAAATTTAAAAAAACGTCCCAACATTTCCGGAATTCCGGTTGTATGTTCACCAAACCTGCATTTACATGATCCTTCAGAAATCATTCTGATATGCTGATTTGATGCTCAAGAAACATCTTATTATTATTAAAGTTGAATACAGTTATGCTGCTTAATATTTTTGTGGAAACCATGATTTTTTGTTACAGTGTAGAAGTCTTTACTGTCACTTTTGGTCAATTTAATGCAGCCTTGCTGAATAAATGTATTAATTTAACAAACAAATAAATAAAACATAATAATAAAATACATTTAGTGTGGCCAAACTTTTTAATGATAGTGCAATGTACATGAGGATGAGCTCTGAAATTCTCTTTGTACTGGAATAGTGTTTTATACTGTGAGAATCATATAAAGTTAGGTTCTGTTAAGTAACACATGCCATTGTTTTCTTAATATAGATGATATGAGGTGATTTACTGTTGTTTGTGTGCTTTTATTATCTATGTTTAGGTTTATCACTGTCCTTTCAGACATCAGTGACCATGAATGTTGGTCAAAACAAGGACAGTTGAAAAATAATCTCATCATGTGATTACATGGTTAACCTTCGGCACAGCTAAACATTGGTTCAAGGACAAAGAAAATACAAAATACTAAAAGTCTGAATTTAATTGTAGAAATTGTTTGATGTCATTCTAAGACAGCTCGATTTTGGTTTTACCAACATGCAGCAAACTGTAGGCACTTGAAAATGAAGATATTTACAAAATATTTCAAGAATTAGTAACTCAAATCTAATTTATCACCCACAGGAAGGGTTTCCCTTTTTCAGTAGATAAAATGGTTGAACGGTGCTGTCCTCTAGTGTTAAAAGAGAGACCTGCATGTATAGAGGCTGAGGTAAGGCAAGCTTTTGGGTTGATTTTCTCAATATATTTGTGTGTGATAAAAAGTCTGCAAGATAAATAAATGTAAATTGTAAACAGCCACTTGTGATGCAAATTAATGGCTAAAAGAGTAAACTCAGCAAAAATGCTATTTATTCTTACTTACTTATTCATACTTAAAAACTGTCTATTCTCTTGCAGCTTGACAGCCACCTGAATGATATGTGCAAATCGAAGGAGCTGGTGAAGCCTCATTGTTGTGAACCCACAATCAAACACCGTGTCAAATGTGCTACAAAACTGCTCCTGCGTTATATTGGCAAGGCAAATAAAGCCATGTATACTGGGAGGAAGAAATGCCCCCTCATCATTCAGTTTGCATTGTGTGACGTGCCCACTTTCTTAAAGAATTTCTGATACCATGAATGTGAATCAGTTTATGCAGAGGGCACACATTTCAGTATATGTACGCTTGAGTTGAACCAAACCTGAACCACTTTTTGTTTATTTCTTTTAATATGCATATTCTATTTCTTTATGCAGTTTTCTTGCCAAAGGTTTTGTATTGATTATTGAGAGACATTTTTCAGACTTTATCATAAAAGAAGAACTGCTTGGATAGTATAAAATATTGAAACTTGTTTCCCAAAAATATAACAAATTATATATAAACAAAATGTCTGTTGTTATTTATTTTTTTATTTTTTTTTAAATCTTCAGTTACTGTACATCATTTACGTTTCCACAGGCAAATAAAACTCTACAGTATAGTTAATTTCTTTGTCTGCATATTATATAGGTCTACATTCAGGCAAGAGTCGACTAAGCCTATAAATGAAGGTAAACTTTAACTGAAAGGGTGTTCTTAACTTTTAAGGCAAAAACAGTTCTTCTTTTCAGTATCTGTTTAATTTTATATAACGTATTATTTATAGCCTATCATTTCAAAGTTAAACTGTTATTTATTTGCAACTGTGCAATGACTTTTAAAATGTCATGCATGTCTGTCCAAGATGTTATCTACTCTGTGAACGGTTTTGTTATTTTTAGCACTGTACATAAAGGCTTGGCGAGTTTGTTTCACAAACTAATGTACGCGTAGACAAGGCAAGACTGTCGTAGTCAGTATATAAACTGTGGAAATTATGTAGCCTAAATTATATCATTTGGATCTTCATATGTAGGCTAATATAATGTAGAATATATAATAATAGTTTCTGTAGGTAGATAGTGATCAGAATCTCTGTTTGTAGTTATTATAGTCTTAAATAGGTCAGTGACAGTAAAGGGTCCCAGAGTTAGTCCTGGCGGAACCGGACACTAGTTTGTCTGTCTGATTCCGGTCATGGATCGGGTCCAGTAAACCCGAATCAAAATGGCGTCCGCCGGTCCACCCGACACGGGCTTATCTGCCCCTCCAGGTAAATTAAATCCTTATGGTTTTTATACTTATATTGGCATGTGCGTTTTGTGTTTTTATGTTGTCTGTTGCCATAGATAAACTATTTTTTACCAGCACTGGATTGATTCACTGTTTACAGTGTTACTGGCTTCAATCAAGCCTTTTGTTTAACAACCACAAAATAAGTGTAATCTATTATAGTCGCTAGTTAGTAATTATAATAAATCTATAACTTATCAGATGTATGTATGTGTGATTAATTTAGTTTAATTGATCTATGATCTGAAGGTTTTCCTGAAAATATCCAGATCGATGATGTGGATCTGTGGCTAACATGCTATATGCTAACTAGCCCAGTTATAACAAACATATAATATCTAATATTAAAATAAATAAGCTACATGAATGAATGCAATTCAGTTAAGATGATCTTTCTGGTTATTGTTCTATTACATTTTTTTTTTTTTTTTTTTTTTTTTTTTTTTTGCTAATTTGAACGAGCCACCATCTATGATAAATGTTTGTCGAGCGTTAACAAAACAACACGCTAATTTCTTACTTTATACTTTTTTTGGAGAAAATTATTGTTTTGATTTTAAATAAGAGATGTTAGAGTTTGGTCAAATATATGCAAAAAGCTTAAGTTTTTAAGTAGTACTTCCTTTAGTAACATTCATTTTTTCATATTGTATTGTAAATATCATGAGAAATATGATATCTAGAATATTAATACATTTCTCTAAAAAGACATTGACAAAACGACTTGTTAATATTTAAAACTAGCTCACTGCTAATATGTAAAAAAACTGTCAGGTTTAAGTTTACGTCAGCGTGCTAGTACTTTCCACAGGCGCACCCATACTTACATAAGTATATAAATTAAACAAGTAAATTAGTTTTCTCGTTTAACGGCATACTAATTTGGGTACACATAATAATCCAAATTAAATTTAGATGAAGGGGGTTTATGTAACAGTGGCATTCATTGAGTAGCATTTTATCATGAGTTAGACCTTGAGTTAAGGAGTTCCCTCAGTTATGAATAAAAGTGTTTAGTTTGACTTCTTTGTCCTTCGTGAAGGCTTGCAGGAACTTAGACTTTTTTTGGAGTTTACACTTGGTTATTTTGTTACTCATTGCTGATTAAGCCATGACAAACATGTAATCCTATCCTAATATTTATTTCACTGACTGTGTGTGAGAATGCTGATGAATTTCAACTCTTAGTTTGTAACAAAATTATTTGTCATAATGCATTCATCACATTGACACTTAAAACAGTTTCTGTTTGTGAATTAGTTAATTGGTTACTGGGATGGAAATGGCATTAACAGTGCATGTCCTGTGAGTGGTCGTTCTCTTCGACTCCCTGTCTGTCTTCATTGACCTCTGAGTAAAAATAACATCCCTTGGGAAATGAAGTGGAGATTGACTTTAGTAGTCTGCGGTACAGAAGTCAATCAGGTGTTCATTACTTGGGTGGTTTTGTCTGTTAGCTCAGAATATCATGGCATTTTGTGTGGGTAACCCACATTAGGACATAGTTAGCACTCTATAAGAAGTATTTTTAGTGCTCTCAGACACACGCACACAGTCATGATGATTGCTGAGGCTGTTCCGTTGCTCTAAATATAAATGTGAAAATGGGACAGAAACCAGCTCGCCCGCCCAGATGAAATGGGACAGACTGCTGAACATCTAAACCTCAAGTCCCATCTCACAGATAGGACATCTTCCCACAGTTCATGACTTAAAATGTGTGTTTGTTTCTGTGTGCATGAGGTAAAAGATTTGTTCCCTACCACTCTTAAAAGAGTGTATCTCTTAAGCGTGGACTAAATATAGACCAGCTCAAGAGACGAGCCATGTGTTCTCTTAGTGGTCAATTCACTTGCTCTGCGGTTTAAGGATGTGATGCAAAACAAAACTGGAATTTGTTAAAACAAATATATTTTAGTGATAAATTATACATTTGTAATCATGTTTGTTAACCATGGGTTATACTGTTTAATATTGTGTCTGTTATGTTAGTTATTTGGTGTTGGTCTCTTTTTTTTTTTTTTTTTGTCTTTTTCTGAGACAACCTACATTTCCCTCTCGGAAACCATCCATCTTTTGCATCCATCCATCCTTCCATGTACTCACTCATCCATCTGTCTCTCTACCCATTCATCTATCCTTCCATGTATCCATCCATCCAATCAATCAAAGCAACAAACCACCATCCAAACCAACACCCACCCATCCAAACAAGCAACAAACACCCTCCCCTCCAAACAGACAAACAAACACCCACCCACCATCCAAACAAATACCCATCAATTCAAACAAACACTCACCCAAACAAACAAATCAACACCCACCAATCCAAACAAGCAACAAACACTTATCTATCCAAACAGACATACACCCACCACCCATCCAAACAAATACCCATCCATCCAAACAAACAAACACTCAACCATCCAAACAAACAACCATCTGTCCAAATGGACAAACAAACATCCAAACAAACAACCGCCCGTCCAAACAGACAAACAGACATCCAAACAAGCACACTTCCAAACAAACACTCACCCATCCAAACAAATACCTGTCCATCCAAACAAACACTCAACCATCCAAACAAACTACAAACACTCACCCATTCAAACATCTGTCCAAACGGACAAACAAACATCCAAACAAGCACCCACACTTCCAAACAAATACCCATTCGTCCAAACAAATGACAAACCCATCCAAACAGGCAAACAAACCAACACCCACCTTTCCAAACAAGCAACAAACACCCACCCATCCAAACAAACAACCAACCAACCACACTTACAAAACAAACAAATACCCAGTTTCTCAACCACTCTGAGAGATACTTTTAGGACACTCAGGTTTAAGTGGTGACATTTTGTCCCTTATTAAAATAACTGTTTTACCTTACAGATCTGAGGACTCCGTTTTGGAGATTGTTGGCCTCTCGGAGAGGTAGTACATGCATGGCTTAGTTGTGCTGTGTGATTTAGAGACTCTGAATACCAATTAACCAAAATGGCTTGTCTCTTGCATGGTCTCGTTTGCAGTGGGAATTTAAGCTTGATGACTGGGGGATGGGTGGAATGCAATGAAAGTGGAAGCTGTAAACTGACTCATCTGTTTGTGCAATTAAGGCAGATGGGAAAAGGAATTGATATTTCAGACTGATGATCAAAGGGTCCAGCAATCTGTGGGAACAAGTAAATATATATCACAGTTCCTGGACATTGTGCCACTGGGTCAGACTTTACATAGTTACTAGTGTTTGTGCATGTAAGTCTGCGTCTTGGTGAGATGAGCAGTTGAATGATGTCTCTTTTTATCATCACTCATATTGTTCAAACTCCATTGTTCAAAATATTTGTTTGTTCTCAGACCTGTGTGACAACACAAGTCTTTCACATAACTAGATCTGCTGGCCATTGAAATATCCTATATCTTTCCTCACTAACTTAAAATAGCTGTTGCTATTGGTTACTGCAAGAGTTTTCAGTAGTTGCTTGGGGAATCGTGTGAGAATGGGTGAATTACCTTCCATGCATTCTTAATGCAGTTACGTAGACTTATCAGCAATGCCAAATATGTGACTTTTGCAACAAAGAGATGATCATATCACAATAACGTTTTTTCTTCCATGATGAAAAGGAGTGCTGGTAGTCATGAGGTGAAGCACCTGTGATTTAAGAGTTTGACTGATAATGTAAATTTATAACTTTTTCCTGATTTACCTGTTTGTTGTAATCCTAATTTTGATAATGGGTCAATGAAACTTCTTGTCCTACCTATTAAAGGGTTAGTTCACCCAAAAATGAAAATTGTCAATTAATTACTCACCCTTATGTTTTTGGTGGAAAAAACAACAACAAAATTTTGGTAAAAATCAAAAATGTCAGGGTGAACTGTCTTGATATCATTAAAAAAAGCCTTAAAGGGGTCATGAATTGAGAAATCAACTTTTCATTGAGCTTTTGATATATAAGAGGTCGTCATACTATAAGCATATCAACTTGTTGTTTCTCTTAGTAGGATGAAAATAATCTGTTATTTAAATGGTGATTAAATCATATAAAGAAAGCGATCAAAGAACGCTCCCTTTGTAATCGCTGGAGCTGTCAATCAAACAGCATGCACTGAATCTGTCAATCAAACAGCGCACGTTTTTCAGTGACTGAGATCTGGACTGGCACCAAAACTTTCATTTTATTCAGAGAATCTTTTAGTTACTGTTAATGTGCAGAAATTGAGTTGCAATGATGAGATCACTGCTTTTATGTGCTCAACAGCATGTCTGTGATCGGCTACAATGTTCATCACTGCAACCTTTCATGCCACAATCTAAATATGATGCCATAAATCTAAATGTAATGCAGCACTTTTCACGATTAGTTAACCTTGAGAGCTGTAATGTAAAAACATGCTAAAAGAGAGAGTACTTAGCTATTTCATAAGCAAAGATGTTAGCCAATCACAGCAGTGGGCGTTTACACTGAGGTCTTACAGCAGACACGTCCGTTTAAATAAGAGGGCTAAAATCAGGGTAGGAAAAATGCTTTTTATTTCTAAATTGACCATTTTTTATGTAAAAAGCATACTAACATTATAAGTGCACCCCAGAAAACATTATAAAACAATGCAGTTAATGACCCCTTTAATAAAAAAAAGCTTTAAAAAAAAAACAAAACAATAAAAAGCTTGCAAAAACTTACTATGGCATAATATTGTAGATTTTTTTTTTTTTTTTTTTTTTTTTTTAATAAACTTGATTATTAATATTTGGAGAAATCTGCCAGATAACTCATTTGGTGCAACCAACATGCAGAGAGAGAGGGAGAAAAAACAGGAAATGGTATCATAGAGAGGACCTCTAGACCCTCATTAATGTGTTTTAAGGTCAATAAAATATCAGATAATTTGACCTGTTTATGAAAAGGCAAGGTTAGTTCATGTTGTAAAATGTCATGTGTCATGACTCCTTGAAAATGTAGCTAGCTTATCAATTAATAATTGTGTTCACTTACATGTACCTATTGAAAGTGTAGGGAAAGTCACATTTTTTTACTGAAGTTACACCATATGATGTTTTATTTTCTACTGAAAATATTACAGGTTTTTCAAAACCATAAATAATATTTTTTTTTTCTTTATCATGGATGCTGTCCTTGCTCCATATACTGTATGTGATACATCAGATCTAGTGTGCGCTCCTAGTGAATACTGTTACTATTTCTGTAGGTTGGATTCTAATTTTGATTGTGTGTAATAATATCAAGCTCTTGGCAGGATTGAAGTTGCTATGCTATTGCATCTCAGTCTGTTTGTTTTGACAACGAGCAGACATGCTTTGTTAACTTCTGTCTGGCCTGAAGACATGCGATCATTCTGAATCAATGCAAACAAGCAAGACCCATTGCATACCATGCGTTGCTATTATAAAAAATATGTGAATTTAAAGCCTCAGAGTGTTTAAGATTATCTCATCCTGTGTTGTTTATTGAGTGAATATCCACAAAGCATCTGCTGTGACAGTCTGCTGATTGTCTGGCACCCCTGGTGTCATGACAGATTTTGCCCCCCTGTGACATTGGCAGGTGGAGGATAGTTGTAAGAACTTTAGTTTGTTTTTCAGGTGGATTAGAGATGACAAACAAATTTTGTAATTGAGACCTGGGTACTAGGGGATGGATGTACAAAATTACATACACTACTGTCCAAATGGTTGGGGTTGGTAAGATTTTTAAATGCTTTTGAAATGAGTCTCTTTTGCTCACCAATGCTGCATTTATTTTACTTTGTACTCAATTTAAAAAATCCTCGATTGCAATTTTTTCCTGTGTCAATTAACCAGCAAAATACTGGAAATGGTGGATTCCAAGGACGAGAATCCATTAACCGCATTATTAGACCGTTTTATAAGGCTGCACAATATATTTAAACCATTTAAAAATAAATCTCAGTCTGTGATTCAATTAAATAAGTACTTGCGCTGTGGGTTTCAGAGTAAAGCTTTATTTATTTACATGTGTGCAGGTTATGTGTTTCTCAGAGCTGCTCTGTTCACAGTAAATGCTCTCCACATAAACTCAGTCTCTCTATGCACTTTTTATTTGCATTTCCAATAATGTGCATTTGAGAGCACATATAAAGTCTGACTCGCTTTGTGCTTCATGCAAAGTGTTATCATTTACATGCGTGGTTTTAGCAGCTTGGTTAACAAACTCCATCTCAGCATATGCTGTTAGTTTAGGTTGCTAACATTCATCTGGGAACGCAATGTGCGCCATTTCATCCGTATGTCTCTAAATATGCAAATTGTTGTTCATCACGTTTTTAAAATAAAAGTTTAAACCTTTGCTGTAGCGTTTCTGTCGTGAACAAGTGGCCAAATATTAAAGAATAAGTGGACATTTGAACTTGGCTAAATGTTGTATGGTCAATATTAAAGTGGGATTTGATTATGCTGTAAAGTGTAACAACAGCCACCAGGCCGTTGGCATCCTCTGCAGGAATTTGTTATATTACAACACATATATATAATATCTAATATATATATATATATATATATATATATATATATAATATTATAAAGTTGATTGTTTATATTATTTATATAACATTAAGTCTTTTAACAGTGTTGTTCAATAAAACCATAGGGCTGGGACAATAAATCGATTCATCTCGATTTGTGGATCGATTCTGTGATTTTTTTTTTTTTTTTTTTTTTTTTTTTTTTTCCTCTCAAATGCATCGCGATTATCTCTTGAATCGATTCTGAGAGAATCATTTCTCGATTCGCGATTCAACGATTTATTGTCCCAGCCCTATAAAACCATGTGATTTACTTGCTTGTGATACTTTATTTAAACCAATTATTTTACATGTATTTTACATGTATTTTAAGTCATTTTAAAGACTATTTTTATTACCACAAAAAATCAGATTACTTGATTAATTGTCAAAATAATCTGCCGACTACTCGAATACCAAAATAATCGTTATTGACAGCTCTTATTTAGTTTTAGTTCATAGGAAAGAAACAGCAAGAGGTGGTGTGAAGTTTTTTTTTCTGTCCCTCTAACAAATTTTAATGTTCTTTTCATACTTCTTTCTCTCTTTCTCCAACTTTAAAGGGTCCAGCGGAGTTCGAAAGATGACCATTACGGAGGTAAGCCTGATCTCATGTTTGATTACTCACTTTGTGTTAGGCAAAGAAATTATTTCTTAATTTCTCCCTAAATTGTAAATCTGATGACTGCAGTTTCGTTTATCATTTCATCACTCAAATTTTGCATTAGTCAAATCATGTTCCTGTTTAATGAGAATTTTTCATCCTTTCTACATTGACTGGCAAATAATATTTTTTACCATATCATATACCATCAGGGGATCATACCTTAAATCGACAAGTCTTCCCAGTGCATAGTGGGATAATTACGGTTTGATTGTTATAAAACAGATGGTTCCATTCCTGAGAGCAGATTGGTCAGTACAGCTTCTTAACTGTGCTAAAATGCAGAATATAATAGACGTCATGCTATAAGGTATTTTCCAACCAAACAAATCAATTAATTGGCCAATAGTAAAAAATAAAATTGATATATTAAATAAATTCCTTATTCCTGGTACATGAGAGTCACAGTTTTGGAGTACAGTTGGAGTTAAACTGTATGTATAACTTCAGCTAGGCCTACATTTGTGATATGATCAACCAGTCAGTAAATAGTCATAAATTTCTCTTTAGAGGGTTAAGTAAATTCAGAAAACTTTTTCTGAGAACAGTTTCAAGGTCATTTCTAGTTAGACATAAATGAAAGTTATGATCACTTGCCATTCAATAAGTAAGTCGGTTGTAAATTGTTACCGCTCTGGATTTGTTAGAATAAAGCTTGTAAATTGTTTTTACGGTTAATTAAAATAACTAACTCTTAAAGGAATCTATTTGTGAATTATACTACACAGCTTGTGTTGTTTTTACGTGCAGCCAGCAAAAACAACTCGGTAGCAAGATGTAGTCTTTTTTTTAAAATTTACCTCAGACTTGAGATGTGCTCAAAAAAGGTCCATTGCTCAGTGTCAATAGCGTAGATATATATGAAGCACAGCTCACACAGAAGTCACTTTCAAACCAAGCAGCTTTCAGTTGGTCAACATGGCGAATTGGCATGACCATCTTGAACATGAGCAAAATCTTTTTACCTTCACGCAGAATTCCCTATTGTGCGGAATCCTATTGAAATTGACTTATTCTAACAACTACACCTTTATTTTACTTCACTGCTCAGAGCTTTATTTGTGCCTTTAATGTTAGCTCTTAACATTGTGGGCATTTGCATCTGTTTTACTCATTACCCATTATCAACGTTCATTTTTTCCAATTTAGCATTTTTTCCATTTTATAGCAGCAAACATGGCATTAAACATTGCCCTTTAGTCATGACTGTATTCACAGTAAAGCACAGCTTCTTGATTTATCACTAAATAGATGTCAGATTTGCTTTATGCAAACATTTTCACCTTCTCTTCTCTTGTCAGCCAAGTATTTGTAAAATCTCAGATCAGTATCCACAGTTTCATCCAAGTGTTTTTTTTAGTTGCTGGACATTGGTAGAGGAATGTGAACACATGAGCCCTGCAGGGTGAAGTAAGGTTGACTTACTGTTACTGTGTGTTGATCAAATAGTCATGTGAGAAGGATCTTGAACAGGACAAATATTGACACAGACACACACACTGCACCCATTGTCAATTGAAGATTCACATGTACCAAGGCAGTGAGAGGATGAACAGACTGACAGGAATGTGCGTGTCTGTGTTTGACTCGAGGAAACACCTGACAAACAGGAAGTCAAACCTGGACAGAGTTGAGGCCTATTGACATGAAACCAGTTGCCTTTTTCTGTTCCCCTTCTTTCCTTTGTCACTCTTTTGTGTCTCTGTCTCTCTAACTAGGGGCCAGGATCATCTCAGAGTATGAAGAAGACCATTGGTCACCGAGGAGTTGACCCCACAGGAGAAACGACTTACAAAAAGGTCAGCTGGCAGTCAGATGTGTCACCTGATAACAGAGGAAGGGCAGGAGAGAGAAACTGGGCTAGAAAAGAGGAATAGACCAAAGGGAGGAGTTGGAAAGGAAAGAGAAGTTATCATGAGGCACATTATGATGATGATGTAAAATTATGCAACATTGTGAATATCACAGTGATTTTAATATGATTTTATTTGCCTATTAAGACTCCTAAAGAGCGTGTTATTAAACTAGTTTCAAGATCATTCCTTATAATGCTCAAAATTGTCAATCACGACAAAAGTCTCATTCCATGATACATTTGCATTATCAGTGTTGATGATATATATAGTCATCACTTTAAGCATTTTACATAAGCATATACATCAATTTATAAACGCATATATTGAATAATGTCAAGAGTGAAAAATATCAACAACTTTTTTTTTTTTTTCTTTTTTTTTTAAA